>NC_092335.1:454998333-455365000 GCF_046630445.1 Rutidosis leptorrhynchoides
TACTATGGTGTGCAGGAGATTTTAACATGGTACCTGATAGGCATCTTGGAGCTGCTCAAATTGATAGACTGCATTTTGACCTTATACCTAAGTAAGAAATGCATATGATCTTTGTGTAATTGAATACTTGGGGATTTATATGTATAATTGATTTTTTTGGCCGAGGTTAGGAAGAGAGAAGAAAAAAAAGTTGCTGAAGAAATATCAAAATTATGTTACCAAAAGATATCAAAAAAAAAATATTATTTACAAAAAAATCAACTACCTTTTTTTTTTTTTTTCCTTCACTCTTTTCTTCCTCAACGATATAAGAGACTAACTTTCATAAAATGAACAACCCTTCAATGCTACTAAAAGATGTCGAAAAACATTCACAATGCTTCTATATCTAGCCACAACGTAACAAAACAATAGACAATACACCGACAATCAACATAACCGAAGCAACACGAGGGAGGCTAACTAGTTTATATCTATGAAATAAAATGGGCCTATTTTTTTATATCCTGTTTATAACCAGAAATTGAAAATTGATACCAATAATTAAAGAGCAAATGACCCAAAAGGTAATATAGGTTATCAAATTTGATAATCAAGGTAAACCCAAATCGCATATGCCCAAAAAGGATTTCAATTTAATTTTTGCGTAAAAAAAGGATTGTGTGTTTAAAATTTTTAAAATTTAGGTAATATTCGTCAATTTCATTAGTGAAAAATACAAAATTAGTCCCTAAAGTTTCAAAAACATTTCACCCATCATCCTTCTTCATTAATTATCTTTCAAACCTGCATCATCATAGCCACCATCCTCATCATAACATCGCTGCTACAAAAAACTGTTACAAAGAAACTGCAACAAAAAATTCAAATTCTTATTTTATGATTTTCTGCAGCAATTGATTACATAAATATATTTGTAATCACATTCCTAATCTTCGTACATCATCATATCAGATTCACATCAACGAATCATCTCAATTCGATTCAAGTTCATCGTTCTTCACGAAATCGAGTTGTTTTGGTCTCTGGATCAATCTGAGAAGTTTTAGCAAAAGTAAAAGTGCTATTATGTTCTAAATCCACTCATTCAGCTCTACATCAAATCTCGGATCCAAACTCGATGAATTGAGTTCTAATTTCGAAATTCAAAGTTCGTGCATCTTCGGTCAACAATTCGATTTGAACGATTCGTGTTTTTTCAGGTTGTTCTGATGTATGTCGAGTGTTAAGGTGATCATATGGAATGTTTTTCAGGAAGAATTCATCTCCTAAAACACAACGAATTTCTATTTTAATTTTCAAGTGTTCGTGAAGCTTTTGCAACTATTCATAGATTTTTCCAGGGATTTGAAGCTGTTATGGACCTTGATTCTTCAATAATGTTGTTAATCGCTACTTCAGGAAACATTTGCTGTTAATATCAAGCTTCAGTTCATTCGAATTGATATTATGAAAAAAAATCTTGTTACGATGAAGATGTGTGTTCATTACTTTGATATTATGAAAAACTCTGTTACATTTGCTGTTAAAATCTCTGTTAATATCAAGAACTACTACAATTGCATTCGCACACTTGCAGTTGTTCATTACTTTGATGTATTCATCTGAATCTTTGTACATATGTTATTCACACGTTCTATTTTCTTGCCCTAATTATTTGAAAGCAAAAAGATGAAGATGGTGATGAAGATAATTAATGAAGAAGATGATGGGTGAAATTTTCTTTTGAAACTTTAGGGATCAATTTTGTATTTTTCACTAATGAAATTGACAAATATTACCTCAATTTTAAAATTTTTAAACACGCAATCTTTTTTTTGCATAAAAATTAAATTGAAATCATTTTCAAGCTTATGCGATATAAGGTTAACTTGATTGTCAAATTCGGCAACTTATGTTACTTTTTCGGACCATTTGTCCATAATTAATCTATCTTCTATCTATCTACACTTTAAAATTTTTAAAAATCTACACTTTAAAATTGAGTCCTAGAGGATAATTATGACTTCTAACCACTCGCTTAACCCATGGTAAATAAATTAAATTAACTCCTCTAACAAATAATACATATAGTAAAAAAATTATAATAGTACTTAATAATCCACAATTTAATGAATGTAAAGTTTATTTAGTCCTATGCCATTTTTTTTTGTTTTTTTTTTTTTGGTGCGTTGGAAGGGAAAGATCCAAGAACTAAACAACACTAATACGATGTGGCCATGCAACACCTATAGCATCCTCTAACAAGATCCAACTGAGGTTGGGAGATGGAGAGTCGAAGATAACAACTCGTTCCTCTTGCTCACAACCTTGATTCGCCAAAAAAAAAACCTGCTGCTTTATTAGCCTCCCAGTAGCAATGCTCGATCTTCACTTCCCAAACATCGGCTTTCAACAACTCTCGACATTTTTGTACACAAAAGAAGGCCTAACTATGTCGAACAGTTTCGGTCTCCATTAGGCGAACCAACACTTGGGAGTCCACTTTAATTAATAATTTTGCTATGCCTAACTCTTTGGTCACAATGATACCTCGTAGAAGGGCTAGAATCTCTGCTCTCATAACCGCGCACACACCATAATTCTCAGAAAAGGCTCTAATGAGCTGTCCGTGACTATCTCGTAGAATTCCACCCCACCTACTACCCCTGGGTTCCCTCTTGAGGCTCCATCAGTATTCAACAAAACCCAAATATCAGATGGGGCAATCTAACCAATAAGAGATTCTATCTTTTCTATGTGGATACTTTGCTCATATATTCTGTCTTTGGTTAAAGCATTACACATCTCTTTCAGTTTAGTGAAGAGAAATCCAATGGGATTGTTTGGAATATCTTGTTCACGCCCGAATATATTATTGTTTCTCCATTTCCAAAGCCACCATATCGTAATAGCAAACATCATCGGACCTTTTGAGTCAGTGTTTGGATGCTTTATGTTCAAATTTTGCACGATCGGAGAACTTGTGACCATAATGAGGCTGGTTCCACCAACATCCTCCAACCTAGCTTTATAAGAAAGGCAGCGTTAGCTTGTCTCATTGATCGAATCCCTAACCCACCTTGCTTTCGGTCCTTCTGTATTGTATTCCAAGATATAAGATGTATCTTCCTTTCATCATCCGATCCTCCCCAAATAAACTTTCTGGATTTTCGATCAATTGCGTCACAAACTGATCGTGGAATTTTTGATGTTTGCATGGAGTAGTAGGCAAGAGAAGACAAGACCGATTTAGTAAGAGTCGTTCTTCCTGCACGAAAAATACATTTAGCCTTCCAACCACTAAGTCTTTTGTCAACCTTATTAATGACAAGTTGAAAAGTAGCCTTCGTAACTCTCCCATTGATTGTTGGCATCCCTAGGTAGAAACCCAAGTCATTGGTAGCCTCGATTTCCAAGATTGAGCTTATTTCAGTAGCATGTTTGTTGGAGATATGGAGAACTTTAAACAATTAGAGGGAAGATTCCAGGAAACTCACACGAAGCTTCCACGAAGTTGTTAGGAAACTCACATGTAGCTTCTACGAAGTTGTTAGGAAACTCACATGTAGCTTCCACGAAGTTGTGAGAAAATTCACATGTAGCTTCCACGAAGCTGTCAGGAAACTCACATGTAGCCTCCATGAAGCTGTCAGGAAACTCACATGAAGCTTCAAGGAATTGTTTTTAGCTTACTCCTTAAATCATTCTATAAATAGACCCTCTTGTAACTCATTGTAAACACACCATAAATATTCAGTAAATACATTCTCTAGTTGGTCCGTGGACTAAAGCAATCACAACGATTGCATATAACCACGTTATCTCTTGTGTCGATTTACATTTCTTGCATTTATAATCTTTCGTTCATTAAGTGAGTTAGTAATCTTGTAGAATTACTATCGGTGAGTGATCTTGTTGAATCACTTGCGTTATTTTGGGTCCTAATATCCTTACAACTGGTATCAGAGCAAAATGTTTCGTTAAGGGAACGATGGCGGAAGACGAGAAGTTTAGAATCGACCGATTCGATGGGAGAGACTTTGGCTTTTGAAAGATGCAAATTGAATATTACTTGTATCAAAAGAAGCTACATCAACCTCTGTTAGAGACCAAGCCCGAAAGCATGAGCGATGCCGATTGGAAGCTTTTGGATCATCAAGCTTTGGGTGCGATTCGTCTTTCACTTGCTAAAAACGTTGCATACAACGTTGTGAATGAGACGACGACGTTTGCTTGCTTGAAAGCACTCTCTAACATGTATGAGAAACCTACCGCTTCTAATAAGGTTTTTCTCATGCGACAATTATTCAATACGAAGATGAAGGAAGGTACGAGTGCAACGGATCATATCAACGAGTTCAACAACATCATATCGAGGTTAGCATCGGTAGATATTGTGTTTGATGATGAGTTAAAGGCACTAATCTTGCTTTCATCATTACCGGAAAGTTGGTCGGGTATGGTTACTGCGGTTAGTAGCTCTATGGGAAATACTAAGCTAGCGTTTGAAGCAATAAGGGATTTGATTCTTGGTGAAGATACTCGTAAGAGAAACTCGGGGGAATCGACATCCGGTTCTTTGTTAAGTACCGACAACCGTGGTAGGAAATTTGATCGCGGTGAGAAGAAGGGTAGAAAGAAGTCTAAGAAGAGGTATCCATCGAAATATAGAAGTGAAGCTGTTTGTTTGGGTTACAATCAAAAAGGACACTTTTAAAGGAATTGTAAAAATGGTCCCGCGAAAGGTGTGAACTTGACCGAGGAAGAAAGTGATGATGCACTTTTATGTAGTGTTGAAAATTCTATGGAGTCTTGAATTTTGGATTCGGGAGCTTCGTTTCATGATATTCATGTCAAAAGTATGATGAAGAATTTTCGTTCATATCAAGGCAATGTGAGATTGGCGGACGACAAACAACTCAATATAGAGGGCATTGGAGATGTTGTATTGAAGACTACTCTTGGCTCTAATTGGACCTTGAAAAACGTAAGGTACATTCCTAAATTAAAAAGAAAACTTATTTCGGTTGGTCAATTAGATGATGAAGGTAACGCGGTTACTTTTGAAAACCGCCAATGGAAGGTGGTTAAGGGTAGTTGTATTGTGGCTCGTGAACATAAAAGGGGAACACTTTATATGGTTGAAGTGTTTGATGAAGACACGGTGGTTGCTACGGTTAATGTTGAGTCCGAATCAACTCTATGGCACCGAAGACTCGGGCATATGAGTGAGAAGGGTATGAAGATGCTTGTTTCGAGTGGGAGAATTCCTGATTTAAAAAAGGTAGAACTTGGGTTTTGCGAACCATGTGTATATGGGAAGCAAAAGAAGGTGACTTTTGGGAAATCGGGGAATGCACCTAAGTTGGAGAAATTGGAGCTCGTTCATACGGATGTGTTTGGTCCAACCAATGTAGAATCACATGGAGGTTCTCGCTTTTATGTCACCTTCATTGACGACTCCACTCGAAAGGTATGGGTTTATTTTCTTAAAGCTAAATCCGATGTATTTAATACTTTTGTGAAGTGGAAAGCTATGGTAGAAAATGAGACTAACTTGAAAGTCAAGTGCTTGAAGTCGGATAATGGAGGAGAATATGGTAGTCTTGATTTTAAAGACCATTGTGCAAAGCTCGGTATTAGAATATTGAAAACGGTACTGGAGACACCGCAACACAATGGGGTCGCCGAACGTATGAATCGTACGTTAAATGAAAGGGCTAAGAGTATGAGACTACATACCGGTTTGCCTAAGATGTTTTGGGCAGATGCGGTTAACACGGCGGCTTATTTGATAAATAGGGGACCCTCAACACCGTTGGGTTTCTGAATTTCCGAGGAAGAATGGCAAGGTAAGAAGGTGAGTTATGGTCACCTTTGAAATGTCCCGTTCATATTGATTATAAACGTTCCATATTAATTGATTTCGTCGCGAGATTTTGACCTCTATATGAGACGTTTTTCAAAGACTGCATTCATTTTTAAAACAACCATAACCTTTATTTTATCAATAAAGGTTTCAAAAGCATTACGTAGATTATCAAATAATGATAATCTAAAATATACTGTTTATACACGACCATTACATAATGGTTTACAATAGAAATATATTACATCGACATATGTTTCTTGAATGCAGTTTTTACATAATATCATACAAACATGGACTCCAAATCTTGTCCTTATTTTAGTATGCAACAGCGGAAGCTCTTAATATTCACCTGAGAATAAACATGCTTTAAACGTCAACAAAAATGTTGGTGAGTTATAGGTTTAACCTATATATATCAAATCGTAACAATAGACCACAGGAGAAGCAATTCGAAGGAGAATGTGAGGGATGAATCTATCAAAGGATTGGAGAAGCAATTCGAAGTTAAAAGTGATGAAACTCGATAATATACTGGACAAATTTGGGTACTAACAGCTAACAGCTGGAGGATTAAGGAAGTTGGTGCTAGATGAAGCACATAAGATATTCGATTCACCCAGGTGCCGACAAAATGTACCATGACCTGAAAATGTTATATTGGTGGCCTGAAATGAAGACGGATATTGCTACTTATGATGGAGCATGTTTGACTTGTTCTAAAGTCATGACCGAGCATCAAAGACCACCAGGCTTATTGCAACAACTTCAGAATTCTGAGTGGAAGTGGAAATCTATAACCAAAGAATTCAACACAAAGTTACCTTACACCATGAGCGGTCACGATACTATTTGGATAATAGTTGATCGTCTAACCAAACTTACTCATTTTCTACCTAATAAAGAAACTGAAAACATTGAGAAACTGGTACAAACATACTTGAAGAAAGTTGTGCCGAGGCGTGAAGAGCCTATATCTATTATATCTGAACCTGACAGCCGATTTATCTCGCGATTATGGAGATCCTCACAAGAAGCTTTGGGAATGCAACTAGATACGAGTACCGCATACCATCCGCAAGAGACATGCTGCGAGCATATGTGGTTGACTTAATAAAGGATGGGATCGATTCTTACCATTAGCTGAATTCTCTACAACAATAGTTGTCACTCTAGCATCAACCCTCCTCCATTTGAAGCACTTTATAGGAGAAAGTGTAGATCACCGATATGATAGAACGAGGTAGGTGATCGGAAACTGGCTGGTCCCCAGATCATTCATGAAACCACCGAAATGATTGTGCGAATCAAGGAAAGGCTTAAGACGGCCGCAGTCGTTAAGACGGCCACGTACTTGTGTCTATTTTGTAAATCATTTATAAAACCTGCATGTATTCTCATCCCAAAAATATTAGATTTTAAAAGTGGGACTATAACTCACTTTCACAGATTTTTACTTCGTCGGGAAGTAAGACTTGGTCACTGGTCGATTCACGAACCTATAACAAATATGTACATATATATCAAAGTATATTCAAAATATATTTACAACACTTTTAATACATTTTGATGTTTTAAGTTTATTAAGTCAGCTGTCCTCGTTAGTAACCTACAACTAGTTGTCCACAGTTAGATGTACAGAAATAAATCGATAAATATTATCTTGAATCAATCCATGACCCAGTGTATACGTATCTCAGTATTGATCACAACTCAAACTATATATATTTTTGAATCAACCTCAACCCTGTATAGCTAACTCCAACATTCACATATAGAGTGTCTATGGTTGTTCCGAAATATATATAGATGTGTCAACATGATAGGTCGAAACATTGTATACGTGTCTATGGTATCTCAAGATTACATAATATACAATACAAGTTGATTAAGTTATGGTTGGAATAGATTTTTTACCAATTTTCACGTAGCTAAAATGAGAAAAATTATCCAATCTTGTTTTACCCATAACTTCTTCATTTTAAATCCGTTTTGAGTGAATCAAATTGCTATGGTTTCATATTGAACTCTATTTTATGAATCTAAACAGAAAAATTATAGGTTTATAGTTGGAAAAATAAGTTACAAGTCGTTTTTGTAAAGGTAGTCATTTCAGTCGAAAGAACGACGTCTAGATGACCATTTTAGAAAACATACTTCCACTTTGAGTTTAACCATAATTTTTGGATATAGTTTCATGTTCATAATAAAAATCATTTTCCCAGAATAACAACTTTTAAATCAAAGTTTATCATAGTTTTTAATTAACTAACCCAAAACAGCCCGCGGTGTTACTACGACGGCGTAAATTCGGTTTTACGGTGTTTTTCGTGTTTCCAGGTTTTAAATCATTAAGTTAGAATATCATATAGATATAGAACATGTGTTTAGTTGATTTTAAAATTCAAGTTAGAAGGATTAACTTTTGTTTGCGAACAAGTTTAGAATTAACTAAACTATGTTCTAGTGATTACAAGTTTAAACCTTCGAATAAGATAGCTTTATATGTATGAATCGAATGATGTTATGAAGATCATTACTACCTCAAGTTTTCTGGATAAAGCTACTGGAAATGAGAAAAATGGATCTAGCTTCAAAGGATCCTTGGATGGCTTGAAAGTTCTTGAAGCAGAATCATGACACGAAAACAGTTCAAGTAAGATTTTCACTTGAAATAAGATTGTTATAGTTATAGAAATTGAATCAAAGTTTGAATATGAGTATTACCTTGTATTAGAAAGATATCTTACTGTAAATAAGAAAGATTTCTTGAGGTTGGATGATCACTCTACAAGATTGAAAGTAAGCTAGCAAACTTGGAAGTATTCTTGATTTTATGAAACTAGAACTTGTAGAATTTATGAAGAACACTTAGAACTTGAAGATAGAACTTGAGAGAGATCAATTAGATGAAGAAAATTGAAGAATGAAAGTGTTTGTAGGTGTTTTTTTTCGTTGGTGTATGGATTAGATATAAAGGATATGTAATTTTGTTTTCATGTAAATAAGTCATGAATGATTACTCATATTTTTGTAATTTTATGAGATATTTCATGCTAGTTGCCAAATGATGGTTCCCACATGTGTTAGGTGACTCACATGGGCTGCTAAGAGCTGATCATTGGAGTGTATATACCAATAGTACATATATCTAAAAGCTGTGTATTGTACGAGTACGAATACGGGTGCATACGAGTAGAATTTTTGATGAAACTGAACGAGGATGTAATTGTAAGCATTTTTGTTAAGTTGAAATATTTTGATAAGTGTCTTGAAGTCTTTCAAAAGTGTATGAATACATATTAAAACACTACATGTATATACATTTTAACTGAGTCGTTAAGTCATCGTTAGTCGTTACATGTAAGTGTTGTTTTGAAACCTTTAGGTTAACGATCTTGTTAAATGTTATTAACCCAATGTTTATAATATCAAATGAGATTTTAAATTATTATATTATCATGATATTATGATGTACAAATATCTCTTAATATGATATATATACATTAAATATCGTTACAACGATAATCGTTACATATATGTCTCGTTTCAAAATCATTAAGTTAGTAGTCTTGTTTTTACATATGTAGTTCATTATTAATATACTTAATGATATTTTTACTTATCATAAAATCATGTTAACTATATATATAACCATATATATGTCATCATATAGTTTTTACAAGTTTTAACGTTCGTGAATCACCGGTCAACTTGGGTGGTCAATTGTCTATATGAAACCTATTTCAATTAATCAAGTCTTAACAAGTTTGATTGCTTAATATGTTGGAAACACTTAATCATGTAAATAACAATTTCATTTAATATATATATAAACATGGAAAAGTTCGGGTCACTACAGTACCTACCAGTTAAATAAATTTCGTCCCGAAATTTTAAGCAGTTGGAGGTGTTGACGTATCTTCTGGAAATAAATGCGGGTATTTCTTCTTCATCTGATCATCTCGTTCCCAGGTGAACTCGGGTCCTCTACGAGCATTCCATCGAACCTTAACAATTGGTATTATGTTTTGCTTAAGTCTTTTAACCTCACGATCCATTATTTCGACGGGTTCTTCGATGAATTGAAGTTTTTCGTTGATTTGGATTTCATCTAACGGAGTAGTGAGATCTTCTTTAGCAAAACATTTCTTCAAATTCGAGACGTGGAAAGTGTTATGTACAGCCGCGAGTTGTTGAGGTAACTCAAGTCGGTAAGCTACTGGTCCGACACGATCAATAATCTTGAATGGTCCGATATACCTTGGATTTAATTTTCCTCGTTTACCAAATCGAACAACACCTTTCCAAGGTGCAACTTTAAGCATGACCATCTCTCCAATTTCAAATTCTATATCTTTTCTTTTAATGTCAGCGTAGCTCTTTTGTCGAATTTGGGCGGTTTTCAACCGTTGTTGAATTTGGATGATCTTCTCGGTAGTTTCTTGTATTATCTCCGGACCCGTAATCTGTCTATCCCCCACTTCACTCCAACAAATCGGAGACCTGCACTTTTTACCATAAAGTGCTTCAAATGGCGCCATCTCAATGCTTGAATGGTAGATGTTGTTGTAGGAAAATTCTGCTAACGGTAGATGTCGATCCTAACTGTTTCTGAAATCAATAACACAAGCTCGTACATGTCTTCAAGCATTTTTATCGTCCTTTCGCTCTGCCCATCAGTTTGTGGATGATAGGCAGTACTCATGTCTAGATGAATTCCTAATGCTTGCTGTAATGTCTGCCAGAATCTTGAAATAAATCTGCCATATCTATCAGAGATAATAGAGATTGGTATTCCATGTTTGGAGACGACTTCCTTCAAATACAGTCGTGCTAACTTCTCCATCTTGTCATCTTCTCTTATTGGCAGGAAGTGTGCTGATTTGGTGAGACGATCAACTATTACCCAAATAGTATCAAAACCACTTGCAGTCCTTGGCAATTTAGTGATGAAATCCATGGTAATGTTTTTCCATTTCCATTCCGAGATTTCGGGTTGTTGAAGTAGACCTGATGGTTTCTGATGCTCAGCTTTGACCTTAGAACACGTCAAACATTCTCCTACATATTTAGCAATATCGGCTTTCATACCTGGCCACCAAAAATGTTTCTTAAGATCCTTGTACATCTTCCCCGTTCCAGGATGTATTGAGTATCTGGTTTTATGAGCTTCTCTAAGTACCATTTCTCTCATATCTCCAAATTTTGGTACCCAAATTCTTTCAGCCCTATACCGGGTTCCGTCTTCCCAAATATTAAGATGCTTCTCCGATCCTTTGGGTATTTCATCCTTTAAATTTCCCTCTTTTAAAACTCCTTGTTGCGCCTCCTTTATTTGAGTAGTAAGGTTAGTGTGAATCATTATATTCATAGATTTTACTCGAATGGGTTCTCTGTCCTTTCTGCTCAAGGCGTCGGCTACCACATTTGCCTTCCCCGGGTGGTAACGAATCTCAAAGTCATAATCATTCAACAATTCAATCCACCTACGCTGCCTCATATTCAGTTGTTTTTGATTAAATATGTGTTAAAGACTTTTGTGGTCGGTATATATAATACATTTGACCCCATATAAGTAGTGCCTCCAAGTCTTTAATGCAAAAACAACCGCGCCTAATTCCAAATCATGCGTCGTATAATTTTGTTCGTGAATCTTCAATTGTCTAGACGCATAAGCAATCACCTTCGTTCGTGGCATTAATAGACAACCGAGACCTTGCTTTGATGCGTCACAATAAATCACAAAATCATCATTCCCTTCAGGCAATGACAATATAGGTGCCGTAGTTAGCTTTTTCTTCAATAACTGAAACGCTTTTTCTTGTTCATCCTTCCATTCAAATTTCTTCCCTTTATGCATTAATGCAGTCAAGGGTTTTGCTATTCTGGAAAAGTCTTGGATGAACCTTCTGTAGTAACCAGCTAGTCCTAAAAACTGGCGTATGTGTTTCGGAGTTTTCGGGGTTTCCCACTTTTCAACAGTTTCTATCTTTGCCGGATCCACCTTAATACCTTCTTTGTTCCCTATGTGACCGAGGAATTGAACTTCTTCCAACCAAAATGCACACTTTGAAAACTTAGCGTACAATTCTTCCTTCCTCAATACTTCTAACACCTTTCTCAAATGTTCACCGTGTTCTTGGTCATTCTTTGAGTAAATAAGTATGCCATCAATAAAAACAATGACAAACTTGTCAAGGTATGGTCCACACACTCGGTTCATAAGGTCCATGAACACAGCTAGTGCATTAGTTAAACCAAACGGCATGACCATAAACTCGTAATGACCGTAACATGTTCTGAAAGCATTCTTTGGAATATCATCTTCTTTCACCCGCATTTGATGATACCCGGAACGTAAGTCAATCTTTGAATAAACAGACGAGCCTTGTAGTTGATCAAATAAGTCGTCGATTCTCGGTAGTGGGTAGCGGTTCTTGATGGTAAGTTTGTTCAACTCTCGGTAGTCGATACACAACCTGAATGTACCATCTTTCTTCTTGACAAACAAAACAGGAGCTCCCCACGGTGATGTGCTTGGTCGAATGAAACCACGCTCTAAAAGTTCTTGTAATTGGCTTTGCAGTTCTTTCATCTCGCTGGGTGCGAGCTTGTAAGGAGCACGAGCTATTGGTGCAGCTCCTGGTACAAGATCTATTTGAAATTCAATTGATCGATGTGGGGGTAATCCCGGTAATTCTTTCGAAAATACATCGGGAAATTCTTTTGCGACGGGAACATCATTGATGCTCTTTTCTTCAGTTTGTACTTTCTCGACGTGTGCTAGAACATCATATCAACCTTTTCTTATTAGTTTTTGTGCCTTCAAATTACTAATAAGATGTAGCTTCGTGTTGCCCTTTTCTCCGTACACCATTAAGGGTTCTCCTTCTTCTCGTACAATGCGAATTGCATTTTTATAACATACGATCTCTGCTTTCACCTTCTTCAGCCAGTCCATGCCAACTATTACATCAAAACTCTCTAACTCTACTGGTATCAAATCAATCTTAAATATTTCGCTACCCAGTTTAATTTCTCGATTCCGGCATATATTATCTGCTGAAATTAATTTACCGTTTGCTAATTCGAGTAAAAATTTACTATCCAACGGCGTCAATGGACAACTTAATTTAGCACAAAAATCTCTACTCATATAGCTTCTATCTGCACCCGAATCAAATAAAACGTAAGAGCTCCGGGTCTTCCTGTGCCTCTGCCGCATTAATATTGAAAACTCTTCTGCGGCCTTGTCCATTCGTGTTCTCCTGGTTTGGGCAATTTCTAATAATGTGGCCCGGTTTTCCACATTTATAACAAACTACATTGACATAACTTGCTCCGAAACTACTTGCTCCGCCATTACTCGTTCCGACACCATTTGTTCCTTTCGTTCTGTTAACCCCTGGTCCGTAGACCTCACACTTCGCCGCGCTATGACCATTTCTTTTACACTTGTTGCAAAATTTGGTGCAGAACCCCGAGTGATACTTTTCACACCTTTGGCATAGCTGCTTCTGATTGTTGTTGTTGTTGCGGTTATTATTGTTGTTGGGATGATTGTTGTAGTTGCTGTTGTTGTTGTTGTTATTGTTGTTGTTGTTGTTGTTGTTGTTGGGCCGTTTGTTGTAGTTGCGATTGATGTTGCGATTGTTGGGATAGTTGTTGCGATTATTGTTGTAATTGCTGTTGTTGTTGTATTGGTGATTCTTATCACCGTTTTCCTCCCACTTTCTTTTGACTTGCTTCACATTGGCCTCTTCAGCAGTCTGTTCTTTAATTCTTTCTTCAATCTGGTTTACTAGTTTGTGAGCCATTCTACATGCCTGTTGTATGGAGACGGGCTCGTGTGAACTTATATCTTCTTGGATTCTTTCCGGTAATCCTTTCACAAACGCGTCGATCTTCTCTTCCTCATCTTCGAACGCTCCCGGACAAAATAGGCACAATTCTGTGAATCGTCTTTCGTACGTGGTAATATCAAATCCTTGGGTTCGTAACCCTCTAAGTTCTATCTTGAGCTTATTGACCTCGGTTCTGGGACGGTACTTCTCGTTCATCGAGTGCTTGAATGCTGACCACGGTAGTGCGTACGCATCATCTTGTCCCACTTGCTCTAGATAGGTATTCCACCATGTTAACGCAGAACCTGTGAAGGTATGCGTAGCGTACTTCACTTTGTCCTCTTCAGTACACTTACTTATGGCAAACACCGATTCGACCTTCTCGGTCCACCGTTTCAATCCGATCGGTCCTTCGGTTCCATCAAATTCCAAAGGTTTGCAGGCAGTGAATTCTTTGTAAGTGCATCCTACACGATTTCCTGTACTGCTAGATCCAAGGTTATTGTTGGTATGTAGCGCAGCCTGTACTGCGGCTATGTTTGAAGCTAGAAAAGTACGGAATTCCTCTTCATTCATATTCACGGTGTGTCGAGTAGTCGGTGCCATTTCCTTCAAAATAGTCAAATGGAACAAGTTAATCATACAGAATATTAAGAGTAGTTAATAGTATTTCGTAGCATAATATGAACTCATTTATAAAAGATTTTTCTTCATATTAGCGTTTTATAAGTTTAAATTCGGGTAGTACCTACCCGTTAAGTTCATACTTAGTAGCTAATATACAATTCAACTACTACAATTCTATATGAAAAACTGATTATAATAATATTTCGCGTTCAAACTTTTATACAATATTTTACAAACTTACAATACCGCTTATTTTACATAAAGCATGAAATATAGCACACAATAACTTTGATACAAGATAGTTGTGAAGATAATTCTAGCTAGTACACAAGTCGTTCAGCAAAGGCAATAAAGACACGTAATTCATACGTCCAGAAACAAGTCATGCATTCTGGTTTTACTAGGACTACTTCCCATCCTTGGTCTTGTGGAACATAACCGTTATGGCCGTTGATAAGACATCGTGTTGTAACGTCGTCAAAGGGACGAGGGTTACGTAATGACCAACAGTCTCGTAATAACCTAAAAACCTCATTTCTTACCCCAATTATCGACTCCGTCACTTGTGGGAACGTTTTGTTTAATAGTTGTAGCCCGATGTTCTTTTTCTCACTTTGGTGAGAAGTGAACATTACTAACCCGTAAGCATAGCATGCTTCTTTATGTTGCATGTTAGCCGCTTTTTCTAAATCATGAAGTCCTATATTCGGATACATTGAGTCAAAATAATTTCTTAACCCGTTGCGTAAAATAGCATTTGGGTTCCCCGCAATATATGCGTCAAAGTAAACACATCGTAACTTATGGGTTTCCCAATGTGATATCCCCCATCTTTCAAATGAAAGTCTCTTATAAACCAAGACATTGTAGCGACCCCGACAAATCGTCAAGTGACGGCGTCGACTACGTGGGTCCCATTACCTGGTCATAAGTCTTTATGACAAAGTTTGACCAAAATATGTCGCCTTCATTTCAAAATAAAGATTTGTTTCCCAAGTTTACAAGAATTGTTCAACCAAAAGTTAAGTTACAAGGTTATAAGTACATTTGAAATCTAGGCGACACGGTTTAAAGTAAAGTCAAAAGACGCTCCAAGTAATGCATGTATACTCGACATCCAATGCAAGTATCAAATAGTGAGCGGAAGCATGTATCACATATCGTGCAAGACCTGAGAAAAACATAGAGAAATCTGTCAACGAAAACGTTGGTGAAATCATAGGTTTAGTAAGTATTAAACGTTGTTTTTGAACCACAAGATTTTGTATTTCCATAACGTAGATTATCCAAATCATTTGCATTCCAAAAGTGTTGTTATACGCGAGCACTCAATTATCAAAACTTAACCAACGTTACCCCATCACACAGTGCTAGAACCTGCACTAAAACACAAAAATATATTTCATCCGCATAACGGTAGCGAACCGTCCGAATGAGGGTTTGTTAAACCCGTATGGCCACACAATATAAGTTCTCGCTTACACCCTGCAAGTGTAACTAATGATAATCGAATTGAGGCATTTTTGTTCTAACTCGCACGTGGAATGTTTTTTTTCACACTTGTGTTCAAAACATAAAAGTAAGTAGTACGAGATGTAACAAAGTATATGTTTTCTCAGCCCACGATTTAAAAGTATAAAAGTTGTTGAAAAGGTGGGACTATGATCTCACCTCGAGTGCACGAGTATAAAGGTACTTTAACAAGTAAACGTGTGCATGAAAGTTGCTTAGCCTTGACCTAAACAAGTAAGTTATATCAATTAACCGGTTACGACACAAGGTCGGGTGAAATGTGTTCAATTAGTCCTATGGCTCAATACGACTCGATTAAATATAGCATGTGAATCACGTTGTCAAGTTTCATACAAGAAACAAGTATAAAAGCATGTTAGAATGATTGTATAAAAGTTTGGTTAAGTTTGACTAAAAGTCAAACTTGGTCAAAGTCAACGAAAAAGTCAACGCGTTCGGGTCGGGTCCCGAACTATTTTTCTATGCTAAATATTCATATACAAGTATATTAGAACAAGTTTCATGTGAATCGGAGGTCCGTAGGTCATCAAACATTTCACGTGAAATGGGACGAGGAGGTCAGAATCTGACCAGGCACATCTGCGCGCCGCGCGGGGATGGGGCGCGCCGCGCCACCATCTGGGCAGAGATTTCTGGTCAGTTTTTCAAAGTATGCACGAACCAAACATCAAACATTCACCATTTATGATCCGCAAACAACCAAAACATGTATCTTATATCCTCGGAAAGGTATTTTGACGAGCAATACAACTAACCACATATCATCAAACAAAAACATCATTTACAATAGCCGAAATCTCATCAAGTGATCAATAAAAGTCCATTTTCAAAGTTTCAAGTTCGTAAAACGTATTTTATGATTCGCGAATCCAATTTACACATACGATATGCCATTTCGAAGGTAATTAAGTATACATTGCATCTAAACATTTACTAACAACATTAGCAAGCATTCAACGCATCAAAAGATCATTTCAAAGTCTATCAACCCTAATCAAACATCACAAAATCCTTAATCGGGTTTTTGAAGTTTTCTTAATCAACCTACACATCAAAGTGTAGCTAATGATACTAGTAACACAATTAAAACATGAACTTTAACAATTAAACAACTTTAACTCATCCAAAATCAAGGATTTAGCACACCCATTTCAAATGTTCAAACTAGTTACTCAAAACAACGAATCGAGCAAACAAAGCATATATTCATGTTATACACGAGCCATAGACACTAACTAACACCATTTCAAGTCAAAAACACGAATTTAGAGAAATCTAGAGTTTTAGAATTGTTACCCAAAATCGATGAAGTTAGTATCAAATCGTAGAGAATGAAGAGAGGATCACGAAAATGTAATTTGTTTTGTTGTAAGCCTCCTAGATCGAATTTAGATGATGATTTTATGAAGTTGGGGTTTGTGTGTGTGTTCTTGCTAGAGAGAAAGAGAGAGAGAGGGAGATGGTTGAATGGTGGTGATTGGGGTGGACTAGTTGACCTAGTCAACTAGTTTGCCCCGTGTCAATTTTAGTCCCTCGAGTTTAGAAGCGGGTGCGGGATTTAACCGATCGAATATTTTTAAAACGCAAGTTAACGAGAGATGTTATAATTAAATAACGAGAATATTATGAACGTTCGTCAACGGAGTCGACGAATTTAAATACGAAAGATATTATTTAAAAAAAAAGACGGTGTTAAAATAAATTTAACGGAAAAACGCGGGATGTTACATTATCCACACCTCAAAAGAAATTTCGTCCCGAAATTTAGTTGGAAGTAGTAGTCGATATCTCTTACTCGAGACTTTACGTTGTTCATAATATGAATAAGTGTAGGTACGTCCTTGAGTGTTCTCATGAATTTGGATAGTCAGGGTTTTACGTTGTATTAAGGTTTGGTTTTACGATCCCCGATTTCAACTGGTTTTCCTATGAAGAGAAGTTTGTCATCGATAGTTGATGTACCTAGCAGGATTGCACATTCTTGTTCCACAGAACACGTTTCTAAGTTTGTTACACGAAATGTAGGGTAAACGGAAACTTAATTGAGTCTGGAGTTTTAAACGATAGGAAGCGGTTCCAATACGCCCCAAGGTTTCAAAAGGTTCGATATTGACGATATAGCCTTTCTCGATTTCCCAAATTGGATTACACCTTTCCAAGGTGCGGTTTCTCAATATTACGCGGTTACACACTGGGATTTGTGAGGTTTTCATCTAAGTTTGGTATGACTCTTTTGGGCGACTACGGGTCGTCTCGAGCCCTTCTCGGACTTGGATTATCTCAATTGTTGTTTCTTGGATGAGTTAAGATTCGGTGTTTTGTTTGCCACATGCTTTGGTCCAACGAATACGGGTATGACATTAGCGGTCATATAGGGTTTCGGAAAGTGCGTGTGAACACACGAGTGGTAACTACTGTTGTAAGATGGATCTACTAAAAGCGACCATGCAAGTTTGAAACATGTCTTTTGAAGACGTAAATCGTTCGTTTGCTCGGTTCGTCAGTTTGTGGGTGGTACGCGGTACTCATGTCTAAGCGGGTCTCCAAGGTTTCTTGTAAAACTAGAGGCGAAACGAGTATTTCGATACGGGATATTTGACAAAGATACTCCGTGTTGGAATAGAATCTCTTAAGATATGTTTGAACAAGTCAGTTAGGGTTCGAAAAATGTTCGTTAGGACTATTCACCCTCGTGGCGAATACTAATATAATATGAGGAATTTCTCTATCCATGGAGAAATGTCACAAGGAGTTTCCTTAAACGGAAATGCGAGCGATAAAGATAGGAGTGAAATGAGGACTGAGAATAGGATGAGCTTACATCTCGAGGTCGCCATAACGCGCCTCTAGTTGTCGAAAATTGAAGTCTGGAAGAGAAACAAGATAGTACACGTAGTTGTATAGTTCGGGGTTGAATAATAGTTGGCCGATTATCAGAAACACAAGGACGTTAAGTCAAAGAAGAGTGAAGTATCGTTGGATTGTGTGTTATCTTAAATTCCAGTAATATCAGACAGTAACGGTGAAATAACAGAGGTATGTGTGTGGTACGTGATGACGAGAAAGTTGATCGGATCTACAGTTTAATATTCGAATTCTTCGTGCAAAATAACGAATTTTAGTTACGTTAATTTTGAGTCGAGAGAGTATGCCTTTCGGCGTTCATGTAGAAATATTTCCATGTTTGAGTTCCATCTGTTGCTATACGATTTTAACTAGAAATGTTGGTGTGAAGAATCACGCTCAAGGTTCGAACACGGAGAGGTTTAAAGTTTTCCCTTAGTGAGTTAACGAGTGTAAAAGTCGGGTAACACGAGAAAAGTCAGAAATGAATCTTCGGTGATAACAGGCGAGATCTAAGATTTTACGAATACAAGTCTGAGTTGGGAGAGTTTCCTGATTACATGTGGCTTGATTTCGAGATTGATTGTAATGCCTTGACCATTAACATCATGGTCTAGAAAATTGGACTTCGTTCAACAGAAATTCTCACTCGGAGAATTTGGTATAAAGTTGCTCTTTTCTCAAAAGTTCGAGCGTAAGATGGTGATGTTGTTCGTTTTCCTTCTTTACTTAAATAAGTTAAGATGTCATCTATAAATACGATAACAGATTAGTCTATATGAATTTGCATACGCGGTTCAAGAGGTTTATGGATACGGGCGAGCCCTAAATGAATCAAACGGTACTAAGAGAGTTTTACAACTAACGTTGCGAGTTCGGAAAGTGGCTTAGGAGACATCATCTCACTTAACCCCCAATTGATGATAACCGGAACGGAGGTCGATTTGGAACATACGGGATTCGTGCAAATAATCATAAGGTCATGGATGCGAGGGAGAGGGTATCGGTTTCCAACCGAAAATTACTCAGTTCACAATAATCTATACAAGATGATGGGGAAACATTTTTTTTTTTTTTTTTTTTTTTTTTTTTTTTTTACGAATAGGTTCCGAGCTCCCTAGTTCTATAGGTGTCAAGTCAAAAGTCTTAACGTATATCCTCCAATAAAATTTATAGGCACACAATATTTTCCGTCGGTCACTTAAATCGTCTAAGTAATATCTAGGGGAAAAAAGTGGAATGTAAAGAGCATGAGTCAAAGACTTGGTTAATAAACATCTAGCGGTAATCGAATCGAATAAGTATGAAATATACTGTTTGTTGTGAAGAAACGTACCCGTGACTAGTCCATCGTCGTCTCGGGCATCCTAGGTGTCGATGTCGTAAGTTCAACGGCGCGCGTTGGTTTTTGCTTTATTCTTTGGGCATTCATTCCTAAAATGACCCGATTGGCCGCATTTGTAGCAAATACTCGGCTTTGGTGCGTCGGGCCCCTTTTGAGTGACGGGGGCGGTACTTCCACAATACTTGGCAATATGACCACTACCTTGGCACCGATGGCAAATTAGCTTGCCACATTCACCAAAATGATGCTTGTGGCATTTGTTGCAAAAAGGTCGTGTCCCGGCATAACTTTTCTTGCCGACGGGGGTGAGAGGTTCCTTGGAAAGGTTGTTGTTGTAGTTACTCGATTGGGGGGCTTCCCATTTTCTTTTGTTGTCACCCGACTCATCCTCGGCTTTAGGTGCCGGCACTTCAATCTCGTCTACCGTTTCGATCAATTGACGGGCCATATTCAGGGCCTCTTGGTGATTACTGGGTCTGGATGACATTACTCCTTGTTTGATGCTCTTGGGAAGACCATCCATGTAAAGTTCAACCCTTAGAGGTTCGGGGGTCACGAGGTTTGGGCACATCAAGGATAGCTCAGAAAATCGTTGATTATATGCCTTTAGGTCATTCCCGACCGCTTTTAAAGTTCTTAGTTCGTGTTCGAGCTTACGGGTCTCTTCGCGCGGGAAGTATTCGGTGATCATCTTTTTCTTTAAGTCGGCCCATGAGAGTGTGTGGGCTTCATCGATACCCACCGACAGCACATACGTATTCCACCATGTGAGGGCGATACCGGCAAAAGTGTGGGTGGAATATTTGACTTTGTCTTGGTCCCGACAACTGCTTATGCTAAAAACGGCTTCTGTTTGCTCAAACCATCGGGTGAGCACAACCGGTCCTCCGGTCCCATCGAAGGTGTGAGGTTTGCACCCCATGAAAGTTTTGTAGGAGCAACTCTCGTTTGAATTACCGGCTCCATGGTTGTTGTGGTTGTGGTTGTTATTGATGTCGGAGGAGATACTAGCCATAGCCGCACCTATGGCGGTGGCTATCATGCGTTGAAAAGCTTGTTCGGAAGTTTCATTACGTGGCCCGCGACGGGGAGGCATTGTTCCTTCCAGACACAAGGATATCGTTGATTAGTATTCTCAATAATACTAATCATGATATGGAATGATGATGTAGAGAAAATTTTCCTTGACTCGCCTTAAATTCTGTATGTCATAATGTCGGAATGTCCATATGAATCACCGTAATATAATCCCGGAAATTATATTACCCTGATTCTCATGTGCATTTAACATTACTTCATAAAGTCAAGGTGGCGCGTCAACAAAATTTATCAACGTAAGATCAAGATCGAATACGAGTTAGATATGATAGAAGAGTTCGAGTATAAATGCACAAATAGTCAAGTAATTCCTACTTCTGTCTATATGCCGGTTGTAGTCTAGATTCACCTATGTACCCTATGACTCGGGGTGGACACAAATGAACTCTAAATCCCTACAACCAAGGCTCTGATACCACTTGTAGCGACCCCGACAAATCGTCAAGTGACGGCGTCGACTACGTGGGTCCCATTACCTGGTCATAAGTCTTTATGACAAAGTTTGACCAAAATATGTCGCCTTCATTTCAAAATAAAGATTTGTTTCCCAAGTTTACAAGAATTGTTCAACCAAAAGTTAAGTTACAAGGTTATAAGTACATTTGAAATCTAGGCGACACGGTTTAAAGTAAAGTCAAAAGACGCTCCAAGTAATGCATGTATACTCGACATCCAATGCAAGTATCAAATAGTGAGCGGAAGCATGTATCACATATCGTGCAAGACCTGAGAAAAACATAGAGAAATCTGTCAACGAAAACGTTGGTGAAATCATAGGTTTAGTAAGTATTAAACGTTGTTTTTGAACCACAAGATTTTGTATTTCCATAACGTAGATTATCCAAATCATTTGCATTCCAAAAGTGTTGTTATACGCGAGCACTCAATTATCAAAACTTAACCAACGTTACCCCATCACACAGTGCTAGAACCTGCACTAAAACACAAAAATATATTTCATCCGCATAACGGTAGCGAACCGTCCGAATGAGGGTTTGTTAAACCCGTATGGCCACACAATATAAGTTCTCGCTTACACCCTGCAAGTGTAACTAATGATAATCGAATTGAGGCATTTTTGTTCTAACTCGCACGTGGAATGTTTGTTTTCACACTTGTGTTCAAAACATAAAAGTAAGTAGTACGAGATGTAACAAAGTATATGTTTTCTCAGCCCACGATTTAAAAGTATAAAAGTTGTTGAAAAGGTGGGACTATGATCTCACCTCGAGTGCACGAGTATAAAGGTACTTCAACAAGTAAACGTGTGCATGAAAGTTGCTTAGCCTTGACCTAAACAAGTAAGTTATATCAATTAACCGGTTACGACACAAGGTCGGGTGAAATGTGTTCAATTAGTCCTATGGCTCAATACGACTCGATTAAATATAGCATGTGAATCACGTTGTCAAGTTTCATACAAGAAACAAGTATAAAAGCATGTTAGAATGATTGTATAAAAGTTTGGTTAAGTTTGACTAAAAGTCAAACTTGGTCAAAGTCAACGAAAAAGTCAACGCGTTCGGGTCGGGTCCCGAACTATTTTTCTATGCTAAATATTCATATACAAGTATATTAGAACAAGTTTCATGTGAATCGGAGGTCCGTAGGTCATCAAACATTTCACGTGAAATGGGACGAGGAGGTCAGAATCTGACCAGGCACATCTGCGCGCCGCGCGGGGATGGGGCGCGCCGCGCCACCATCTGGGCAGAGATTTCTGGTCAGTTTTTCAAAGTATGCACGAACCAAACATCAAACATTCACCATTTATGATCCGCAAACAACCAAAACATGTATCTTATATCCTCGGAAAGGTATTTTGACGAGCAATACAACTAACCACATATCATCAAACAAAAACATCATTTACAATAGCCGAAATCTCATCAAGTGATCAATAAAAGTCCATTTTCAAAGTTTCAAGTTCGTAAAACGTATTTTATGATTCGGGAATCCAATTTACACATACGATATGCCGTTTCGAAGGTAATTAAGTATACATTGCATCTAAACATTTACTAACAACATTAGCAAGCATTCAACGCATCAAAAGATCATTTCAAAGTCTATCAACCCTAATCAAACATCACAAAATCCTTAATCGGGTTTTTGAAGTTTTCTTAATCAACCTACACATCAAAGTGTAGCTAATGATACTAGTAACACAATTAAAACATGAACTTTAACAATTAAACAACTTTAACTCATCCAAAATCAAGGATTTAGCACACCCATTTCAAATGTTCAAACTAGTTACTCAAAACAACGAATCGAGCAAACAAAGCATATATTCATGTTATACACGAGCCATAGACACTAACTAACACCATTTCAAGTCAAAAACACGAATTTAGAGAAATCTAGAGTTTTAGAATTGTTACCCAAAATCGATGAAGTTAGTATCAAATCGTAGAGAATGAAGAGAGGATCACGAAAATGTAATTTGTTTTGTTGTAAGCCTCCTAGATCGAATTTAGATGATGATTTTATGAAGTTGGGGTTTGTGTGTGTGTTCTTGCTAGAGAGAAAGAGAGAGAGAGGGAGATGGTTGAATGGTGGTGATTGGGGTGGACTAGTTGACCTAGTCAACTAGTTTGCCCCGTGTCAATTTTAGTCCCTCGAGTTTAGAAGCGGGTGCGGGATTTAACCGATCGAATATTTTTAAAACGCAAGTTAACGAGAGATGTTATAATTAAATAACGAGAATATTATGAACGTTCGTCAACGGAGTCGACGAATTTAAATACGAAAGATATTATTTAAAAAAAAAGACGGTGTTAAAATAAATTTAACGGAAAAACGCGGGATGTTACAGACATTCTTGGAACGTTCTTCGAATGTCTTACAAACTGATTTCGCTGTAAATAGTTGTGCCGAAGAATTCTGACCGACTCTAGACAAGATTTCATCAATCATGTCTCCGGGTAGGTCTCTTAAAATATTGGGTTGTCTATCCATTTTGTGTTTTTATACTGTAAAATAGACAAGAGTTAGATTCATAAAAAAAATACTTATTAATACAAGCAATTTTTACATATATCATAAAGCATAAGCACACTATATTACATATATTACACCACACGAATACAACTATCTTATTCCGACTCGCTCGTTTCTTCTTCTTCGGTTTTGGTTCGTTTTGCCAAGTTTCTAGGGATATATGATGTTCCCCTAATACGAGCTGTCGTTTTCCACAACGGTTTAGAAAAACCTGGTGGTTTAGAGGTTCCCGGGTCATTGTTACAACTTAAGGGCTTCGGGGGTTGACGATACATATAAAGTTCATCGGGGTTGGAATTAGATTTCTCTATTTTTATGCCCTTTCCCTTATTATTTTCTTTTGCCTTTTTAAATTCAGTTGGGGTAATTTCTATAACATCATCGGAATTCTCGTCGGAATCCGATTCATCGGAGAATTGGTAATCCTCCCAATATTTTGCTTCCTTGGCGGAAACACCATTGACCATAATTAACCTAGGTCGGTTGGTTGAGGATTTTCTTTTACTTAACCATTTTATTATTTCCCCCACCGGTTCTATTTCCTCCTCCGGTTCCTCCTCTTCCGGTTCTGATTCTTCTTCCGGTTCTTCTTCGGGAACTTGTGAATCAGTCCAATATATATTCGACTCTTCGTTATTATTAGGTGAGTCAATGGGATTTGTGCTAGAGGTAGACATCTATCACACAATATCAAACATGTTAAGAGATTAATATATCACATAATATTCGCATGTTAAAAATATATAGTTTCCAACAAAATTTGTTAAGCAATCATTTTTCAAGTAAACACGGTCGAAGTCCAGACTCACTAATGCATCCTAACAAACTCGATAAGACACACTAATGCAAAATTCTGGTTCTCTAAGACCAACGCTCGGATACCAACTGAAATGTCCCGTTCATATTGATTATAAACGTTCCATATTAATTGATTTCGTTGCGAGGTTTTGACCTCTATATGAGACGTTTTTCAAAGACTGCATTCATTTTTAAAACAACCATAACCTTTATTTTATCAATAAAGGTTTCAAAAGCATTACGTAGATTATCAAATAATTATAATCTAAAATATACTGTTTACACACGACCATTACATAATGGTTTACAATAGAAATATATTACATCGACATATGTTTCTTGAATACAGTTTTTACATAATATCATACAAACATGGACTCCAAATCTTGTCCTTATTTTAGTATGCAACAGCGGAAGCTCTTAATATTCACCTGAGAATAAACATGCTTTAAACGTCAACAAAAATGTTGGTGAGTTATTGGTTTAACCTATATATATCAAATCGTAACAATAGACCACAAGATTTCATATTTCAATATACATCCCATACATAGAGATAAAAATCATTCATATGGTGAACACCTGGTAACCGACATTAACAAGATGCATATATAAGAATATCCCCATCATTCCGGGACACCCTTCGGATATGATATAAATTTCGAAGTACTAAAGCATCCGGTACTTTGGATGGGGTTTGTTAGGCCCAATAGATCTATCTTTAGGATTCGCGTCAATTAGGGTGTCTGTTCCCTAATTCTTAGATTACCAGACTTAATAAAAAGGGGCATATTCGATTTCGATAATTCAACCATAGAATGTAGTTTCACGTACTTGTGTCTATTTTGTAAATCATTTATAAAACCTGCATGTATTCTCATCCCAAAAATATTAGATTTTAAAAGTGGGACTATAACTCACTTTCACAGATTTTTACTTCGTCGGGAAGTAAGACTTGGCCACTGGTCGATTCACGAACCTATAACAAATATGTACATATATATCAAAGTATATTCAAAATATATTTACAACACTTTTAATACATTTTGATGTTTTAAGTTTATTAAGTCAGCTGTCCTCGTTAGTAACCTACAACTAGTTGTCCACAGTTAGATGTACAGAAATAAATCGATAAATATTATCTTGAATCAATTCACAACCCAGTGTATACATATCTCAGTATTGATCACAACTCAAACTATATATATTTTGGAATCAACCTCAACCCTGTATAGCTAACTCCAACATTCACATATAGAGTGTCTATGGTTGTTCCGAAATATATATAGATGTGTCGACATGATAGGTCGAAACATTGTATACGTGTCTATGGTATCTCAAGATTACATAATATACAATACAAGTTGATTAAGTTATGGTTGGAATAGATTTGTTACCAATTTTCACGTAGCTAAAATGAGAAAAATTATCCAATCTTGTTTTACCCATAACTTCTTCATTTTAAATCCGTTTTGAGTGAATCAAATTTCTATGGTTTCATATTGAACTCTATTTTATGAATCTAAACAGAAAAATTATATGTTTATAGTCGGAAAAATAAGTTACAAGTCGTTTTTGTAAAGGTAGTCATTTCAGTCGAAAGAACGACGTCTAGATGAAAATTTTAGAAAACATACTTCCACTTTGAGTTTAACCATAATTTTTGGATATAGTTTCATGTTCATAATAAAAATCATTTTCCCAGAATAACAACTTTTAAATCAAAGTATATCATAGTTTTTAATTAACTAACCCAAAACAGCCCGCGGTGTTACTACGACGGCGTAAATCCGGTTTTACGGTGTTTTTCGTGTTTCCAGGTTTTAAATCATTAAGTTAGAATATCATATAGATATAGAACATGTGTTTAGTTGATTTTAAAAGTCAAGTTAGAAGGATTAACTTTTGTTTGCGAACAAGTTTAGAATTAACTAAACTATGTTCTAGTGATTACAAGTTTAAACCTTCGAATAAGATAGCTTTATATGTATGAATCGAATGATGTTATGAACATCATTAATACCTCAAGTTTTCTGGATAAAACTACTGGAAATGAGGAAAATGGATCTAGCTTCAAAGGATCCTTGGATGGCTTGAAAGTTCTTGAAGCAGAATCATGACACGAAAACAGTTCAAGTAAGATTTTCACTCGAAATAAGATTGTTATAGTTATAGAAATTGAATCAAAGTTTGAATATGAGTATTACCTTGTATTAGAAAGATATATTACTGTAAATAAGAAAGATTTCTTGAGGTTGGATGATCACTCTACAAGAATGGAAGTAAGCTAGCAAACTTGGAAGTATTCTTGATTTTATAAAACTAGAACTTGTAGAATTTATGAAGAACACTTAGAACTTGAAGATAGAACTTGAGAGAGATTAATTAGATGAAGAAAATTGAAGAATGAAAGTGTTTGTAGGTGTTTTTGGTCGTTGGTGTATGGATTAGATATAAAGGATATGTAATTTTGTTTTCATGTAAATAAGTCATGAATGATTACTCATATTTTTGTAATTTTATGAGATATTTCATGCTAGTTGCTAAATGATGGTTCCCACATGTGTTAGGTGACTCACATGGGCTGCTAAGATCTGATCATTGGAGTGTATATACCAATAGTACATACATCTAAAAGCTGTGTATTGTACGAGTACGAATACGGGTGCATACGAGTAGAATTGTTGATGAAACTGAATGAAGATGTAATTGTAAGCATTTTTGTTAAGTCGAAGTATTTTGATAAGTGTCTTGAAGTCTTTCAAAAGTGTATGAATACATATTAAAACACTACATGTATATACATTTTAACTGAGTCGTTAAGTCATCGTTAGTCGTTACATGTAAGTGTTGTTTTGAAACCTTTAGGTTAACGATCTTGTTAAATGTTGTTAACCCAATGTTTATAATATCAAATGAGATTTTAAATTATTATATTATCATGATATTATGATGTACAAATATCTCTTAATATGATATATATACATTAAATGTCGTTACAACGATAATCGTTACATATATGTCTCGTTTCAAAATCATTAAGTTAGTAGTCTTGTTTTTACATATGTAGTTCATTATTAATATACTTAATGATATTTTTACTTATCATAAAATCATGTTAACTATATATATAACCATATATATGTCATCATATAGTTTTTATAAGTTTTAACGTTCGTGAATCACCGGTCAACTTGGGTGGTCAATTGTCTATATGAAACCTATTTCAATTAATCAAGTCTTAACAAGTTTGATTGCTTAATATGTTGGAAACACTTAATCATGTAAATAACAATTTCATTTAATATTTATATATAAACATGGAAAAGTTCGGGTCACTACAACCTTAGGATCTTTGGGTGTAATGCATATGTGAAGACCAAAGATGCGGATAAAGACAAGCTTGAAGCTAATTCAAAGAAGTGTATTTTCATAGGGTACGGGTCGGATGAAATGGGCTATCGTTGTTGGGACAACGAGGCTAGAAAAGTAATTCGTTCGCGAGATGTTACTTTTGATGAAGATTCGGTCTATGGCAAACCAGAAACGGGGAGTCCTAAACCGAGTCAAGTTACTTTTGACGATGTTTCTATTGATGATCTTGCAGGTTCTAGTGGGAGTACGGGGAACAATGAATTGCCAAATAACGGTGAGGCGTCGGAAAATGCTAATGATGGGGATGATTCGGAAAGCGATGATGATTCCGAACATAGTGCGAGTTCTAGTGATGAGGATGACACAAATGAAACTGGTCCAACCATTCTGGTTACTCCTACACCAAGACGCTCGACTAGAGTGCCTAAACCTAATCCTAGGTATTCTCCATCAGCAAACTACTTGCTCTATACCGAGAACGGTGAACCTGAAAGTTACTTTGAGGCGAGAAAAACAAAAGAATCCATACAATGGGAGCTTGCCATGAAAGAAGAGATGGGGTCACTTGAGAAGAATAAAACTTGGTCACTAGTGAAGTTACCTCATGATAAAAGGGCGTTGCAAAACAAATGGGTGTATCGAATCAAGAATGAGTCAGATGGCAAGAAAAGGTACAAGGCTCGTTTGGTAGTCAAAGTGTAATGACCCGCACTTTTTCGATCATTCTATATTTATAAGATTAATATTTACATAAATTAAACCTTACCAACATGACAAGCAATCCAAATTGTTGAGACTTATGTTTTCGAAAAGAGTTTTACACAACGTTTGACCGTCTAGTTTGACCGATGATATCACGAACTATACAATATATGATAATTATACGTTTGTGTATATATATGTATATATACATATTTAACATGATCTAATAATGTTTTAATATCTCATTTTGTATTAATAACAATAAGTTATAAGTATATTTTGAAACTACTAACTTAAGTTTTCAAAACGATAACCATACGTAACGTTATTTGACTTAAATACTTATAACCTATAATGTTTATACATATATCGTATAAGTAATGTATTTAATCACTTTTAAAGGGCTTACATACATAAAACAATATAAGTATATTTACAAAAGATAGCTATATTTGAATCCTCGTTCCGTTTTCTCAAAGATTTCTATACGTATACCTAGGGTATATGTACCCGTATCATACGCAGCTTCTAGATGTATTTACTATTGGTATATACCAATAAAAATCTGCTCCTTAGCAGCCTTAAATGATTAAGAAACATGTGGAACCAACCATTTGTCAAGTAGCATGAATTATTTAGCAAGAAAACAAAGTTAGGTATCTTTTTTTTCCTTTATAACCTAAAAACGTTTTTATGCATGCACACCATTTCTTCACCCCATTTTCTCATACTTACACTTCCATTTCTCTCTCAAAATACTCTTAACTTCATACTTGATCATCTCCAAGCATTTTCCCCATCATTTAGCTTCAAAAACAACACTTAAACCTCATAAGAAAACCTTACAAAAACACTTCAAGAAATCCTTCCAAGAACACCAACTTACTTCCAATCTTTCATCCACTTCCATCACCCTTTTGGTTCTAGGTTCTTACTCCTCTTTTACAGCAACCTTGTCCAAGGAACTTGAGGTAGAATCTATGTTCATAACCTTATTCGATTCATATATATATAGCTATCTTATTTTGTGGTATAAAAGTTTAACAACAAGAACATAGTTTGAAAGTTTTCAAACTTGTTTGCAAACTAAATAGATCCTTCTAACTTAACTTTTAAAATACTTCAAGACCTGTAATATATCTTAAATATATGCTAATTTAATAAGGTATAACTTGGTTTTTCAAAGAACACCTTAAAAACTGAATTTACGACATCGGAGTGCAACCGGGGGCTGTTTTGGGTTGGATAATTAAAAACCATCTTAAACTTTGAATTGGAGGTTTATTTTCTGGAAAAATGATTTTTACTATAAATATGATAACACATAAAAATTTCATGATTTAACTCAAAGTATAAGTATTTTTAGAAAAATAATCATTTAAGGTTGTTTACATGATGGAAAATGATTAACTTCATAAGTTTCACTAAAGTTTGACCTATGACCTGTGATTTCGAATACAAACTAAGGTATTTACAGTTCATAGTCTTAAAGAGGGACTCGATCCAAGGAAGTGGCAAGTTGAATCAATGAAAACGGAGTTGTAACGAAGAAACTATGACCAAAACGAGATCGGATATCTAAGACTAGTTTAGCTACGAAAATAATTGGAGAAAATTAAATAAATCACATCTTTTTAAAATAACATGATATTTTATATATATGTACTCATAATTTAATTTTATATGGTTCAGGATCACCCGTAAACAATACGAGAAGATTAATCATAAGATCCCATGATTGTACGCAACATGTCATTTGACAACACCGGTACCATGGGTCAAGATTAATCTCGACCAATACATATACGATGGGGTTTTATTTATTTCGTTGGGGGTTTTATTTATTTCATTGCGGGTATATTAAACATCTACAAATGAACCATTAAAATTGAATTACTAACAACGAAATGCTAACTACGGACTAAGGAATTATTCAAAGTATTAAAAGTATAACAAGTATATATATGAGACGTTTGTTTAAAAAGAAAAGGTATTGATGTATTATATATGGATAGGTTCGTGATATCAACCGGAAGACCAAGTCAAAAATATATATATCTTCAAGACGAACGTGAGTATATAGTCCCACTTTTAAACTCTAAATATTTCGGGATGAGAATACATGTATTTTATGTTTTACGTTATGGACACAAGTAACTGAAAAATATATTCTACGTTGAGTTGTACCACTGGCATACTTCCCTGTAGCTTGGTAACTAATATTTACAGCGGTATTGTAAACGCGAATCCTGTTGATAGATCTATCGGGCCTGACAACCCCAACCGGACTGGACGACCAGTATTCAACGGTTGCACAGTACTTCGTTTTGTGACTACACTTGGTACGATGTAGTAAGATTTCATATTAAAGGGAATATGCGACGTGATTAAATGTTAAGTATGGTTACCAAGTGCTCAACCACTTAGAATATTTTTATGAAAATGTTTATATATGAAATCTTGTGGTCTATATATATATATATATATATTGCTGCCGGCACTAAACCTATATCTCACCAACTTTATGTTGACGTTTTAAACATGTTTATTCTCAGGTGATAATTAGAAGCTTCCGCTGCATTATGTTGAATTTGAGCAGGATCTTGCGTACGCATATTTGTGTCAAAAATAAAACTGCATATCCAAGAACTTGTGTTGTAAAATATGCTAGAAATCGTGTTGTTATCATCATTTGTAAAGTTTGTAAGTCGAAGATTATCGCTAAACGATAATCATCTTTATTTCGTCCAAAGCTTGTATCAAAAATAAGAATCATGGTTTGTAATGTATAATATATGCAGTTTTTCTTTTAAAAATGTCGCATATAGAGGTCAATACCTCGCAATGAAATCATACGTTATCTAACACGTTCTTACGGTTAAGGACGGGTTATGACATGTGGTATCAGAGCGGTGGTCTTAGCGAACCAGGTTTGCATTAGTGTGTCTAACTGATAAGTCGTTAGGATACATTAGTAAGTCTGGACTTTGACCGGGTCTTATTTAAAAACCATTGCTTATCATCGTTGGTTAAAATTTATATGTAAATATTATGTAGTACTAATGGGTTAGTTGTTGTGTGATAGATGTCGGGCTCAAAACTTGTTATCACATTCAGCGACTCCGAACCAGAATCTTCAGATGATGTTCCAGTCATTAACCTATCCGATGACGAAAATAATATCTTTGGGGAAGACTCACAAATTCCGGATGAACCGACTATAGAGAACCCGGAAAGTGAACCCGAGGAGGAAAGTGAACCCGAGGAGGAAAGTGAACCCGAGGAGGAAAGTGAACCCGAGGAAGAAATACAGGAAATTACAAAAGAAGAGTTCGAACTAGGAAAGAAACGAAAGACTAATGAATTAGAAAATTCAAATCCTGAGTTTAATAAGGATGATGTGGCACCAACTCCACTAGACACTACCACCCCTATTCCTGCTATTCCTATTCGTTCTATCCCGGCATCCAGTTCTTCAGTCCCACAGCCAAAATATAGGCAGACAGCCAGGATAAGCGTTAAGCGATTCTTTGAACCTAAACGTCCTAGAAAATAGACCAAACGATGCGCTGCCGTATTAAACCATGGGACCATATAATGTTTTGTATAATATTATTAGTGTGGTTTGTTTAATGTTCGATGTAAGATAAGCATATGTAAAATAGTGAAGTGTGAAATGCAATAATTTTCCATGGTTAAGTATTATTTAGATGGTAGTAATTGATTCTGTACTAAGCTATTAAGTATGGACATTAACGGGTAGGTACTACCCTAGATATAATTATAAAACGCTAATAAGAAGAAAAGGCTTTTATAATAATACCTGGTTCATATTATTAATAAGCTATAATGTACTGTAAATATACACTACATCTATAATATTCCATGTGAATAATTATTTTCTTTTCATTCTTATAGAAGAATATGGCGCGATTGAACCGAATGACGGAACAAGAAATCCAGGAACTCATCAATCAGCGAGTGAACGACAGAATGTTATGGGTCGAGGCTGCAAGAGGTGCTGCAGTTAACCCAAATCCTCGTGTGGGGTGCACTTACAAAACTTTTCAAGCTTGCAAGCCCTCATCATTCAGTGGAACAGAAGGACCGATCGGTTTAACCCGGTGGATAGAAAAGATGGAGACTGTGTTTAAAATCAGTGGTTGTGTTGAGAAGGACATGACCAAGTATGCATCGTGCACTTTACAAGATAGTGCACTCACGTGGTGGAAAAATTATGTGAAGGCTGTAGGAGGAGATGTAGCTTATGATACTCCATGGGAAGAATTCAAAACAATGTTAATCAACGAATATTGTCCAAGGAACGAGGTTAGGAAGTTGGAAGATGAATTACGAAGTCTGAAGGTTATTGGTACTGAAATCACCAACTACAATCAGCGATTCATGGAATTAGTTTTGCTATGTCCTGAATTGGTTCCAACCGAAGAACGGAAAATTGAAATGTACAAAGATGGTTTGCCCAAAAAGGTCAAGGCAAATGTTACAGCATCGAAACCTAAGACAATTCATGAAGCTATAACCATGGCAAACGAGCTAATGGATCAGGTCATCATGGATAAGAAAGTATCCAATACTGATGTGAAGGTATCAGGTAACAAAAGAAAGTGGAATGGAAATTATGATCGAGGTAACCAACAACAATCTTTTAAGAAACAAGAAAACACGCAAGGTGCGGGTAGTGGTTTAAGCTTTGGTTATAAAGGACAAAATCCTTTATGCAACCGATGCCACAAACATCACTCTGGTTACTGTAATGTGGTATGCAACAAATGTAATCGAAAGGGTCATCTTGCTGAAGATTGTAGGGCTCTCGTTACAAATGGTACCAAGACTCCTGCCACCAATGCAAATAGAACTGCTTTGGCTACCATTACTTGTTTTGGGTGTGGAAAACAAGGTCACTATAAGAGCCAGTGCCCGAATCCAGAGAAGAATATCGGACCTGCACGTGGGAGAGCATTTGTTATTAATGCTAGAGAGGCATGTGAAGACCCGGAGCTTGTTACGGGTACGTTTACCATTAATAACTTATCCGCATCTATTATATTTGATACTGGTGCTGATAGAAGTTACGTGTGTAGAGACTTTCACGCTAAATTGAATTGTTCATCATTACCTCTAGATGCTAAGTACATGATTGAGTTAGCTAATGGTAAACTAATTAAAGCCGATAAAATTTGCCGTGATTGTAAAATAAATTTAGCCGGAGAAACATTTAAAATTGACTTAATACCCGTAGAATTAGGAAGTTTTGATGTAATAGTCGGCATGGACTGGATGTCCAAAATAGGAGCTGAAGTTGTGTGCGCCAAGAAGGCAATTCGCATTCCTCGTAAGAATAAAACGCCAGTAATGATTTATGGAGAGAAGGGTAACTCAAAGCTAAAACTCATTAGTTATTTGAAAGCTCAAAAGTGCTTGAAGAAAGGGTGCTATGCTATCTTAGCACATGTTAATAAAGTCGAAAAGAAAGAAAAAGAGAAGTGCATCAATGACGTGCCTGTGGCAAGAGATTTTCCTGAAGTATTTCCGGAAGAGTTGCCGGGATTACCTCCATTTAGATCTGTAGAATTTCAAATAGATCTTGTACCAGGAGCTGCACCGGTTGCCCGTGCTCCATATAGACTTGCACCGTCCGAGTTAAAAGAACTTCAAAGTCAGTTAAAAGAATTACTAGACCGTGGATTCATACGACCAAGCACTTCACCGTGGGGAGCTCCAATTTTATTCGTCAAGAAGAAAGACGGATCTTTTCGAATGTGTATAGATTATCGTGAATTAAATAAGTTAACTATCAAGAATCGGTATCCACTACCGAGAATTGATGACTTATTTGATCAACTCCAAGGATCATGTGTGTACTCGAAAATTGACCTAAGATCGGGTTATCATCAATTACGTGTCAAAGAAGAAGATATACCGAAAACTGCTTTTCGGACACGCTACGGTCATTACGAATTTTTGGTCATGCCGTTTGGATTAACGAATGCGCCAGCTGTATTCATGAACCTCATGAATCGAGTTTGTAGTCCATATTTAGATAAGTTTGTTATCGTTTTCATTGATGATATTCTTATCTATTCCAAGAGTGAGCAAGAGCATGAACAGCATTTAAGGTTGATATTAGAGTTATTGAGAAAAGAACAGCTATATGCTAAATTTTCTAAATGTGCTTTCTGGTTGAAAGAAGTGCAATTTCTTGGCCACGTTGTTGGTAGCAAAGGAATTCAGGTTGATCCAGCAAAAATTGAAGCCATTGAAAAATGGGAGACTCCTAAGACACCAATGCAGATACGCCAATTTTTGGGTTTAGCCGGTTATTATAGAAGGTTTATTCAAGATTTTTCCCGAATAGCTAAGCCGTTGACAGCGTTAACGCAAAAAGGGAAGAAATATGAATGGACTTCTGAGCAGGAGAGTGCATTTCAATTACTAAAGAAGAAGTTAACTACGGCGCCTATTTTATCGTTACCAGAAGGGAACGATGATTTTGAAATATATTGTGACGCTTCGCGACAAGGTTTTGGTTGCGTTCTTATGCAACGGAAGAAAGTTATTGCATACGCATCCCGACAATTAAAGATTCACGAGCGGAATTATACGACGCATGATCTAGAACTGGGAGCAGTCGTGTTTGCATTGAAGATATGGAGACACTACTTGTATGGGGTTAAATGCACTGTGTTTACTGATCATAAAAGCCTTCAACATATTTTTGATCAGAAACAGTTGAACATGAGGCAACGTAGGTGGGTCGAGTTAATAAATGACTATGATTGTGAAATTCGTTATCATCCCGGGAAAGCGAACGTAGTGGCCGATGCTCTAAGCAGAAAGGAACGAGAACCAATTCGAGTACGAGCGATGAACATAAAAATTCGCATGAATCTCAACTCACAAATCAAAGAAGTTCAACGAGAAGCACTTACTAAAGAAAATATAGGAAATGAAATAATGAAGAAGTATGAGAAGCAACTAGTTATGCGGGAAGATGGAATTCGATATTTTGCAAATCGTATTTGGGTACCGAAGTTGGGTGGATTAAGGAAGTTGATATTGAACGAGGCACATAAGACAAGATATTCGATACATCCTGGAGTTGGAAAGATGTACCAAGATCTTAAGACGCATTATTGGTGGCCTAATTTGAAGACAGACGTTGCAACATATGTTGGGGAATGTTTAACTTGTTCCAAAGTCAAAGCAGAACACCAGAAGCCGTCAGGGTTACTTCAACAACCAGAAATTCCAGAATGGAAATGGGACGGTATTACCATGGATTTCATCACGAAGTTACCAAAGACTGCCTGGGGATACGACACCATTTGGGTAATTGTTGATCGTCTTACCAAATCTGCACATTTCTTGCCTATAAAGGAAACAGATAGAATGGAGAAATTATTACGATTATATATAAAGGAAATAGTTTCAAGGCATGGAATACCTATTTCCATTATATCTGATCGTGATAGTAGATTTACCTCAAAGTTCTGGCAATCACTACAGGAGGCACTAGGAACTCGTTTGGATATGAGTACCGCATATCATCCGCAAACGGACGGGCAGAGTGAAAGAACAATTCAGACTCTTGAAGACATGCTCAGGGCATGTGTGATCGATTTTGGAAACGGATGGGATAAGTATCTACCATTAGCAGAATTCTCGTATAATAATAGTTATCATGCGAGCATTAAAGCTGCACCATTCGAAGCATTGTACGGAAGGAAGTGTAGATCTCCTATCTGTTGGAATGAAGTAGGAGATCGACAATTAACTGGTCCCGAGATCATACATGAAACTACTGAAAAGATAGTACAAATCAAAGAGAGATTGAAAACAGCCCGTAGTCGCCAAAAGAGCTACGCCGATGTCCGAAGGAAACCATTAGAGTTTCAGATCGGTGACATGGTTATGCTAAAGGTGTCACCTTGGAAAGGTGTAATACGTTTCGGTAAAAGAGGTAAACTGAACCCAAGATATGTAGGCCCGTTCAAGATCATCGAACGCATTGGACCGGTAGCTTATCGACTCGAGTTACCGCAACAACTCGCCGGAGTACATAATACCTTTCACGTCTCGAACCTTAAGAAGTGTCTTGCAAAGGAAGACCTCACCATTCCTCTTGAAGAAATCCATGTCGACGAGAAACTACAATTCATCGAAGAACCAATCGAAATCATGGATCGTGAAGTTAAACGGCTCAGCAGAGCAACATACCGATCGTTAAGGTTCGTTGGAATGCTCGAAGGGGTCCCGAGTTTACTTGGGAACGAGAGGATCAAATGAAACAAAAGTATCCACACTTGTTTCCCGATGACGCAAAATAGGTACAATTTTAAAATTTCGGGACGAAATTTATTTAACGGGTAGGTACTGTAATGACCCGCACTTTTTCGATCATTCTATATTTATAAGATTAATATTTACATAAATTAAACCTTACCAACATGACAAGCAATCCAAATTGTTGAGACTTATGTTTTCGAAAAGAGTTTTACACAACGTTTGACCGTCTAGTTTGACCGATGATATCACGAACTATACAATATATGATAATTATACGTTTGTGTATATATATGTATATATACATATTTAACATGATCTAAGAATGTTTTAATATCTCATTTTGTATTAATAACAATAAGTTATAAGTATATTTTGAAACTACTAACTTAAGTTTTCAAAACGATAACCATACGTAACGTTATTTGACTTAAATACTTATAACCTATAATGTTTATACATATATCGTATAAGTAATGTATTTAATCACTTTTAAAGGGCTTACATACATAAAACAATATAAGTATATTTACAAAAGATAGCTATATTTGAATCCTCGTTCCGTTTTCTCAAAGATTTCTATACGTATACCTAGGGTATATGTACCCGTATCATACGCAGCTTCTAGATGTATTTACTATTGGTATATACCAATAAAAATCTGCTCCTTAGCAGCCTTAAATGATTAAGAAACATGTGGAACCAACCATTTGTCAAGTAGCATGAATTATTTAGCAAGAAAACAAAGTTAGGTATCTTTTTTTTCCTTTATAACCTAAAAACGTTTTTATGCATGCACACCATTTCTTCACCCCATTTTCTCATACTTACACTTCTATTTCTCTCTCAAAATACTCTTAACTTCATACTTGATCATCTCCAAGCATTTTCCCCATCATTTAGCTTCAAAAACAACACTTAAACCTCATAAGAAAACCTTACAAAAACACTTCAAGAAATCCTTCCAAGAACACCAACTTACTTCCAATCTTTCATCCACTTCCATCACCCTTTTGGTTCTAGGTTCTTACTCCTCTTTTACAGCAACCTTGTCCAAGGAACTTGAGGTAGAATCTATGTTCATAACCTTATTCGATTCATATATATATAGCTATCTTATTTTGTGGTATAAAAGTTTAACAACAAGAACATAGTTTGAAAGTTTTCAAACTTGTTTGCAAACTAAATAGATCCTTCTAACTTAACTTTTAAAATACTTCAAGACCTGTAATATATCTTAAATATATGCTAATTTAATAAGGTATAACTTGGTTTTTCAAAGAACACCTTAAAAACTGAATTTACGACATCGGAGTGCAACCGGGGGCTGTTTTGGGTTGGATAATTAAAAACCATCTTAAACTTTGAATTGGAGGTTTATTTTCTGGAAAAATGATTTTTACTATAAATATGATAACACATAAAAATTTCATGATTTAACTCAAAGTATAAGTATTTTTAGAAAAATAATCATTTAAGGTTGTTTACATGATGGAAAATGATTAACTTCATAAGTTTCACTAAAGTTTGACCTATGACCTGTGATTTCGAATACAAACTAAGGTATTTACAGTTCATAGTCTTAAAGAGGGACTCGATCCAAGGAAGTGGCAAGTTGAATCAACGAAAACGGAGTTGTAACGAAGAAACTATGACCAAAACGAGATCGGATATCTAAGACTAGTTTAGCTACGAAAATAATTGGAGAAAATTAAATAAATCACATCTTTTTAAAATAACATGATATTTTATATATATGTACTCATAATTTAATTTTATATGGTTCAGGATCACCCGTAAACAATACGAGAAGATTAATCATAAGATCCCATGATTGTACGCAACATGTCATTTGACAACACCGGTACCATGGGTCAAGATTAATCTCGACCAATACATATACGATGGGGTTTTATTTATTTCGTTGGGGGTTTTATTTATTTCATTGCGGGTATATTAAACATCTACAAATGAACCATTAAAATTGAATTACTAACAACGAAATGCTAACTACGGACTAAGGAATTATTCAAAGTATTAAAAGTATAACAAGTATATATATGAGACGTTTGTTTAAAAAGAAAAGGTATTGATGTATTATATATGGATAGGTTCGTGATATCAACCGGAAGACCAAGTCAAAAATATATATATCTTCAAGACGAACGTGAGTATATAGTCCCACTTTTAAACTCTAAATATTTCGGGATGAGAATACATGTATTTTATGTTTTACGTTATGGACACAAGTAACTGAAAAATATATTCTACGTTGAGTTGTACCACTGGCATACTTCCCTGTAGCTTGGTAACTAATATTTACAGCGGTATTGTAAACGCGAATCCTGTTGATAGATCTATCGGGCCTGACAACCCCAACCGGACTGGACGACCAGTATTCAACGGTTGCACAGTACTTCGTTTTGTGACTACACTTGGTACGGTGTAGTAAGATTTCATATTAAAGGGAATATGCGACGTGATTAAATGTTAAGTATGGTTACCAAGTGCTCAACCACTTAGAATATTTTTATGAAAATGTTTATATATGAAATCTTGTGGTCTATATATATATATATATATTGCTGCCGGCACTAAACCTATATCTCACCAACTTTATGTTGACGTTTTAAACATGTTTATTCTCAGGTGATAATTAGAAGCTTCCGCTGCATTATGTTGAATTTGAGCAGGATCTTGCGTACGCATATTTGTGTCAAAAATAAAACTGCATATCCAAGAACTTGTGTTGTAAAATATGCTAGAAATCGTGTTGTTATCATCATTTGTAAAGTTTGTAAGTCGAAGATTATCGCTAAACGATAATCATCTTTATTTCGTCCAAAGCTTGTATCAAAAATAAGAATCATGGTTTGTAATGTATAATATATGCAGTTTTTCTTTTAAAAATGTCGCATATAGAGGTCAATACCTCGCAATGAAATCATACGTTATCTAACACGTTCTTACGGTTAAGGACGGGTTATGACACAAAGGCTTTCAACAAAAGGAAGGGGTTGACTACAAAGAGATATTTTCACCGGTAGTTAAAATGACTACTATCCGTTTGGTACTTTCTATGGTTGCATCCGAAGACTTACATCTAGAGCAACTAGATGTGAAGACCGCATTCTTGCATGGTGATCTTGCTAAAGAGATCTACATAAGGCAACCCGAGGGCTTTGAGGTAAAGGGTAAAGAGAAGTGGGTTTGTAAGCGAAAGAAAAGTTTGTATGGATTGATGCAAGCATCTCGGCAATGGTACTTGAAGTTTGATGATTTTATGAAGAAGATTGGTTTCTTAAGATGTGAAGCGCATCACTGTTGCTACTTGAAGAAACTCAAGTCTTCTTATATAATCTTATTGTTGTATCTTGATGACATGTTACTTACAGGTCCCAACATGTCTGAAATTAATAAGTTGAAGGGATTACTTTCCCGTGAATTCGAGATGAAAGATCTTGGTGCTGCTAGGCAAATACTTGGCATGAGTATTGTGCGTGATCGTGTGAAATGTACTCTATACTTATCTCAATCCAAATATATTGAAAAAGTAGTAGAGAGGTTCAATATGGAGAATTCAAAGGCTCGTTCTATGCCTTTGGGTAGCATGATTAAGTTACCAAAAAGTCAATCACCAAAGATGGCAAAAGACAAAATGGATATGGAAAAGGTTCCATATGAATCGGTCGTGGGTAGTATTATGTATGTCATGGTTTGTACAAGACCCGATATTGCTCAAGCAGTGGGAGTTGTAAGTCGTTATATGTCTAATCCTGGGAAAGAGCATTGGGAAGCGGTTAAATGGTTGCTTCGTTATTTGAAAGGTACTTCTAATATGGGATTGTGTTTCTCCAAAAACAATCTCATACTTAGGGGTTATGCGGATGCTGATTTGGGTGGATGCGATGATTAGGGGAAAAGCACTACGGGGTATGTTTTCACAATAGGGAAGACGGCAGTTAGTTGGATGTCTCGACTACAAAAGAGTGTTGCTTTATCAACCACCGAAGTCGAATATATGGCTATTGCAGAAGCTTCTAAAGAGCTTGTTTGGTTGAAAAACTTCTTAGGTGAGTTGGGTAAAAGACAAGACTATTGTGTCTTGAATTGTGATAATCAAAGTGCAGTTCATCTTGGGAAGAAACCGGCGTTTCATAGTCGTACGAAACACATCAAGATAAGGTATCATTTTATTCGATAACATATAAATGATGGTACTTTATTATTGGAGAAAATCCTTGGTACGAAGAATCCTGCTGATATGTTTACTAAGGTTGTTACGACAGAGAAATTGAGGTTTTGCATTACCTCAATTGGTCTTCTAATGAATTGATGAGAGAAGACCCCAACTAGAGAATTAGAGAGTTAATATTCTAACAAGTAATGTTGAAGACCTTGTATCGAAAGTCTGCTCATTCGAAGTATGTGTTGAGTGTGCGTGTCCCAAATGGAGTTTGGCGGTATAATGGTGGTTTAACGTTCTTGGTTAGATCGTTGATATTTTGGGTTGACGAAGGTTGGGTTTGTTCAAAGTCTCCAAGTGGGAGATTGTTGGAGATATGGAGAACTTTAAACAATTAGAGGGAAGATTCCAGGAAACTCACACGAAGCTTCCACGAAGTTGTTAGGAAACTCACATGTAGCTTCTACGAAGTTGTTAGGAAACTCACATGTAGCTTCCACGAAGCTGTGAGAAAATTCACATGTAGCTTCCACGAAGCTGTCAGGAAACTCACATGTAGCCTCCATGAAGCTGTCAGGAAACTCACATGAAGCTTCAAGGAATTGTTTTTAGCTTACTCCTTAAATCATTCTATAAATAGACCCTCTTGTAACTTGTAACGACCCGGATTTTTCCGATCGTTTTACACTTATAAGATTAATATTTACATAAATTAAACCTTACCAACATGATAAGCAATCCAAACTGTTGAGACTTATATTTTTGAAAAGAGTTTTACACAACGTTTGACCGTCCAATTTGACCGATGATATCACGAACTATATAACACACGATAATTATACGATTATGTATATGTACATATCTATACATATTTAACATGATTTAAGGATGGTTTAACATTTCATTGTGAACTAACAACAATGAGTTATAAGTATACTTTGAGACCACTAACTTAAGTTTTCAAAACGATAACTATATGTAACGTTCTTTGACATATATACTTACAATCTATAATGTGTTTGTGATTTATGTCACCAATATGATTTAAGTGTAATGGGATTAATTTGTAACCAAAATAATCTTGAAAAATATCGAACAAGTTTGGGGAAGTGTGGAGTGCACACTTGTTTGAACTTATCTTGATTATGACGGGGGTTCGGGGGCAGTGCCCCAGATAAGCGAGGTCCAAGGGGTGGCAACCCCTGGCGGGGTCCAAGGGGCAGAGCCCCTGGCTGGGGTCGAGCTGCCAGGTCAGCTTGGAAATTTTTTTTTTGGGCTAACATTGCTTTATTAAAAATGTCTTAAAATTTTATTTTTGGCCCGGTTGGACCCAAAATAAAAGCCCGATTTTGAGCTTCTTTTACCGTATCATACCCATCATCCATACGTATTTACTATTGGTAAATACACATCAAATCAATATCCTTATCAGCTTTAGATCTGCCCTAGATAAGAGGGAATCTTATTTGTAAGCTAGCATACATTATTACTCAAAAATTCAACACAATAATTTATCCTTGTTCCCTCAACAACCAGACTGTCCTATAAGTATCACCATCACCTTGGTTTTTCATTTCATTCTTACAACCATCTTTCTCTAACCAAAAAAAAAACACACTCTTAGGAACTCTAAGTGTTCTTCACAATCTCAGCAAATACTCATGAAGAACTAGCTTCATGAACAACCTATAATCATCATAAGAAAGTTTGATCAAGAATATTTTCTATCTTTTCCAGTAGCGTTATCCAAGTAACTTGAGGTAGTAACCTTATTCATAATCTTATTCGATTCATATTTATATAGCTATCTTATTTTGTGTTATAAAATTTTTAACAACAAGAACATAGTTTGAATGATTTCAAACCTGTTCGCAAACTAAATAGATCCTTCTAATTTGATTTTTAAAACACTTCAAGACCTATAATATATCATAATGATATGCTAACTTAACAAGATATAACTTGGTTTTACAAAGAACACCTTAAAAACTGAATCTACGTCGTCGGAGTGCAATCGGGGGCTGTTTTGGGTTGGATAATTAAAAACCATCTTAAGCTTTGAATTGGAAGTTCATATTCTGGAAAAATGATATTTCTTATGAATATGTTAACACATAAAAATTTCATGGTTTAACTCAAAGTGTAAGTATTTTTAGAAAAATGATCATTAAATGTTGTTTTTATGATGGAAAATGATCACTTTCATAAGTTTCACCAAAGTTTGACCTATAACCTGTGATTTCGAATACAACCTAAGGTATTTTCAGTTCATATTCTTAAAATTTGACTCGATCCAAGGAAGTGGCAAGTTGAACCAACAAAAACGGAGTTGTAATGAAGAAACTACGACTAAAACAAGATCGGGTATGCGAAGCTAGTTTAGCTACGAAAATATTTGGAGAAAAATTAAATTAATCATATATTTCTAATTAATATGATATTTCATATATATTTACTTATGATTTGATTTTATATATTCCAGGACCACCCGTAAACAACACGAGAAGATTAATCATAAGACCTCATGATTGTACGCAACACGTCATCTGACAACACGGTACTTTATGTACGCAACACGTCATTTGACAACATGGTACCATGGGTCGAGATTAATTCTGATCAATACGAATACGATGGGGTCTTTATTTATTTTATTTAAGCAACTAATTGTGGACCACTAACATCGGACTGCTAACTACGGACTAAGAAAATATTAAAAGTATTAAAAGTATATATATATATATATATATATATATATATATATATATATATATATATATATATATATATATATATATATATATATATATATATATATATATATGTAACGATTACTTGAAAAGAAAATATGTTGATATATTATATATATGGTTAGGTTTGTGATATCTATCGGATACCAAGTCGTGATAAATACCTTCAAGGCAAAAGCGAGTATATAGTCCCACTTTTAAACTCTAAATATTTCGGGATGAGAATACATGCATTTTATGATTTACGTTATGGACACAAGTGATTAAAATTATATATTCTACGTTGAGTTGTACCACTGGCATATCTCCCTGTAACTTGGTAACTACTATTTACATGCGGTATTGTAAACGCGAATCCTGTTGATAGATCTATCGGGCCTGACAACCCTAACCGGACTGGACGACCAGTATTCAATGGTTGCACAGTACTTCGTTTCGGTAACTACACTTGGTACGGTGTAGTAAGATTTCATAATAAAGGGAATATGCGACGTTGATTAAATGTTAAGTATGGTTATCAAGTGCTCAACAACTTAGAATATTTTTATTAAAACGTTTATATATGAAATCTTGTGGTCTATATTTATAACGCTGCCGGCATTAAACCTATATCTCACCAACTTTATGTTGACGTTTTAAGCATGTTTATTCTCAGGTGATAACTAAAAGCTTCCGCTGCAACATGTTGAATTTAAGCAAGATCTTGAGTATGCATATTTGTGTCAAAAATAAAACTGCATATCGGAGGATTTGTAATGTAAAATATGTTGGAGGTCGTATTGTTATTATCACATGTAAAGTTTGTAAGTCTAAGATTATCGCTAAACGATAATCATTATTAAGTTGTTTAAACCTTGTATTTGTAATAAAAGCTATGGTTTGTATTGTAAAAACGAATGCAGTTTTTGAAAAATGTCGCATATAGAGGTCAATACCTCGCGATGAAATCATATGTTATTGTATTCGTCCTTATGGTTAAGGTCGGGTTATGACATAACTCATTGTAAACACACCACAAATATTCATTAAATACATTCTCTAGTTGGTCCGTGGACTAAAGCAATCACAACGATTGCATATAACCACGTTATCTCTTGTGTCGATTTACATTTCTTGCATTTATAATCTTTCGTTCATTAAGTGGGTTAGTAATCTTGTAGAATTACTATCGGTGAGTGATCTTGTTGAATCACTTGCGTTGTTTTGGGTCCTAATATCCTTACAATGTTCACATGAGACATTTCCTGAGAAATACACTCGTGATTTTGGGAAAGAAACCAGCTCATCAGAGGCTTCACAAAACTTTTACAGGCAATATTTAATGAGACTTGCTTGATCGATAGATGCCTCTGCAAATAAAACAATGTCATCTGCAAAAAACAAATTAGTAAGCTTTGGCCCGCCACGATTACATGTGATTGGTTTCCATTTTCCATCTCTTATTGCTTCTTCAATTACATGGTTCAACCGCTCTATACACATGACAAACAAGTATGGAGATAGCGGAACATCTTGGCGTATTCCCCTTGAGGGACAAAATTCTTTGGTAGGTTCTCCATTCCAAAGAATTTTCGTGGGGGGAGTAGAGACACATAACATGATAATTTCCAATAGAAGCTGTGTAGTTCTCATTTCAAGAAGGGTGTCACGAATGAAATCCCATCGAATTAGGTCATATGCTTTAGCTAAGTCGATTTTAAACACCATATACCCTATCTCCCTGCGCTTTTGTCTCATAGTATGTAGCACTTCTTGAACAATCACAATATTATCAGTATTTTGTCGACCAGGCACGAAGGCACCTTGGGTTGGTGAAATCATATATGGAAGAAGCTTTTTGAGCCTGTTAACAATAGCTTTAGTGGCTGTTTTATACAAGACGTTGCATAGGCTTATATGTCTAACTCAGACACCATCTTTGGGCGGTCCACTTTTGGGATAAGAATGAGGAAAGTTTCATTAAGCCCCTCAGGAATATTTTGACCGTGAAGAATCTTCAGAGCTGTCTCACAAAAGCTCTTTTGAATAGTATCCCAATGATGTTGGAAAAATATAACTTGAAATCCATCTGGCCCGGGAGTTTTGTAAGGGCTCATAGAAGAAATAATAGCTTTGATATCCTGTGTGGTAAAAGGTCTCATAAGTTTCTCGTAATCAGAAGCAAGATTTGGAGGGAAGCAATTTTTAGGAAGATTGATGCTAGGGGGTGGTTCATCTGCAGCTTTATATAAATCACTGAAAAATGAGATTGTCATATTTTTCAAATCATCCTGCTCAAATATCCACTCATCATTATTATTTTTCAAAGCTTCAATACGATTAACCTTTCGCCGAATAATCGTTGAGGTATGAAAATAAGCAGTGTTTCGGTCCCCATCGCGGAGAGCTTCCAATCTAGATTTTTGAACCATAACTCCTCTTCCTCTGCAAGAACCTTGTCAAGCTCACATCGGAGACGATATTCTAGCCTTAAAAGGTACTTATTACTCCTTTCAACCAGTGTTTTTTGAACACCAGCAATACGAGACCATAAATGTCCTTTTTTCCTGAAAATATTCCCAAAGACCGTCTTATTCCATTCTTGAAGATCTTCAGCAAACGTTTTGAGAAATGGGACTATAGGGGTATCATTTCTCCACTTCTCCTTAACAAAATTCTCAAACTCTTCATGAGATAAAAATCTGAAAGGTTTGGTTCCCCGTGTGGGAGATACAAGTCCATTTGTTTTGATGAGTAAAGGTGAATGATCAGAGCTGATCGCCGGGAGGTGTTGGACAAAAGCATCTGAGAATCTGGTGCGCCATAAAGAGTCGCGGAGCCCTCTATCAAGGCGAGCAGTTTTTCGAGTTTCTAAGCTTTCACGACCCCTAGACCAAGTAAATTTTGCACCCGAGTAACCTAAATCAATAATAGAGGTATTTTCAATGCAATTTTTAAATTGATCACACCTTCTTTGCATTTCTTGGTTACCCCCATGTCGTTCACTAAGAGACGTAGTTTCATTAAAATCATCGGCTAACAGCCAAGGCTCTGTCAGCGACTCTGCAATATTAGAGAGGTTTTCCCAAAGATCTTGTCATTTCGTATGATCCGGGCTAGCGTAAATTGCAGAAAAAATCCACGGTTCCTCATTAACACGTGACACCTTAATTGTTACATGTTGATGATGATAAAAAAGAATATCAACATTTACTTCGTTTTTCTTCCAATACAGCCATATCCCTCCACTGTGTCCTCTTGCATCTACCCGAGCATGACCATTATACTGAATCTGGTTACACAGGCTTGCAGCTCTCTCACCATCAAGATGGGTTTCTATGAGGGCAATAATTGAAATTTGGTTCATGCTGATAATTTATTTTAGCATTTTAGGAAAACTAGAACTTCCTGCACCCTGAACATTCCACACCAGTATGTCGAGTGGTGTAATGTTTTGTAAATTAGAGTGTGTGTCTTCCATATAATAGCGAATGTATAAGAAAAGATCAAACTGGTCATACGACCATCTTGTCATTTTTCAAGCCATTATGTCATCCTTAGTAGCATCCTTCGGTAGCCGATTATCCTGTCCAATGTCAGGTGGAATTGGGCTATTATCTTCATCAATCTTAGTAGTACTTTCACAATTACATTCTCTATCAGTGCCTCTCAGACTTTATTGCTGGGTGAGAATGGAAGGGACATGATTTAGTGAAATTAAGGTAAAAAAAAGTAGGGTGAATTAAGGTTGTTACGGTCTTGGTTTTCATTTGATAAGCTGGTTTTAGGTCTTGTGAGGATTTTGTTGACATTGTATTTGGCATTAGAGATCATTGTAGTTCTTGTCATTGTATTTGGTAAGTGTCCTCACCGCTGCAGATTCTGCTCGTGATTGATTTGAGGTTGGTGTTTCTCTGGGTGGTGTGAATCCAGGTGGTGTGTGACTGGAGTTGGTCATAGTGCCAACTTTGTACTTTTTCAAACAGAGTATATATTTTTGCGTCCCACCGGGTGTGTCAATTGTTTGTACAATTCTTGGGGAATCTTATCGAAGGGATAAGTATGCCAACGCCAGGTCACGAAGAAGATAAAATGTGGGTGATTTTGGAGTGAATTTCAATTCTCTTTGTTGGCGAATCCCCAAAGGTAGCAAGTATGATAACTGCTTTACGCCACCGAGAGAGAGTTGATAGTATGAGGATATGAAATCCAATTCATTATTGTATCAGCATGTCTCATTTAGTTTTCTTATTTATAGGAGAGTTTTGCTTCCTTTGAGGTTACTAGTTCCCATGCGATTTGGAGGTATTAGTTGAATTTCCCTTTTGATTTCTTACACCGTAAAAGTCATGTTGTCTACTTTCCTTATTTGTTGGGCCGTCGGACTAGTAATGGTAGGTTACTGTTTCTTTGACTTCACTGCAATCGAGATTCGGTGCATGATATTCAATGTCACCGCTCCGTCATGGTGTGGCTTCGTATCCTTTCTTCGTAATTTAATTTACTTCGTTCGTAGGGGGTGGGGGTACTCTATCACTTATCACATACACCTCATTATGTTTTTATGTTTCTTAACAACTAATTACATAGATGTATACACCGTGATGATAACCTAGATCACCGTTTGATTCCTATATTTACCTTTTGTATTATGTTTGATGACCTTAAGTATTTAGACTTCTTTCTTTCTCGGATTAAGTTATATGATTTGCTAAAGTAATTAAAGATTCATATACATAGTTGTATGATTTGCTAAACTAAGGATACATAGATACGAGATAAAAAGTTCCAGAAAATAACTTGATCATTGCTTCAAAAAGCTCGTTACACAATATGTATAGTAACACCATTGTCGTATAGCTGCAATTTTGCAGTTACCATAACGATAATGCACGGGTAGTATGTGGAGGTCCTTATATATAGTAGTAAACTAAAGATAAACACTTTCAATTCACAAAGAGCAAGCAGGTTCGATCAATTGCAGTTCAAAATGAATCTCAGATCACTGATCGACAACAATTTTGAGATCCCACAAAAGTTACTAAATAAAAACAACCAACTAGATAAGCACATATTATTTCAGATGAAATTTTTAAACACGCCCACAGATGAAATTTTTAAACACGCCCACAGATGAAATCTCCACTTCAACGATCAAAGTATCATTCAACAGGAATCCATTTGCAGTCTTAGTTACTTCACTCAACTCTAAGAAACTTGAAAAACCCCAGTCAGGAGCCGAGCGGCAGAACCAATGACAAGTTGCTGCAAGATAGAAAAGGAATTCATACAGATACAAATCATCAACATAGATAAACAGTGCAGCAAATATGTTTTAAAATGAGTATTCAGAATCATAAAAATAAAAACTGATAGATCTTACCTCTCTCTTTATCGACATTACCATTTTGACACTTAATCCGAAGCGTAAAATCGGCATAAACTCTCCAATCATAAGAGACTCTAGAATCATAAGAGACTCTAGGAGCATCATGGACACGTAAAAAGATAGATATGTGTGTACCCAATCCTTCTGTTAGAATTAGTTGTAGTGTTTTGATTAATTAGAAATGTTGATTAGTTTTGAAGTTTGAATGTTTTGAGAAGACGTTTATAAAAGAAATATTGAAGATTTGTTGTTTAGAAAGAAATGATTTTATTGATTTAGAATTGTTTTGTGAATGTGTGTTTTTGTTGTTATTACATCAAATGCAAGATCATATGCCTATTTATAGGCCTCAAATGTGGATAAAAATATCTAGATTTTTTTGACAGAATTTTCTAGATATTTTTGTTAATGATATCTAGATATTTTTGTTAGAACTATCTAGATAATTTTGTTAATAATATTTAGATATTTTTGATATAAATATCCAGATAATTTTGTAGATAATTATAGAAATACATTAATATTTTAACACTCCTCCTTAATGTATTTCGATGTTACTCCGAGCATGTTACGTAGGAACTCGAACTTGGGTCTTGGTAGTGCTTTAGTGAAAATGTCTGCAATTTGCTCTTCGGTCTTGCAGTATTTTAATTCAATATCTTTCTTGGCGGAGATTTCTCGTAGAAAGTGATACTTGATGTCAATATGTTTTGTTCTTCCATGGAACACTGGATTCTTTGTCATCGCGTTTGCAGACTTGTTGTCGCAATATATCTTTGTAGCTTCGTCTTGTTTCTCGCCCATATCTTCTAGTATTCTTCTTAGCCATATAGCTTGATTAGCTGAGTTTGCAGCTGTGACGTACTCGGCTTCAGCTGACGATTGTGCCACCGTTTCTTGTTTCTTTGATGTCCATGAGAATACACCAGATCCAAGTGTGAATGCGTATCCGGAAGTACTTCTCATGTCATCCACCGATCCGGCCCAATCACTATCTGTGTATCCCTGAAGCTTCGAGTCTATAGTGGGCTTGTACCATATTCCGTAGTCCATGGTACCTTGCAAGTATCTTAAAATTCTTTTAGAAGCTCCGTAATGTATTTTAGTAGGGTTTTTCATGTACCTGGATAATAGACTCGTTGCGTACATAATATCTGACCTTGTTGCTGTCAGATAAAGTAGACTTCCGATGAGACTTCTGAATCTTGAAGCGTCTGCTTTTTCCGATCCATCTTCTTGTCTCATCTTCTCATTAGCAACTAGTGGCGTGGCTACGATTTTGCAACCGTATAGTTTAAACTTTTTCAGGAGATTTTCCGTATATTTCTTTTGGCATATGAAGATGCCTTCATTTTCTTGACTTATTTCGATGCCAAGAAAATAGCGCATCAATCCAAGGTCGCTCATCTCGAACGTTTTCATCATGTCTTCTTTAAACTCTTGTATCATTCTCTCATTATTTCCAGTATATATTAGATCATCGACATACAAGGAAATAATGAGAGTGTCAGAGTTACCTTGGGTTTTGATGTAGAGTGTAGGCTCACTTTGACTCCTCCTGAATCCCGAACTTGTGAAGTAGCTATCAATGCGGCTATACCAAGCACGTGGTGCTTGTTTAAGTCCATATAGAGCTTTCTTTAGCTTCAGGACTTGGTCTTCTTTTCCTTTCTGAATGAACCCTTGTGGTTGCTCGACGTATATTTCTTCTTCGAGAAATCCATTTAGAAAGGCTGATTTTACATCTAATTGGTGAATCTTCCACCTTCGTTGAGCTGCTAATGCCACAAGTGCTCTTATAGTGTCTAGTCGTGCTACGGGTGCGAAAGTTTCGTTGTAGTCGACTCCAGGCTGTTGTGAATAGCCTTTAGCTACTAGCCTTGCTTTATGTTTTTGTATAGAACCATCAGGATTGAGCTTTGTTTTGTAAACCCACTTTACTCCAATGATTTCTTTATTTTCTGGAGGATCAACTAACTCCCATGTGTTGTTTTTCTCGATCATTCTTATTTCTTCGTTCATAGCAGTTACCCATTTTTCATCTTTGGCTGCAACTTCATAGCTTTCAGGTTCTATAGTTGTAAAGTTGCAAGTCTCGTATATCTCTGCTAACGCTTTGACTCTTCCAGGTGTTGACTCTGGACTTGACTCGTCTTGCGCCAAAGGTAATCTTGTCGACGGAGAAGTTGGTGTAGTAGGACTTGTTTCTCCGGTACTTTCTTGTTGTTGAGAATGCTCCATTTGTAGTGGTTGTTGGGCTGGAGTTTCCATAGATATCCTTGGCAGATATGTTTGTTTTTGAACTTTGTCTTTCTCCCAATTCCAAGAAGCGTCTTCATCAAACTCCACGTCTCGGCTGATCACGATGTTATTAGTCTTCAGGTTATAGACTCGGTAGCCTTTAGACTGTGTGCTGTAGCCCAAGAATATTCCCTTCTCTGATTTTTCTTGGAGCTTGTGACGTTTCTCCTTTGGAATGTGGATGTAGCAAATACACCCAAATACTCGCAGATGTTTTGCTGATGGTTTCCTTTCACTCCATGCCTCAATTGGAGTCTTGTTTTGTATGGCTTTCGTTGGACATCGATTTAATATATATACAGCCGTGTATACAGCTTCAGCCCAGAAACTGTTTGGAAGGCCTTTTTCATGTATCATTGTTTTGGCCATTTCCATTACAGTTCTGTTTTTGCGTTCAGAGACGCCATTTTGTTCAGGGGCATAACCAACAGTAAGTTGGCGTTTAACTCCTTCGTCTTCACAGAATTTGTTAAACTGTGTAGAGGTGTATTCTTTTCCTCTATCACTCCTTAGCGTTTTTATATAATGGCCACTGCTTTTTTCTACGAAGTTCTTAAACTTCTTGAATATCGTAAATACTTCCGATTTTTCACGCATGAAATACACCCACGTCATTCTAGAATAATCATCAACGAAGAGAATAAAGTACCTGTTTTGATTAAGAGACGGGGTCCTCATTGGTCCACAAACGTCAGTGTGCACCAGCTCCAGTATACCTTTCGCTCTCCAAGCTTTATCACGAGGGAAAGGTTTTCGATGTTGCTTGCCCATCATACAGCTTTCACACGTGTCAGTGATCTCTTCTATGTTAGGCAAGTCTCTCATCATATTCTTCTGTTGGAGGATTTTTAGTGCGTGAAAGTTAAAGTGGCCAAATCTTCGATGCCATAGCCATGATTCTTCAACTTGAACTTTCATGGCTGTGTCTTGGATATACTGCCAACGAAGCGGAAAGTTGCGGTTCTCCATTGGCACTTCGGCTATTAATTTATAGTTATTTTTCTTGTCACGAATAACGCATGATTTGTCTTCGAAGAGTAAAGAGTATCCGTGCTCCATCATTTGTCCAACACTTAGCAAGTTACTTGCAAGGCTTGGTACTAAAAGAACGTCATTAACAGATCGAGTGACGTTATTAGTTTGAACAGTTATCGTACCTTTGCCTTTAGTGTCAACAAGCGCTCCATTCCCTAGTTTGACGCGGGACTTTACGGAGGTGTTGATACTATCAAATAACTTTTCATCTCCTGTCATGTGGTTGCTGCACCCACTGTCGATCAACCAAGTATCGTCCCTTTGTTTATTTGCGACATGACAGGCATAGAATAGCTGATTTTTGTTCTCCGGAATATCTTCACTTTCTTTCGTGAAGTTAGCTCGATGATTTTGTTTTAATCGGCAATCTTTTTCTATATGCCCAAATCTTTTGCAATTATTGCATTGTGGCTTCCCTTTGTGGAAACAATCTTTCTCCAAGTGGTTTGTCTTTTCGCAGATACCACATGGAGGATAGTTTTTTCTTCTCTGATCAAACCCGGTTCTGGATTTTTCTCCTCCTCTCGACTTTTCTTCGAGATTTCTTTTCCCCTCATTATTAGATTTCTGAGACCTTATTTTGAGTTCAGACTGAAAGGCACTTTCAAGTGAGTTTTCACTACGCCGACTCAGTCTAGCCTCATATGCTTCAAGAGAGCCAATTAATTCTGGTACCGACAGAGTCTCGATGTCTTTTGACTCTTCGATAGCAGTAATGACATGATCATATTTTTCTGTCATACTGATAAGTATTTTTTCTACGATCCTCTTATCAGTTATGTTATCTCCATAGGCTCTCATTTGATTTACTATTTCTTTAATTCTAGAATAGCAATCTTTTACGGTCTCGGTTTCTTTCATATTTAAATTTTCAAAATCTCGTCTTAAAGTAAGTAGTTTGACGGATCTCACCTTGGCATTTCCTTGAAATTCTTCTTGAAGAATCTTCCACGCCTCTTTCGCTGTCGTAGCTCCCATGATTCGTGGAAAGATGGACGGTGTCAAGGCTTGTTGAATGTAGCCTAGAGCAGCAGCATTTCTGACTACATTTTTGTTGTATTTTTCTTGTTCTTCCGCGGACAGAGTTCCGACGTCTTTCGGAGTTGTAAACCCGACTTCGACAATATCCCACAAGCTCTGTGCTTGGAAATATGTCTTCATTCGGATACTCCAAAAATCATAATTGTCCCCATCAAAGATGGGGACGGGAATATTGTATGCACCAACGGTAGTCATGGTGTATTTAAACAACGCCCAATACGACTCTGATACCACTTGTTAGAATTAGTTGTAGTGTTTTGATTAATTAGAAATGTTGATTAGTTTTGAAGTTTGAATGTTTTGAGAAGACGTTTATAAAAGAAATATTGAAGATTTGTTGTTTAGAAAGAAATGATTTTATTGATTTAGAATTGTGTTGTGAATGTGTGTTTTTGTTGTTATTACATCAAATGCAAGATCATATGCCTATTTATAGGCCTCAAATGTGGATAAAAATATCTAGATTTTTTTGACAGAATTTTCTAGATATTTTTGTTAATGATATCTAGATATTTTTGTTAGAACTATCTAGATAATTTTGTTAATAATATCTAGATATTTTTGATATAAATATCTAGATAATTTTGTAGATAATTCTAGAAATACATTAATATTTTAACACCTTCTTTAACTCCTTCAGGATATACTGACAACTTCCTAGAAAAAAAAGTAAGATAAAAAAAATATATATGACAAAATAGGCAACTACCAGTTAGTTACTTAGTTACTGTAATTTACCATTTAAGTTTCCCAACTTTAAAAATCTCTGAATGCAGTTTAACTCCCGAAAATTTATCAATTTTCCAAGTGTGAGTATTCATAGTTGCTGGTGGCTTTATCAAGGTAAAGCATCGGTCTTTGGCTGCATATTCTGGAACTACAAAAACCTCAGCTCCAAACACACATGAATCATTCAATAGGTACCCATTTTTAGTATCCTTAAAAGACTCGAGTGATATTAGTTTCTCAAAACCCCATTCAGTCTTCTTCTCATGAAGCTTTGTTGTGTTTTCATCACCATCTATAAAACAATATATGGCTTATGAACAAAAGTCGTAGTGGATAAAATTATTGGATTATTATAAGTTTACCTTGAAATTTTGCGTATGTGTGACATGTATGATCATAAATAAAAAGAGTGACTTCTACAGAATGCCCTTTTGGAAGAGTTTCGGTGTCACACAAAACAACATACAATGAAATAAACTTGTTGTCCATCTTCTTTCCATTTGGATACATATCTAACCTCCTATACAAAATTAAACATATAAGTTGCTTTTAAAAAATTGTATACCATCATCAGAAAAGTTTAACAAACTGACCATTTATGACCACCGGATTCAAAGATATCAGATACAATTTTCATTTGTGGAACTTGAGAAAGAAGGGAGAAGGACTCGATCTTCAACATATAATGTGCCGGTTCACGACTTCTTTTTGATATCAACATATCTGCACAGTGACGAATGCAGCATTAAGAATCACACATGTAATTAATTTAGTTGAACGACAAAATGAGTGGGTCAATATAGTAATCAGTGGTGGAACCGGGAATTATTTTAACTTGGGGCAAAAAAAAAAAAAAAATTAAAGCGTTCACATTCACTATAAAAAAATTTCTTCCATTCTTCCATTAGAATACAACCTTTTTGGTCACAGGCTTTTGGATTGGGGGCAAAATATTGAAGCTTTTAGGCAAAATACAACTTTTTTCTTCAAAGTAAAATTCCAACAATGAAAAAGATGGAGACTTTTGAGTCATGGACTTTTGGGTTGGGGCAAAAAAGGCGCCCCACCCCCCACCCCCCGCGCTACTCTATTTCCGCCCCTGATAGTAATAGCAATAATTATACTAATATAATAAATAAAAACATACTTGCGGAACTAAGTAAAAATAAAACTGAAAATAAGGGAGTAATGCACACCTTTTGCGACGTGATCGTCGTCGTTTCCATCCAAATCAACGAAAATTGAGTTGTCCTCTTTCTTGGTTGGTTTCGTCTTTTTTGTTGCGGTAGGACTTGCAGCAGCGGTTTTCCTCTTATTGTCAGTAGCACTCTTGAGTGGATCGTTTGTGGTTTCAGTTGGAAGTGTTTCAGTCTTCATCTCTGCAAACAAAGATGAATGAAACAAATTAGTATGTTTGTAAAAAAAAAAAAAATTATTTATATAATTTGTCAACGTTTTATACACCATGTCCATCGGCATCACAAATACAAGGCCTTAAATGTTTCCATGGCCAGTATAAGAAGAACACTAACACTTTATGATTGAATGTACAATCGAATCAAGATGTAACTTATTTTAAGTTGTCAAATATTGTAACCAAGTCTGTCAAAAATAGTAGCTGAACTTGGATTCTTCATCTAAATCACGGCTTATTTTACTTGGCTTTAAAAATACAGTTTTGATAATTTAAAAATGCTTAATATAGGTTTTGGGGAAACAAATAATACTGCATAGAAACAAGCCTGTCAAAACTGATAACAATATCAAATACGTGTACCTTTTAGGTTTTACTTCATATGATGCACACTTTTTATTGAAAACTAGTTACACATGGACTTGATGAAAGGTGGTTACCCATTTATCCCAAAATTGAACTTAGAGATCGACCCAAAACCCTAGAAAAAAAACACATTATAATTCATGATCCTAACTAATAAGCAATAACATTCTCTGATAACTTAATCTGACAGATTAATAAGAAACATCAAATACATGCATTTAAAAAGAAAAAACGATTACCTAAACAATCTGCCGTCGGAAGGTTAATATTTTGCCTAGCTAATTTGTTACTTTATTTATTAATTTACTTTTGTGATGAAACCTTTTAAAAACGTTGGCTCACAGCCCTGAGAAGATATGTGTACACGGGCTTTAAAAAAAAGTCTTTATTTACATCTATAAAATAATGGGCCTATTTTTTATATTCCTACCCGAAATCGAACATTACCCATCTACTAAAGAGACAACAACACTTTGGAACTCCATCGGTCCACGTTTCCCATCCCCTTACATGGTTTACTGCCCACGGTTTTCCCTTTTTATTTTTTACTTTTTATTTTTTACTTTTTATTTTTTATTTTTTCCCTTCCTTCCTTCTGCTTTTTATTTTTTATTTTTAATTTTTTATTTTTAATTTTTTATTTTTTCCCTTCTTTCTTTCTGACGGATATTTTTAAGGAACTCCATTGGTCCACGTTTCCCATCCCCTTACATGGTTTACTGCCCACGGTTTTCCCTTTTTACTTTTTATTTTTTATTTTTTATTTTTTATTTTTTATTTTTTATTTTTTCCCTTCCTTCCTTCTGCTTTTTATTTTTTATTTTTAATTTTTTATTTTAATTTTTTATTTTTTCCCTTCTTTCTTTCTGACGGATATTTAAAAAAAAAAAAAAAAAAAAAAAAAACCGAACGACCGTCTCCTGTTCACCTCCTCCCTTACCTTCTTGCTTTCTCCATTTGATATCTTCTTTCATTGCTTTGGTTTTCCCATTCTTTGCACTTGCTTCTGCTCTGCTTTCACGAATGACTGCTCAAAGGTAGCTACTTTCAAGAACGATTTCTCACAGGTTCGTTATTCTGTTCTATTTGATTTAATCCATTTAATTGATGTTGTTTATTTGCTATTATTGGTTGTGGTCTTCGCGTGGGTGGTTTGTGCTAGCATTTATTAACGATTTGCCTCCTATGTATAGTGTTGTTAATTTTTTTGGCTTTGATTGTTTGGTAATTTTGGTTATGAGGAGTTCTAGAAAAAGAAAAAAAAAACAGTGTGCGAATTCGAATTCGAATTCGACCTCTGTTGGGCCTTCAGACTTGGACGCAGTTTCCTCAAAACAATTTGCAAAAAGGGTTTATATACGTGAGACAAATGCCAATGTGTTGTGTTATGCTCATGGTATGATGTTGTTTCTTATTTCTTCTCATTATTACTTATTTGTGGAGATTGTTTTTTTTATAACTATATTTTTTTCAGCTTTAGTTAGGTCATCGCTTCATGCTCAATTGACACCCATATATACTTTGTCTGTGCCTTTTGATGTTTTGGGTAATCAAACTTCTCAATATATGTACTCCGTTGTAACAACTCTGATTTTTCCGTTACTTCCGTTAACCTTCCGTTAGTTTATTTAACGGCGATTATTTAACTTTTATGCGTTTACGTGTATTAAATGCGTACTTGATCTTCGGAGGGTTTCAATAATTAATATGGGTTGATATTAATTCAAATAAATATTTCGGATAATGAAATACGATAAAAACGATACGATTTTGATAATAGCTTATTGAGCAACGAAACGCTCGGGTTTATTTTAATAATTAATTTTATTAATTATTAACTTTTTAAAATATTTAATTTATTGGGTTTTAATAAATTAAACAATTGGTTGCGTTTAACGATCGGGTTAGTGTTCCGGGCCTTCGGTACGACTAAACGGCACTTAAAACGAACCACGATTGTACAGTACTAGACAACGAGAGCCTGGGAATTTCCCCATTGGGCCATTCGGCCGTGACCACCCCACCTCACCCATTTAATTTGTGTTTTGGGCTAGTTTGGGGACTTAAGTGTAAATTGTGAGCAATTAGGGTCTAAGTGTAATACTACTAATAAACCTAATACTACCCTAATCCACACTTCACAATTACCAGTTGACATTTTTTTCTTCCTCCCTCCCCCATGATCGACGACCACCACCACCATACTATCACCATCAAAAATTGACTTTTAGATAAAACCTTGAACACGAAACTTGCAATTCGCATCATCATCTACGTATTGGTGTGCTTTAATTGTTGATCAAAGGTATAATTGTACAAACCCTAACTCTAAAAATTCTGATTTTATAAAGTTTCATAGTTTATGTTGTCAATTGCTCAAGTCTATACGCGTACGTGTTAATCGCTATCGTTATTTTGATTGTTTGATGCGCTAAGGTTTAAAAACGAATTTGTTATTGTTTGATCAGAAAAATTAAGTTTTTCAAATGTTAATTATTATGTTATAATCAGATTCCTTGCGAAAAACTATTGAGTTTAGGCTTTGAATTCACTTGATTTCGTTTCCGTATGATTAAGTTATGTCAATTTGAATTATCGTTGTGTTTTTGTTGCTTGATCAGAAATCTGGTATTGATAGACAACGAATTGGCATATGAGACTTATACCACTAGAAATATAATTTAAAAACACACAAGTTAGACTAGGATATCATGTCGTTTTCTTATGTATAGCCCAAGATATGCTTGAATTAGTGTAAAAGTAGTTTTATACAGCACTTGCATGAAAATAACCTTGTATGATAAAATGTGTTAACTTCTGTGATTAAATCTTTGCATATTTGAAAAGTAGACAAAAATTAATTCATCTTTCATGTAGATATCATAGGCTAATTGTATCTAGATCTTCGGATAATCGCGTGTGAATGTGACTAACTAAATGAGAATCGAATCTGTAAATTGCTCACGGTTTTGTACTATGTGGATTTTGTATATTGCATGAGCATGTATGCTTATGGAAAATGAAACTTAACATGATATGTGACTTATTGTTAGTTCATGTCAATCTCTGAAACCTTATGCATTGGGTACAATAGAGCCATACTTTATGTGAATTCTGATTTGAGCTGAAAACTGGATGTTCAACTTGCACGAATAAACTGAACAAATTGGCTAAACAAAAGTTGCTAGATTTTTTATATGTGTTACTTTGATTTGTCCTTGAACTATTGACACTGGTCTTGTATCAATTGCATGTTCCTAATTCCAGTTATAGCCAAAATGAAATCAGTGCGCGGTCAGAAACTGACTTGGCAAACCCCAAATGTATCCCTTCTGATTTCTGACTTTTAATTGTCGTATGAGTCCCTAGCCGGACTTTTTGGAATCGATTTTAAGTATGTTTATGATCTGGAGTTTTTCATATTTACGTGAATTTTTTACTATGAGATAATGTGCTAAGTATGCTACGTGTTCATAAACTTTGTGCATGACGATAAACTGAAATTGTGGAAATGATCATTCATGACCTAAAACGTATTGTTTGACTTAGGTTTGATATGTTGACCAATATTTGACATGAACCTACTGATGTTGACTTTAGTTTACTACTTTGACCAATTTGACTTTCGGTTTGACTTCGGTTGACTTTGTTTGACTTGCATGATATAGTTGACTTTTATTTGGAAACGCGTCGAGTCGAGCAATAAGACAACGTACACTATGAAACCACACTTATTTAAGATACATATATTGACCAACCTACATACGTATACTTAGGCTGCATTACTCGGCTATAAACCGTACAAGTTAATTGTTCACTTTTCAATCCGAGCTTTATTCAAAGGTGAGTCTACAGTCCCACTTTTTACATGTTTTCAGGGATGAGAATACACGCTGTTATATTTACATTTTCAAATACTTTGTATTGACATGAGTACTACACATATGCATAATGAGTTGGGTCAAAAAGCCTCTAGCTTGAATACTTTTAATACCATCGGTGTAAGCACATTTTAGATGGACGGATCCGTTAGGTTGACAACCTCACCCGCTATAAAAACTGTGGTGCATTTACTTTGAACATTAAATACATTTGAACAAGTGTATAACATTTTACGAGGTAAAGGCGGGTATAGTGGCTTCTATACTCGGGTCATTGCTAGTATTCATGTGCTCTGTTTATGCAAACGATAGAATCTCGTGGTCAAGGAAACTAAACTATTTTTCTGATAACTATTTTTCAGATACTGTTACATTACTTTAAATCTGTAGATTCACCAACATTATTTGTTGACCCGTTTTTGCGTGTTGTTATTCTCAGGTATTAATTGCTTCTGCTGTAGAATATTGCTGTTACGTAGAAGTCAAGCCAAGCACTGGGACCAGCGTTATCATTCCGTTAAAGGGATTTTTGACGGGGTGTTACATTTGGTATCAGAGCTGGTTTAACTGCGTCCAAGGCAACGACCATTTAACGTTCCCAGGATTCGGGTTCGGTTAACGGTAATGATTTTGGGCGAGTTAATCGTAAAGGGGGTTCTCACAGTGTAACCTGTGATGAAGCATTGGCTCTTACCCCTTGCGATCCCTTGCAAAGAAATAGGAGGGTTGGCAGTTTGGTGGAAACGCGGGCCGTAAAATCAGTGTCTGAGGTACGCTCAGTGGTCACCCTGTTCGCATAAAAGGCACTGGGTGGGTTTTACCCCAAATATAAGGTATTACATTTGGTATCAGAGCTTTGGCTATAGAGAACTAGGATACATTAGTGTGTCTAACTGTAGGGCGCATTAGTGAAGTCTAGTCTATAGCCGTGTGTCTTGGATGACTTTTATACACCATACATGCACTATCCGCTTCACAATATGACATGTAGGGCCACACATTACATCACGTACATATACACCCTATACCCATATGATATGGACTTGAACTAAACACTATATTACGAATCACATACGTACACGTGACGCGAGATTTAACGGAATTAAGTCGACTACGCCATCTTGAACTTATGGAGCGATGTCGAATGGAAATGTGAGATAGCATAATGTAATGACCAGGATTACATTACGGTAACTCATATAGAAGTTCGGACATCGCAAAATAAGGAATTGAGGCTGAGTCAAGTAGGTTACTTGGATAAGCAATGTTTAGATAACAAACCGTATAATCTCAAATGTGATAGGAAACTTACACTGTGCAAACTAATTGTGATATAATGTGTAAGAAACTTGTAATCATGACCCAACTCGTCACTGCTCGACACTATCTGTCACCACCGATCACTACTTGTCAATACAGATACACTGTAACGACCCAGATTTTTCCGCTAATATATTGAAGATTAATATTTACATAATTAATGTTTCCAACATGTTAAGCAATGAAACTCATTAATAATTGGTTATTTGAAATGAATTTTATACAAATGTTTGGCCACCCAGTTTGTCTGACGATTCACGAACGTCATAACTCAAAATAATTATATAATGATGTATATATGGATATATATATACTTATGATTTGATAAAATGATATTTAAGTATCTCATTAAATATAATAACAATTGGTTATATACATAAAATGAGATTACTAACTTAAAGACTTCAAGATTATATACATATATATATAACGATTAACGTTGTAATAACTTCTAAATTAAAATGTATGTATATGTATTGTATTAATATGTATTAATACCCTTTTTAAGGACTTAAACATATATACTAACATATTTATACTCAACAAATATAGCTATACTGATAATCTCATTCAATTCCATCAAGAATTCTATTCGTATTCATTCGGTATTTACACCCGTATCATACCCAGCTTCCATACTTAAATACTATGAGTATATACCAATATGAAATACCAATTATAGCCTCTTAAAATCCCTATGAGTTACAAGACAAGGATAAACATGATGGAGACTTGTGGGAACCAACATTTAACTTCTAGTTTGCATTATTATGCTATATTCCAAATTTTGATAAAGTCTCTTAACCATATGCATGAGACTTTTAACACTCTTTTTACTCATTCATATCAGCTATTTAACTTACCTTCACTCTCATAATACTCACACACAAGAACTCCAAGTATTCTCTCCATTTCTTACTCTTTAAACACTCTTTAAACACACATACTTCAAGTACTAGAAAATCTTCATTCACTTTGATCATAAACTAGCTTCAAGAACACTTTATTAACTCATCTACTCCTCTTTATCAAGGTAAGAATCATATATAAGCTTTGGTTCAATTCATATACTTATAACTAACTATCTTAATTCAAGATAGAAATCTTATTCGAACTTTTGTTCATTCTATGATTCCACTCCAAGGATTACAAGCCATCAAGGATATCTTTGATCACAAGATTATCATCTTATTTTCTCAGTAACTTTGTTCATTTAATTTGAGGTAGTCACCTTATTCATAATCTTTTTTGATTCATATCCATATAGCTATCTTATTTTGAGTTATAACTAATAACAACAAGAACATAGTTTAGATTATTTCTAAACTTGTTTGCAAATAAACTTAATCCTTCTAACTTGACTTTTAAAATACTTCAACACATGTATTATGACAGTATGTCAAGCTAACATAAGGATATAAAACTTGTAAACACGAAGAACACCTTAAAAGCGAATATACGCCGTCTTAGTCGAACGGGGGCTGTTTTGGGTTTGATTTTAAAAACCTATCTTAAACTTTGAATTAAAAGATTTCCTTTGGTGAAAAATCTTATTTTATATGGATATGAAATATATCCAAAATCCATGGTTAAACTCTAATTTGAAGTATGTTTTTCAAAAGAGTCATCAAGATGTCGTTCTTACGACGGATATGACTATCTTCTTGTATTTGACACCTAAGCTGTATTTTCGACTATAAACATATACTTTTTCTGTTTAGATTAATAAATAATGGTTCTATACAAAACCATGGCAAGTTGAATCACTCAAAACGGATTTGTAACGAAGAAATTATGGGTAAAACAAAATTGGATATTTTTGTTTGTTTTTAGCTACGGTTTTGATTAATAAAAATGGATGCTAACCTTATCCTAGCTAACTTACCTTGTATCCTACATGTATTTATACATGTCTTGTTCCCGAACTTATGGAAATACAATTTATAATAGTCGTGATTAAGTTCTACGACAATATATTATAGTCTTAATAAAGATCGTAAGGCACCATATATATATATATATATATATTATATATATATATATATATATATATATATATATATATATGACTTGATCACCGTGGATCCGTATACAGTGTTTTGACATATCATTTTGATTTCTTCTATATATATTATTGGAACGAACTATAAGACACCATTGGCAGTAAATTCGAGTTAGCTGTGGGTCGAAGTGGATTCCAAAATATTATATACTTTGTGTTGTGATCGAGCCTGAGACATGTATATAATGGATCGCTGATAATGCTAAAAACGAACATATATTTCATAGCATTATTCCTCAAGAAAGACAAGCTTTTAGTTGCAATTGTTCAATTTACAAGTAATATTCGTTTAAATAATAAAAGGTGAAGACAAAAGACAGATTCGACGAATTGAAGACGCAAAGGTCCAAAAAGCTCAAAAGTACAAAATACAATCAAAGTGGTTCCAATTATTGATAAGAAACGTCTCGAAATTACAAGAGTACAAGATTCAAATCGCAAAGTACAAGATATTAAATTGTACGCAAGGACGTTCGAAAATCCGGAACCGGGACCAGAGTCAACTCTCAACGCTCGACGCAATGGACTAAAAATTACAAGTCAACTATGCACATAAATATAATATAATATTTAAATAATTCTTATAATTATTTATATATTATATAATATAAAAATCCGTCGGTAAACAAAGAGCCAAAGCTGGGTGAGCTGTAAATACAAACTTCGCGACTCGCGGAGTTTGAAGAGCAAAAAGGGCGCAAGTCGCGGAGTTCCCCTGGACTCAATTCCCTATAAAAGCCAACGCAGTTCGACGAGTGTTAATTCAAAAATATATCAATCTCTCTATATCTATACGTAAATATTTATATTTATATTTTAATTTTAATTTTAATTTTAATTCTAATAATAAGGGTATGTTAGCGAATGTTGTAAGGGTGTAAGTCGAAATTCTGTCCGTGTAACGCTACGCTATTTTTAATCATTATAAGTTATGTTCAACCTTTTTAATTTAATGTCTCGTAGCTAAGTTATTATTATGCTTATTTAAAACTGTAATGACCCGAAAATTTCTGACCAAATTTAAACTTTAATCTTTATATGATTCCGATACGATAAGCAAAATCTGTAATTTTGAGTCTAGAAAGTTTGAAATCTATATTCGGATAATTAATTACCCTTTTATCAAGCTTGATGATTCACGAACCTCTAATTGAAAATAGAAATGTACATATAAATAATTACATATGTAAATAATTATATATATTAAAGAACTATTATGTGATTTAGTTATTATAAAAGATAACTCAAGATAATTAAAATTTGTTATTGTTTAAATTAAATATAGTGAGTATAATAAATATGAATGACTTTGTACATAAATTGACAACGTTAATAAAGTATTAAATGTATACTTTGAGTTATTTGTCTCAATATATTTAATATAATTATTTAAGTAATAAAACGTGATATTTAAAATATAATTATATATATAGTTGTTATATTAATATTGTTATTACTTTCATTATTATTATTATTATTATTATTATTATTATTATTATTTATATTAATGTTAGTGTTATTAATCTTAGTAATTTCAATATATAAATGTGAAATTTGATACATGTAAATTATGTTATTATTGTTGTTGTATAAATTATTTTGATTAACATTCAATTAATCATCATGAATGATAATAACACTATAATTATTATTAATATCATCATTTTAATTGTTTTGATTAAAAGTTTTTATTAGTAATATCATTATTAAATATTATTATTATTGTTACTTTTGTTATTATTTTTATTATTAGTATTTGTATTATTAATATTATTATTAAGATATTTATATTTATATTTCAGTATTATTATTTTTTTTATAAAGAAACATATTCTACGCTATCCCTATCTGATATCTAATTGCAAAATTTTTTATATATATATCTGTTATATTATTCTTCTCTTGTCTGCTATCCATTTGTTTCATATGATTTCTGTTTGCTCGTGGGAATCTGTCTAACATACAGATACGATCCATCAAATTTTGATACAGCATTATTTCTTTTATCCCGTTATATATATCTTATATACACTGCAATTTACAAAAAGGCAGAACAGAAAAACTGATAAAAAGAAACCCGTTTCCCCTGTTCATATATCCATCTTTCAAAAAAAAAATTCGAAATTGAAACACTTTTAAGAATCTATGAATCCAGTTAGGATAGAAATCTTCCAAGTAAAGTATCTGGAATGTTTCGATCCTTAATTTTTTCATATTCATCAGGAATTTTCGAAGTCAAAACTAATTTTCAAAAAGTCAAACGATGTGTTTATGGTGAAATTCGAATTTGTATAGGTGTTTCGAGTTAAATTGCTGATGCAGATAGTTTATAGGGATGATTTAATATCTCTTTCATATTATAAGTCTTATCTAAAACACTCTTGAATTCAAAATCGAATGTTGTGTTCATCTAGTTTTTACGGTACCAGTTACCTGTTTAATTTTTATTTTTATTTTTATATTTTCCTCTATTAATCTAAAGTCACAAGTTTTAAAATGTGTCTGTTTCATTTGAAGATTCCTAAAAACCAAATAATTAGATAGCTGATAAATTGATTTGGGGTTCGGGTCGATTCAGTTTTGGGCTGGAGAAGAAGATATAGGAAACAATTAAAATCATATTAAAAATATATTTGCGGGGTATAAATCAGAAAAACTTGGACAGCAGTATGGTTATGAGTGTTGATGGGTTTAGGAGGGGTCGAGGGTTCGAGTCTCTAAGGAGGAAGTTTATTTTTTTGAGCCGATTTCCTCTTGAAGGTAGCTCCAATATACATTATTATTATTATTATTATTATTATTATTATTATTATTATTATTATTATTATTATTATTATTATTATTATTATTATTATTATTATTATTATCATTACCAATTAATATTATGATTATAATCGTTATTAATAAGATTATTATTGTTATTATTAGTATTAAAAAAAAATATTATTATAAATATAAGTATATTATTATCATTATTATCATAATTAGTATTATTATTAATCATTATTATTTTTATTACTAATGTCATTATCATTATTATTATTAACATTACTAACTACAACTTTAGTTTTAAATGTATTTTGTATATAAAATATAACTATATTTTTTAAACTAAAAAGATAGATATCATAAGATGGATACAAACATTAGATATATAATAAGTATACTACTTTTACTAATAAAATACTTTTGTTCATTTATGTTTTAATATAACTCGAATTTATTAAAAATACTATCATATTAAAATTATGAATATTTAAAGAAAAAAAAAATATTAATACTAAGTATTTATTCAAAATATATTAATAAGGTATATAATACATTATTATGATAATTTAATAAAATATATAAATGATATAGGTTCATGAATCCGAGGCCAACCTTATACTTGATCAATGACGATATATGTATTTTTACTACAAAATACAGTATGGTGAGTATATAGTCCCTTTTAAACTCTAAATATTTTGGGATGAGAATACATGCATTTTATGATTTACGTTATGGACACAAGTGATCAAAAATAAATTCTATGTTGAGTTGTACCATGGCATATTTCTTTATACTTGGTAGCTAATATTTACTTGAGGAATGTAAACACGAATCCTGTTGATAGATCTATCGGGCCTGACAACCCCAACCGGGCTGGACGACCAGTTTTCAACGGTTGCACAGTACTTCGTTTCTGTATACTACACTTGGTACGGTGTAGCGATTATTTAAGAATATGCTGCGATGATTTAAATGTTAAGTATGGTTACCAAGTGCTCAACTACTTTTACATACACTTGCGAGTGTATTATGTTTAAATATATGAAATCTTGTGGTCCATAGTTATTACGCTGCTAGCATCAAACCTATATATCTCACCAACTTTAGGTTGACATTTTAAAGCATGTTATTCTCAGGTACGAATTAAGTCTTCCGCTGTGCATTTGCTCATGTTAAGGACATTACTTGGAGTCGATCATCGCAATGGGACCAAATGTTAATGACTTCGTCCAGGAGGATTAGGACGGGTTGTTAAAGTTGGTATCAGAGCGGTGGTCTTAGCGAACTAGGTCTTGCAATAGTGTGCCTAACAGATAGTCGTTAGGATGCATTAGTGAGTCTGGATTTCGACCGTGTTTGCGTGTCAAAAGTTTTGCTTATCATATCTAGTCGAAAATCATTTACTTATCATCCTTAGGGAATTGCCTGCTTATCATTCTTAAGTCTAGACACGTTACTGCATTTACTGCATTGATAGTGTATAGACAAAATTCATATCTTAGTGTATCTGATAATTTATATCTTAGCACATCTGTAGACTTACCTGACATATGCCGTAAATTCCTCTGTAGTCTACGAAATCTTTAGTATTATATATATATATATATATATATAGATATTCTATATAGTTAGAATATCATCCGATATCCGAAAATCACTTCACGACTAAGGTCCCTTCCATCCACCAAATTGCCCTCTTAGTGATGAACCTGAAGTGCTTATCGGCGAACCTGTTCGAGAAACCATTTTCTCTTTCATTTCTAGATTATCTTGTCACGATTATATACGATCCCATATTTCGAATCTTATTCATCCGCTCGCCCCAACTGTCAATCATCCCGGTGTACTAGCAGAAGTTAACAAACTTCACGCTCGCGTGACGGCTTTGGAGAACATGGTGCGAAGGTTGCAAACACCAGCAGCAGCACCAGCAGCATAATCAGCACCACCATCATCAACGCCGACAGTACCCATATCACCCCCAACCACAACCGCGCTGTAACTCTCAACATCACAATCTATACCTCGGATATCAACATCACATGCCTTAATATCACCATATGTACTTTGAGTATGATCTTTGTTCTACATATCGATTATCTTCGCTTTACGTATCGTTCTACCTTATTTATTTTCGTTCGACATGGCAATTAAGTAATCTCTAATGTTTTGGAGATTAAATATTCTTGTTCTAACGGTAAATCAAATGAGTTTAATATTATATTGACTCATTAAATCCATAATTACATCTGAAGAAAATATATATGCAAGTATATTTTCATAAAGATTGTAATTAAAAATTCTTTTGTACAAACTATTAATGGTGAAAATATTTTAACGGGTAGGTAGTACCCGAGGAATATTTAGATTTCACATTAATAAGTTACAATGTACATTCTTCGAATTTGATTCAACGGTCATTTACTATCCTACTTACAACCACCGATATACGTATCCGTTCACCACAGAACAATCATTTCCATTCAAATTACATATTTGGATTTTGACCTATCAGAATCCAACAAGTGGCATAACGAAGAAAACATTGGACAAAATAAAAAGTGTTAGAAACAAACAAATTAACTATGATGAATTTGTTAAGATTCCACGCTAACTGTTCCTAGCTAACTGTTCCTAGCTAACTGGTTATATTTTATTTATCGCAATTTACATTCTCGCAATTTTATTTATCGTCATTTAATTTCTGTTATTTACTTTTACGCACTTTAAATCGGGACACATGTACACAATACGTCGGATTAATTCTGAGACAATACGTTGTACACGGGTCATGATATATATTTATTTATTTTACGCACTTTAAATAACGGTACACGTATACAAGGTTTCGACCTATCATATCGACCCATCTATATATATATTTCGGAACTACCATAGACACTCTATATGTGAATGTTGGAGTTGGCTATACAGGGTTGAGGTTGATTCCAAAATATATATATGGTTTGAGTTGTGATCAATACTGAGACCGGTACACGGGTCACGATACGTATTAATTAATTCGAATATTATATATTAAATTATATACGAATTTATTGGACTATTGGACAATTGGACTGCTAACTTTGGACAATTAAAATGAATTAAAATATTGATTATAACATATAAAACTAAACAATTATTCAAGTTTGCCACTTGATTTCATCTTAAACCTCATTTATACCTCGATAGTTACAATCCGCGTTCAAATCTTTTCATGATTCTTGAAAACACCTCAATCGAGAAGTTGAACCAACCGCACTTCATCTACAGAAGAAAAGATTTATGCATATAGTTATGCACCTGAAAAACTCTGGAACCTAAAGTCATAGTCTAACACATACCGCGTCGAATTCTTATCATTTATTAGCAAAACCAACCTCACGATTCCTTTTCAAAGTAGCCAATTTTGTCACAGCTCCAGCAAGTTGATTTCGACTTTTCGTTCAAAACAACCTTGTTATAACCTCGGAATATATACGTGCTTATTTATTGTTAAAAGAGAACCTTTTATATTCCACCATACTACCATCAGCGTTTAATCATCTCAAAACACAATTCTCCTGAAAACACCTCGATTTGATGATCCAAATCCGTTAACTTTGAAAATGCTGACGAAGCAGCATATTGTAGATGGTTTTAATGGCCAAAAGTTGATGATAAAGAATGGAGTGTTGGAAACGCTCAATAGAAAATTTTGTACCGAAAAGCGGATTATGCGAAATTATGAAGGAAGCTGTAGACAAATCACAAAGAATAAGTTTGACTTCAAAGAATCCAAATCATTCAGTGACTGCTGAAACCGTTAGTAAGAACCCTATTTCTTATTCTAAACCTTTCCAGATAATATTCGTCATCATCATCTTATCTTAGATATTATAAGATATCTTCGTATCTTTCATCATACATATTCTCCATATTTCTGAAGATATTTTCACAACTATTCTTATCCAAGAACATTTATCTCTTCGTAATATCTGTGTTACAACATAAAAGAAACTGTGTTAGTTTCTAAATTCTGAAACCTTCAAGTTTAAAATATGAATGTTTTGAAGTAGTGTTGGGAACTGAAGCATGAATTAGTATAATATAATGACACTTGATCAACGTCATTATATTACAGTAAGTCATGTTGAGTTTCTAATGGAATGTGATGATTCACAGTACCATCATCATATGTCATGTTACACGGCTCTTACATTCTATTTCTAAAAATATCAAGAAAAATATTTCTTGATGATTCGGTCTCTTCCAGGATATTTTGGTAATTTAACAAATCAAAAACGTGCCATTACCATTCCTTTCTAAGAGCATTAGCTACGTTCATTTCAAATTTCATACCTACGAATTCCGGATCATTGCTCGCTTGACTCGAAGTCGGGAAGAGAAAACGAAAGCACGAAGCTCCGAAAAATAATTAAGGATATAAAATCCAACAACCACCCAGGATTTACAAACAATGTATATCAATACGTATTGCAACGTAAAGACACGGGAGAATTAAAAACATTATAATTCCAAGGAAATAATAGAAGTGGATAGATTCTTCTGGCGGTAGATGAAAGAGAAGAATGAAAGATATGAACGTTAGAAGTATAACAAGACTCAGAACGGGATGGAGCATTTTAAAGAATGCTTTAAGGTATGAACTGAGGAGAAAGAATAGGATGTGAGGTATGGAAGTAAGGAAGGGAAGAAGGTGGATATATAGTGAAATATCCGACAGAGAAATCGAAACAGATTGCCGCATTAAATCAAAGAAGATCTTGATCACCGAAGAACCAAATCTTATTACGTAATATTTTCTTTAAATCCCTTAAATCCCGAAAATCAATAGTAACTACGTCATCGGTTGAAACGAATATATTTATTTACTTATTTCACTCTTTTGTGATAGCTTCACTCGTAAGCTTCACATGATCGAATCGTTTTATCTATATATCTCAATAATGATAAAAACTCCATATTCACCTTATATTCGTCATGAAAACATTCCTATTGTTAACTATGACAACCTCTATCAAATTTCGGGGACGAAATTTCTTTAACGGGTAGGTACTGTAATGACCCGGAAATTTCCGACCAAATTTAAACTTTGATCTTTATATGATTCCGATACGATAAGCAAAATCTGTAATTTTGAGTCTAGAAAGTTTGAAATCTATATTCGGATAATTAATTACCCTTTTATCAAGCTTGATGATTCACGAACCTCTAATTGAAAATAGAAATGTACATATAAATAATTACATATGTAAATAATTATATATATTAAAGAACTATTATGTGATTTAGTTATTATAAAAGATAACTCAAGATAATTAAAATTTGTTATTGTTTAAATTAAATATAGTGAGTATAATAAATATGAATGACTTTGTACATAAATTGACAACGTTAATAAAGTATTAAATGTATACTTTGAGTTATTTGTCTCAATATATTTAATATAATTATTTAAGTAATAAAACTTGATATTTAAAATATAATTATATATATAGTTGTTATATTAATATTGTTATTACTTTCATTATTATTATTATTATTATTATTATTATTAATATTTATATTAATGTTAGTGTTATTAATCTTAGTAATTTCAATATATAAATGTGAAATTTGATACATGTAAATTATGTTATTATTGTTGTTGTATAAATTATTTTGATTAACATTCAATTAATCATCATGAATGATAATAACACTATAATTATTATTAATATCATCATTTTAATTGTTTTGATTAAAAGTTTTTATTAGTAATATCATTATTAAATATTATTATTATTGTTACTTTTGTTATTATTTTTATTATTAGTATTTGTATTATTAATATTATTATTAAGATATTTATATTTATATTTCAGTATTATTATTTTTTTTATAAAGAAACATATTCTACGCTATCCCTATCTGATACCTATTTGCAAATTTTTTTTTATATATATCTGTTATATTATTCTTCTCTTGTCTGCTATCCATTTGTTTCATATGATTTCTGTTTGCTCGTGGGAATCTGTCTAACATACAGACACGATCCATCAAATTTTGATACATCATTATTTCTTTTATCCCATTATATATATATCTTATATACACTGCAATTTACAAAAAGGTAGAACAGAAAAACTGATAAAAAGAAACCCGTTTCCCCTGTTCATATATCCATCTTTCAAAAAAAAAAATTCGATATTGAAACACTTTTAAGAATCTATGAATCCAGTTAGGATAGAAATCTTCCAAGTAAAGTATCTGGAATGTTTCGATCCTTAATTTTTTCATATTCATCAGGAATTTTCGAAGTCAAAACTAATTTTCAAAAAGTCAAACGATGTGTTTATGGTGAAATTCGAATTTGTATAGGTGTTTCGAGTTAAATTGCTGATGCAGATAGTTTATAGGGATGATTTAATATCTCTTTCATATTATAAGTCTTATCTAAAACACTCTTGAATTCAAAATCGAATGTTGTGTTCATCTAGTTTTTACGGTACCAGTTACCTGTTTAATTTTTATTTTTATTTTTATATTTTCCTCTATTAATCTAAAGTCACAAGTTTTAAAATGTGTCTGTTTCATTTGAAGATTCCTAAAAACCAAATAATTAGATAGCTGATAAATTGATTTGGGGTTCGGGTCGATTCAGTTTTGGGCTGGAGAAGAAGATATAGGAAACAATTAAAATCATATTAAAAATATATTTGCGGGGTATAAATCAGAAAAACTTGGACAGCAGTATGGTTATGAGTGTTGATGGGTTTAGGAGGGGTCGAGGGTTCGAGTCTCTAAGGAGGCAGTTTATTTTTTTGAGCCGATTTTCTCTTGAAGGTAGCTCCAATATACATTATTATTATTATTATTATTATTATTATTATTATTATTATTATTATTATTATTATTATTATTATTATTATTATTATCATTACCAATTAATATTATGATTATAATCGTTATTATAAGATTATTATTATTGTTATTATTAGTATTAAAAAAATATTATTATAAATATAAGTATATTATTATCATTATTATCATAATTAGTATTATTATTAATCATTATTATTTTTATTACTAATGTCATTATCATTATTATTATTAACATTACTAACTACAACTTTAGTTTTAAATGTATTTTGTATATAAAATATAACTATATTTTTTAAACTAAAAAGATAGATATCATAAGATGGATACAAACATTAGATATATAATAAGTATACTACTTTTACTAATAAAATACTTTTGTTCATTTATGTTTTAATATAACTCGAATTTATTAAAAATACTATCATATTAAAATTATGAATATTTAAAGAAAAAAAAATATTAATACTAAGTATTTATTCAAAATATATTAATAAGGTATATAATACATTATTATGATAATTTAATAAAATATATAAATGATATAGGTTCGTGAATCCGAGGCCAACCTTATACTTGATCAATGACGATATATGTATTTTTACTACAAAATACAGTATGGTGAGTATATAGTCCCTTTTAAACTCTAAATATTTTGGGATGAGAATACATGCATTTTATGATTTACGTTATGGACACAAGTGATCAAAAATAAATTCTATGTTGAGTTGTACCATGGCATATTTCTTTATACTTGGTAGCTAATATTTACTTGAGGAATGTAAACACGAATCCTGTTGATAGATCTATCGGGCCTGACAACCCCAACCGGGCTGGACGACCAGTTTTCAACGGTTGCACAGTACTTCGTTTCTGTATACTACACTTGGTACGGTGTAGCGATTATTTAAGAATATGCTGCGATGATTTAAATGTTAAGTATGGTTACCAAGTGCTCAACTACTTTTACATACACTTGCGAGTGTATTATGTTTAAATATATGAAATCTTGTGGTCCATAGTTATTACGCTGCTAGCATCAAACCTATATATCTCACCAACTTTATGTTGACATTTTAAAGCATGTTATTCTCAGGTACGAATTAAGTCTTTCGCTGTGCATTTGCTCATGTTAAGGACATTACTTGGAGTCGATCATCGCAATGGGACCAAATGTTAATGACTTCGTCCAGGAGGATTAGGACGGGTTGTTAAAAAAACGAAGTAATCATGATGTTGGGCTAATTACTAAAATTGGGTAATTGGGCTTTGTACCATAATTGGGGTTTGGACAAAAGAACGACACTTGTGGAAATTAGACTATGGGCTATTAATGGGCTTTATATTTGTTTAACTAAATGATAGTTTGTTAATTTTAATATAAAGATTTACAATTGGACGTCCCTATAAATAACCATATACATTCAATCGGACACGATGGGCGGGGGTATTTATATGTACGAATAATCGTTCATTTAACTGGACACGGGAATGGATTAATAGCCACTAGAATTATTAAAACAGGGGTGAAATTATGTACAAGGACACTTGGCATAATTGTTAACAAAGTATTAAAACCTTGGGTTACACTCAGTCGGCATCCTGGTGTAATTATTAAACAAAGTATTAAAATCTTGTTACAGTTTAAGTTCCCAATTAGTTGGAATATTTAACTTCGGGTATAAGGATAATTTGACGAGGACACTCGCACTTTATATTTATGACTGATGGACTGTTATGGACAAAAACCAGACGGACATATTAAATAATCCAGGACAAAGGACAATTAACCCATGGGCATAAAACTAAAATCAACACGTCAAACATCATGATTACGGAAGTTTAAATAAGCATAATTCTTTTATTTCATATTTAATTTCCTTTATTTTATATTTAATTGCACTTCTAATTATTGCACTTTTATTTATTGTTATTGTATTTAATTGCACTTTTAATTATCGTACTTTTTAATTATCGTAAGTTTATTTTATCGCACTTTTATTTATCGCAATTTCATTATCGTTATTTACTTTACGCTTTAAATTAAGTCATTTATTTATTTAATATTTTACATTTTGTTTTAACTGCAACTAAAGTTTTTAAAATCGACAAACCGGTCATTAAACGGTAAAAACCCCCCTTTATAATAATAATATTACTTATATATATATTTGTATTTTTATAAATTAAACTAATATAGCGTTAAGCTTTGATTAAAAGATTCCCTGTGGAATGAACCGGACTTACTAAAAACTACACTACTGTACGATTATGTACACTGCCTATAAGTGTTGTAGCAAGGTTTAAGTATATCCATTCTATAAATAAATAAATATCTTGTGTAAAATTGTATCGTATTTAATAGTATTTCCTTGTAAAATTTAATAGTATTTTATACCCCTTAGCTTTAACATCAAGTATTTTTGGCGCCGCTGCCGGGGACAATCTAGCTTAAAAGCCGGAAGCGCAATGCTAATATATATAAAAAAAGATTTTTTTTAGTTTACTTTTATAAAAAATACGTTTTTGTAAAAATACGTTTTAAATATTCGAAAACATAAAAAGAAAACAAAAATATAAATATTTTTAAGAGTTTGTTAAATATTTAAGTTTTATAAAGTTTCTTTATTTTTATTTTATAAAAATATAAGTTTTATTTAAATATTTTGTTTTTATTTAAAACATAAAATCAAAGAAAAATATATATATATATATATAAATCTATTTTTAAGATTTTTATAAAATTATAGAGTATTTCTATTTTTTTTAGTTTTTAAAACATAAGTTTTTATTTAGTTTTTATAAATACTTTATTTAATTATTAAAACAGAAAATATAATTAAAAAATATATAATTACGTAAAAACGCGTCGAATTTGAAACAGCCTGTCATCTGGAATCTCGAACCCCGCGACTCGCGGAGATTTTTGCCAGGTGGAACCGCGACTCACGGAGAAACCCTGACACGGGTACACAGAACCCTAATCAGGCATTAATTACGGGTTTTTATTTTTATTATTTAAATTTAACCCTAATTAGGTTATTTATATTATATTAATTAGTTTAGTTATTTTATTATTTGTATTATTTAGTTAAATTAGTTTAATTAAAATTTAAAATTAATAGTTTTATAAAATAAATAATATAAAAATAATATTTTTATAAAAATTGTAATTTTTACAACTTTTAGTATATTTTTATATTTTGTCCCTTTTTATTTGTTTTTAGCGTAACTTTTGTATTTTCCGTTCATATTTAGTTTTAAACATAGTTTTTGCCATAGTTATTTTTACTTCAAGATTTTTAGGCTTTGCCGTAAAATTCCTTAAGTGCTTTTTCTTTAGACTAAGATTTAGGTGCTTTAGAATTTTGCGACGTCTTTTTTAAGTTTTAGTACCTTTTTAAGTCATTTCCATTTGGGATATAGTTTTACTTGTAAGCTTTAATATTTTTAGACACCTTTTACCTATGTATCAATTATCATTCCAATTAGTAATCTCAATTTGCGATTATAATTTTAAGTTAGTGGTAGTAATAAGGTTGGGTTAGTCGAGTGTTTTTAAGTTTTATAGTCATTCTCTTTTTCTTTCTTATTTTTCGACGCCTTTTATTTTTCAACTCTTTTCTTTTTCTTCCTTATTTCTCGACGCGCTCTTTTTCTTTCTTATTTCTCGCTATTCTAGTTTTTAGGACATAGATTTTTATTCTACTTCTTATATAAATTTCTTAAAATTACGAAAATTTATTTTAAGTGGTTAAATTGATAGACATCAAAATTTTCTGGTTCGTAGTAATAGTTGGATTTGTACGTGGACCGGGCTATTGGAGCCAAACAGTACTCAATTATATTGAGACCAAACGAATCCTGCCCCTCTGCTGCATCTTTTGGCTATTCGAAACGTGGGCAAAATCAGAAAAGTCTATTGATTGGATAACTTATATAATTTTTCTTTCCTTTTAAAAACTAATAGGATATTCAGTGAATGCACCGAGCAAGACGTTCACCACCTTTTGTACGTTCACCACCTGTAACTAGATCAAGACATCTAGCTAATATTACCGCCATTGATTTTTCTTTAGAATTGTCATCCAGTCAACCAAGTACTCCAAGTCAAATTTCCGATAATCCATTTTTTGAATCCGACCTCACAATTGAGAATCCGGAGAATATTCAGGGACGATTCGTAGATCCTGAACCATTAATTTTTCCTCCGAAACCACCAATCATTCAAACAGAGATTGTTGAGGAACGAACCATTAAATCAGAATCCTCTAGTGATTTCGATTCAACAAATTCAATTATGGAGAATCTGGAACCTTTAAGTATGGAAGACCGAATGAGAGCTAAACGCACTGGCCAAGGTCACGCAATTACTCATCCTGACATTAATGCGCCAGATTATGAAATCAAAGGACAAATTCTACATATGGTGACTAATCAATGCCAATTTAGTGGTGCGCCGAAGGAAGATCCAAATGAACATCTTCGTACCTTTAATGGGATCTGCACACTATTTAAAATCCGAGAAGCGGAAGATGAACAGATATATCTCATGTTATTTCCCTGGACTTTAAAGGGAGAAGCCAAAGATTGGTTGGAATCATTACCTGAAGGGGCGATTGATACCTGGGACGTTTTAGTTGAAAAATTTCTTAGACAATTCTTTCCGGCATATAAAGCCGTAAGACTTCAAGGAGAAATTGTTGCGTTCACACAGAAGCTGAATAAACTCTATATGAGGCGTGGATAAGATTTGAAAAATTATTAAGAGGATGTTCGCAACATGGTTTAGACACCTATCAAATAGTACAAATATTCTACCAAGGATGCTACATCACTACAAGGAAAGACATCGATATAGCAGCTGGTGGTTCTATTATGAAGAAAACCGAAACTGATGCTTATAAAATTATTGATAACACTGCTTCCCACTCACATGAGTGGCACCAAGAAAAAGATATCGTTAGATCATCTAAAGCAGCTAGAGCCGATTCTAGCCATGACTTAGATTCCATTTCTGCAAAGATAGATGCTGTCGAGAGACGAATGGAAAAGATGACTAAAGATATCCACTCAATACGAATTAGTTGTGAGCAGTGTGGAGGACCACATTTGACAAAAGATTGTCTCAGTATTGAACTAACAATGGAACAAAGAGAGAATGTTTCATATCTAAACCAAAGGCCTGGAAATAATTATCAGAATAATTATCAACCGCCAAGACCGATTTACAATCAAAACCAGAATTATAACCGAAATATTCCATACAACAACCAACAATGTCCTAGCAATCAACAAGTATCTAATAATTCTTACAACCAGCAAAGACCTAATTTTCAAAACAAACCACAACCCGATGATAAAAAGCCGAATTTAGAAGATATGATGACGAAGCTAGTTGAAACTCAAACGCAGTTTTTCACATCTCAGAAACAAACGAATGAACAAAATGCTCAAGCATTTAGAAATCAACAAGCTTCTATTCAAAATCTGGAACAAGAAGTAAGTAACCTAGCAAGGTTAATAGGTGAAAGAAAACCAGGAAGTTTACCTAGTGATACAAATGCAAACCCCTGGAATGAAACATCTAAAGCCATTACCACAAGAAGTGGTACAACACTTAAACCACCTGAAATACCTGTAACTTCTGATGAAACTATTCCTACTCTACAAGAACCACAACCTGAGCAAGATAAGGAAACAGAACCGGTAGTTGAAAAGGTTAATGAAGATAACACAGTTAAGGCTAAACCTTATGTTAAACCATACCAACCACCACTTCCTTACCCGAGTAAGATGAAAAAAGAGAAACTTGAAGCCGAGCAATCCAAATTCTTGGATATGTTTAAACAGATAAATGTAAATCTACCTTTCATTGATGTGATTTCAGGAATGCCTAGATATGCTAAATTCTTGAAAGATCTAATCACAAATAGAAAGAAAATGGAAGAACTCTCGGCCGTTACTATGAATGATAATTGTTCAGCAGTGCTGTTGAATAAGATACCAGAAAAATTATCTGATCCAGGAAGTTTCACAATTCCATATTTTCTGGGTAGTCTTAGTTCAATAGAAGCATTGACAGACTTAGGTGCTAGTATAAATTTAATGCCGTATTCACTATACGCTAAACTAGACCTTGGAGAATTGAAACCAACAAGAATAAGTATACAACTAGCCGATAGATCAATAAAATATCCTAGAGGGATAATGGAGAACATGCTAGTTAAAGTTGGTACTTTAGTATTTCCAGTAGATTTTGTTGTTCTGGACATGGAAGAAGATTCTCAAGTTCCTCTCATATTAGGAAGACCATTCTTAAATACGGCTAAAGCAATGATATATGTGTTTGGTAAGAAACTGACCCTAAGTATAGAGGACAAGAGTGTTACCTTTTCAGTTGATAGAGCAATGCAACAACCGCAATTTGCAGATGATACATGTTATTATATTCAAACTATAGATTCACATGCAGAATTGTTTAAAGAATTTCCAGAATTACAAGGAACAGGAGAATGTTCTTTAGGAGAAGGAACTGAACCAATTGATGAAGCTGAAATGTTAGCTACACTAATAGCTAATGGATATGAACCAACAACAGAAGAAATTCAAATGCTAAAAGAAGAAGACAGATATCGATATAAATCATCGATAGAAGAACCTCCGACACTAGAGTTAAAGCCACTTCCAAATCATTTGAAATACGCTTATTTACATGGTGAATCTGAATTACCTGTAATAATATCGTCTTCTCTTACTGAAAATGAGAAATCACAACTTATTTCTGTGTTGAAAGCTCATAAACCAGCTATTGCATGGAAGATTCATGATATAAAAGGAATAAGTCCTTCATATTGCACACATAAAATCCTTATGGAAGAAGGTCATAAAACGTATGTGCAACGCCAACGAAGACTAAATCCTAATATGCAAGATGTAGTTAAAAAAGAAATTATTAAACTGCTAGACGCAGGTTTAATTTATCTAATTTCTGATAGTCCATGGGTAAGCCCAGTTCAATGCGTGCCTAAGAAGGGTGGCATGACTGTCATTACAAATGAGAAAAATGAGCTTATTCCTACTAGGACTGTAACAGGATGGCGTGTATGTATTGATTATAGAAAATTAAATGACGCCACCAGAAAAGATCACTTCCCCTTACCTTTCATTGATCAAATGTCGGAAAGATTAGCCGAAAATAGTTATTATTGTTTTCTTGATGGATTTTCCGGATATTTTCAAATTCCAATAGCACCCGAAGACCAAGAGAAAACCACGTTCACGTGCCCTTATGGTACTTTTGCTTATAAACGCATGCCATTTGGACTTTGCAACGCCCCTGCAACCTTTCAAAGGTGCATGATGGCGATTTTTCACGACATGATAGAAGAATGCATGGAAGTTTTCATGGATGACTTTTCAGTCTTCGGTGATACATTTGAAACATGTCTAGCTAATCTGGAACGAATGCTTATTAGATGCGAACAATCAAATCTAGTACTTAATTGGGAGAAATGCCATTTCATGGTTAAAGAAGGCATCGTTCTTGGTCATAAAATTTCAAAAGAAGGAATTGAAGTGGATAGAGCTAAAGTAGATGTAATTGCTAAACTTCCACATCCCACCAATGTTAGAGGAGTTAGGAGTTTTCTAGGGCATGCCGATTTTTACCGACGTTTCATAAAAGATTTTTCTAAAATTGCCACTCCTATGAATAAACTCCTAGAAAAGGATGCTCCATTCATCTTTTCAGATGAATGCATCAAATCTTTTAATATTCTTAAAGAGAAACTCACTAATGCGCCGATCATGATAACACCAAATTGGAATCTACCGTTTGAACTAATGTGCGATGCAAGTGATTTTACAATGGGAGCCGTTTTAGGACAAAGGATTGAAAAAAGATTTCAACCTATATATTATGCTAGTAAGACGTTACAAGGAGCACAAACAAATTACACAACTACTGAAAAAGAACTCCTTGCTATTGTCTTTGCTTTTGACAAATTTCGTTCATATCTCGTTCTAGCAAAAACGGTGGTCTATACCGACCATTCTGCTTTTAGATACCTATTTTCAAAACAAGATGCCAAACCAAGATTAATCTGTTGGATCTTACTCTTACAAGAGTTCGATATTGAAATCCGAGATAAAAGAGGAGCAGAAAATCTCGCCGCTGATCATCTTTCTCGTCTTGAAAATCCCGAATTAGAAGTTCTAAATGAATCGGCCATACAAGACAACTTTCCTGATGAATATCTATTGAAGATAGATTATAATGAAATTCCATGGTTTGCAGACTATGCAAACTACTTAGTATGTGGATACCTTGAAAAAGGATTGTCATACCAAAAACGAAAGAAATTCTTCAGTGATATAAAACACTATTTCTGGGAAGATCCACATTTGTTTAAAAGTTGTCCAGATGGAATAATACGCCGATGTGTATTCGGAGATGAAGCTAGTAAAATTTTAAACCATTGTCACACAGGACCAACAGGAGGGCATTATGGGCCTCAACTAATAGCAAGAAAAGTTTATGATGCTGGATTCTATTGGCCTACAATTTACAAAGACGCACACCTTCTTTGCAAATCCTGTGATGCTTGTCAAAGGGCCGGAAAAATAAGTCAACGTGATGAAATGCCACAAAATGTCATTCAAGTATGTGAAGTATTTGACATTTGGGGTATTGACTTTATGGGTCCATTTCCAAAATCTCATAATAATCTCTATATTCTCGTAGCCATTGATTATGTATCTAAATGGGCGGAAGCACAAGCTCTCCCAACTAACGATGCACGAGTTGTAGTCAACTTTTTAAAACGTCTTTTTGCAAGGTTTGGAACACCGAAAGCTTTAATAAGTGATCGGGGAACTCATTTCTGTAATAATCAACTTGAGAAAGTTCTTAAAAGATATGGAGTAACTCATAAAATCTCCACCGCATATCATCCACAAACAAGTGGACAAGTTGAAAATACCAACCGAGCTTTAAAACGTATTCTAGAGAAAACCGTAGGATCAAATCCGAAGGAATGGTCCATTAAATTGGAGGATGCACTCTGGGCTTTTAGAACAGCCTACAAAACTCCAATTGGAACCACACCTTTTAGACTTGTTTATGGAAAAGCATGTCATCTTCCAGTAGAAATTGAACACAAAGCATTTTGGGCTTTGAAGACATGTAATCTTGATTTACATGAAGCTGGACGTCTACGGTTAAGTCAACTAAACGAATTAGAAGAATTAAGACATGAAGCATACTAAAATTCATTAATCTATAAGGAAAGAACGAAGAAATGGCATGATAAAAGAATCAGAAGTTCAAAAGAATTCAAAGAAGGAGACATAGTTCTTCTTTTCAATTCACGATTCAAGCTATTTCCTGAAAAATTGAAATCCAGATGGTCTGGACCATTCATAGTCAAAAGAGTTTTCCCATAAGAAACGATAGAATTAATAAATTCAAATGGGATTGAATTTAAGGTTAATGGTCACAGAGTTAAACATTACATAGATAGTCCAATGGAAGTTGACAATGAAGTTAATCACAATTTCGATACCACAGCTAACTAAGTGTGGGGAGAATCAAGTCTTTTAAAGGATAATATGTATTTCTGTTAGAGTTAGATTTTCTTTTTTCGTGTAGTTCTCGAAAATGGAACCCGAATGGTCTTTCCCTAGCAGACCCTAAAGAACTAGTCTTCTCCCCCCATTCTGAATTTTTATTTTTTTAGGTTTTTACGAAATGAAGACTTCCTGTGAACTAAACCATGGTCTAATGCTACACGCTTTGATCACTAAACGTAATAATGACACACTTCCGAGTGAAATAGTATCAGTAATCAGAGAAAGATTTGAAATGTCCCGTTCTTATTGATTAAAAACGTTCCATATTAATTGATTTCGTTGCGAGGTTTTGACATCTATATGAGACGTTTTTCAAAGACTGCATTCATTTTAAAACAAACCATAACCTTTATTTCATCAATAAAGGTTTTAAAAAGCTTTACGTAGATTATCAAATAATGATAATCTAAAATATCCTGTTTACACACGACCATTACATAATGGTTTACAATACAAATATGTTACAACAAAATAAGTTTCTTGAATGCAGTTTTTACACAATATCATACAAGCATGGACTCCAAATCTCGTCCTTATTTAAGTATGCGACAGCGGAAGCTCTTAATAATCACCTGAGAATAAACATGCTTAAAACGTCAACAAAAATGTTGGTGAGTTATAGGTTTAACCTATATATATCAAATCATAATAATAGACCACAAGATTTCATATTTCAATACACATCCCATACATATAGATAAAAATCATTCATATGGTGAACACCTGGTAACCAACATTAACAAGATGCATATATAAGAATATCCCCATCATTCCGGGACACCCTTCGGATATGATATAAATTTCGAAGTACTAAAGCATCCGGTACTTTGGATGGGGTTTGTTAGGCCCAATAGATCTATCTTTAGGATTCGCGTCAATTAGGGTGTCTGTTCCCTAATTCTTAGATTACCAGACTTAACAAAAAGGGGCATATTCGATTTCGATAATTCAACCATAGAATGTAGTTTCACGTACTTGTGTCTATTTTGTAAATCATTTATAAAACCTGCATGTATTCTCATCCCAAAAATATTAGATTTTAAAAGTGGGACTATAACTCACTTTCACAGATTTTTACTTCGTCGGGAAGTAAGACTTGGCCACTGGTTGATTCACGAACCTATAACAATATATACATATATATCAAAGTATGTTCAAAATATATTTACAACACTTTTAATATATTTTGATGTTTTAAGTTTATTAAGTCAGCTGTCCTCGTTAGTAACCTACAACTAGTTGTCCACAGTTAGATGTACAGAAATAAATCGATAAATATTATCTTGAATCAATCCACGACCCAGTGTATACGTATCTCAGTATTGATCACAACTCAAACTATATATATTTTGGAATCAACCTCAACCCTGTATAGCTAACTCCAACATTCACATATAGAGTGTCTATGGTTGTTCCGAAATATATATAGATGTGTCGACATGATAGGTCGAAACATTGTATACGTGTCTATGGTATCTCAAGATTACATAATATACAATACAAGTTGATTAAGTTATGGTTGGAATAGATTTGTTACCAATTTTCACGTAGCTAAAATGAGAAAAATTATCCAATCTTGTTTTACCCATAACTTCTTCATTTTAAATCCGTTTTGAGTGAATCAAATTGCTATGGTTTCATATTGAACTTTATTTTATGAATCTAAACAGAAAAAGTATAGGTTTATAGTTGGAAAAATAAGTTACAAGTCATTTTTGTAAAGGTAGTCATTTCAGTCGAAAGAACGACGTCTAGATGACCATTTTAGAAAACATACTTCCACTTTGAGTTTAACCATAATTTTTGGATATAGTTTCATGTTCATAATAAAAATAAATTTCTCAGAATAAAAACTTTTAAATCAAAGTTTATCATAGTTTTTAATTAACTAACCCAAAACAGCCCATAGTGTTACTACGACGGCGTAAATCCGGTTTTACGATGTTTTTCGTGTTTCCAGGTTTTAAATCATTAAGTTAGCATATCATATAGATATAGAACATGTGTTTAGTTGATTTTAAAAGTCAAGTTAGAAGGATTAACTTTTGTTTGCGAACAAGTTTAGAATTAACTAAACTATGTTCTAGTGATTACAAGTTTAAACCTTCGAATAAGATAGCTTTATATGTATGAATCGAATGATGTTATGAACATCATTACTACCTTAAGTTCCTTGGATAAACCTACTGTAAAAAAGAAAAATGGATCTAGCTTCAACGGATCCTTGGATGGCTCGAAGTTCTTGAAGCAGAATCATGACACGAAAACAAGTTCAAGTAAGATCATCACTTGAAATAAGATTGTTATAGTTATAGAAATTGAACCAAAGTTTGAATATGATTATTACCTTGTATTAGAATGATAACCTACTGTAAAAAACAAAAATTTCTTGAGGTTGGATGATCACCTTACAAGATTGGAAGTGAGCTAGCAAACTTGAAAGTATTCTTGATTTTATGTAACTAGAACTTGTAGAATATATGAAGAACACTTAGAACTTGAAGATAGAACTTGAGAGAGATTAATTAGATGAAGAAAATTGAAGAATGAAAGTGTTTGTAGGTGTTTTTGGTCGTTGGTGTATGGATTAGATATAAAGGATATGTAATTTTGTTTTCATGTAAATAAGTCATGAATGATTACTCATATTTTTGTAATTTTATGAGATATTTCATGCTAGTTGCCAAATTATGGTTCCCACATGTGTTAGGTGACTCACATGGGCTGCTAAGAGCTAATCATTGGAGTGTATATACCAATAGTACATACATCTAAAAACTGTGTATTGTACGAGTACGAATACGGGTGCATACGAGTAGAATTGTTGATGAAACTGAACGAGGATGTAATTGTAAGCATTTTTGTTAAGTAGAAGTATTTTGATAAGTGTATTGAAGTCTTTCAAAAGTGTATAAATACATATTAAAACACTACATGTATATACATTTTAACTGAGTCGTTAAGTCATCGTTAGTCGTTACATGTAAGTGTTGTTTTGAAACCTTTAGGTTAACGATCTTGTTAAATGTTATTAACCCAATGTTTATAATATCAAATGAGATTTTAAATTATTATATTATCATGATATTATCATGTATTAATATCTCTTAATATGATATATATACATTAAATGTCTTTACAACGATAATCGTTACATATATGTCTCGTTTAAAAATCATTAAGTTAGTAGTCTTGTTTTTACATATGTAGTTCATTGTTAATATACTTAATGATATGTTTACTTATCATAGTATCATGTTAACTATATAAATATCCATATATATGTCATCATATAGTTTTTACAAGTTTTAACGTTCGTGAATCACCGGTCAACTTGGGTGGTCAATTGTCTATATGAAACATATTTCAATTAATCAAGTCTTAACAAGTTTGATTGCTTAACATGTTGGAAACATTTAATCATGTAAATATCAATCTCAATTAATATATATAAACATGGAAAAGTTCGGGTCACTACAAGATTGGACGGAGTAAGAAAAGAATCCAGATGCAAAGATAAAAAGTTACAATTTGGTAAAGAAAAATCAAAATCCGCAGCGAAAAGAAGAGCACGACACCTAGAAAGATGTCACAAATGCGGAAAATGGTCACATGGAGGTAAATGTTCAAATAATCAAACCTATTCAAATACCGAATTTGTTACTTTATGCAGAGACGGACCGTTCATATGTTTAGAAGAAAAAACACTGAATGCTCGAGGTTATGCCTATGTAGCTATGGAAAATCAATTAAACCGACTATCTTATGAGTGGGATAGATCGTATCACTAAGAATACTATCTCACAGGTAAGTCTGTACAGTTTTTATTTTTTTTATTTTTATTTTTAACCTTTTGATAATAAACGCTAATTTGTTCGCTATAAAGTATTAAATTGGTATTGAATAAAATTAGGTTTGGCGACCGAAATTGTTGATATCATTCAAAAATTTATTACATCACGGCGAAATTTAACGTTTATTCTTAAGGTATAAATATCTTTAATCAATCAACCCAAAATATTTCAAAAATTCGTCATGAGTTAAATTAGGTCATGGAACTGAAATTACTTTACCGAAAAGAGGGGCGTATATTTTTAATAATATTTGATTGATTAAAGTGGGATAAAAGCCAAAAAGATTTTTAATTTAATATTGTAAACTTTTTAAATTAATATATTTAAAATTGTAAATATTTGAATAATTAATATTTTTAATATAAGTTTTTATAAAAACAAAAATATAAATTAAGTTTGGTGTGAATTTTTAATTTTTAAAATATGAATTTTTAATTTTATGCATTTTTAATTTAAGTTTGGTGTGAATTTAAAAACAAAAATTTACTTTATTTCGCTAAATTAAAAAATATGATTTTTAAAATTCGTCGTAAGTTGAAGACTAGGTCTTTGAACCGAAATTGCTTTACCCGAGGGAGGGACGAGAACTTTTATTATCATTAATTTTAATCTTATTGAATTAAAGTATGCCAAAAACATTAAAAAAACCCAAATATCTTAGCTTTTAAAACAATCGCTACAAAATGACAAATTTTAAAATTTTGTCGAAGGACGGACTAGGACATCGATCCGAAACGACCTCGTCCTAAAACAAAGGAAAACAAAATTTTAAATTTATTTTATATTTGTTTTATAAGTTAAGGCTTATAAAAAAAAAAAAAAAAAAAAAACCAAACACCGCGACTCGCGGTATTTGAATGGGCCAAATGCCGCGACTTGCAGGAGAAACCAAAACAAAAAAAAATAAAACGAGCTGAACAGCTCAGTTGCACACACCCACCCACTCCAAACTGCGCAAACACCCGAAAAACACACACCAAATTCGCAATTTTTGACCGTTTATCATCAAATCTTTTACTAAAATCATGTTGAGAAGGATGTTATCAAGGAATTACTCAAGAAAAACGGTAAATTTCTACACCTAAACACCATTTAATCCAAAAATTAGTGTTCTTGAGCAATTTTTTCCCCAATTCGATTTTAATGTTTTTTAGTGTAATTATGCTTAAATTGTTTATGTATGACGCTTGTATAACCTAGATTGATGCTATTTAACATGATTAGAAGCTTTAAACTTCAAATTTTGAGTAATCTAGGGTTTGTGTTCTTGAGCAAATTTGGGACTTTTAGATATAAACAGGTTATGGCCGATTTTTGTCATGAATTATTGCTAAATTAAGTGGTGTAACATGTTTAGGTAGTTAAATGATCCAAACTTTGAGCCTAAACATGATTTTGAGAATTAAAGTGGACTTTTTCAAGTCTAAAATTCATGAACTTGATTTTTAAGAGATAATGCCATTTGAAACTTGTTTAATTGCTAATAATGATTATTTTGACATGTTATTTGAGTTGAATGCTTATGAACTTGGCAAACATTTTCGTATATGCTTATTTGAAAAAGTGTAGATTTGATAAAAATATGAAAATGAGCTTAAGTTTGATATAAATTGGACATGTCATTATAATTATTTTGATTGATGATTTTGCTGACACTAATGCATATTTGGATGCACAAAAATTGTGTTTGATGTGTTTTGCAGACTGAAAGGGGTGAATCTTCATCCCAAGCTCACAATGCTCCTGCTGAGAATGCGGAACAACAGGAGGTTGATAACTACTACAAACAAGATATACCTCATCCAGTTATGACATTTTCAGATATGCACTTGGAAGATTTGCACCCGAACTTGAGATTTGACAGACGTTGGATAGATTATCCAAAATACCAAAGGGTTTGCATACTCTTCATTCTAAAGCTGTTGAAGTACCTAGGGTAATAGAATGGGCACCATTAGAAGCTGTAGAATTGGCCGGGCCAATTAGAGAATTACTTACACAGAGGTATGGTAATTCTACTTTTAACGATTGGGTACGATTATTCAGCATGCGTAGACCTATATATAAAGTATGGTGTGAAGAATTGTTGTGTAGTATAGAAATAAATGATCGGGTAACTACTTTAACCGATCGATCTTTTATTAGATTTTTGTTAGGAGGTTTGATGCGCCACATGTCTCTACTAGACATGGCTCAGGCCTTACGTATATATACTCCTGAGGAGTTAGCATCTGCCGATTGTAGAGGGTTGATATTGAACGGTAGGAAAATTGATGAAAATTTTGATACGCATGGTGTATGGAGTCAAATGACTAGCCATCACCGATTTAAAGGGGGAAATTACTCTTATTTGGATATAGATAGAGCAGATTTAAGAGTAATTCATAGGTTTTTAGCCAATTCGATTACACAACGAGGTAAGAATAAGGAAAAGGTAAATGAACAGGATTTGTTTTACCACATGTGTATTCGAGACCCTCAAAGCGCTGTAAGTATACCTTATTGTGTGGGTTATTATTTATCAGCTATGGTTAGGGGGATGAGACCGCACAGTATAATAGGAGGTGGTATGTTTATTACACTAATTGCTAAGTATCTCAATGTGGATATAAGTCGGGGGATTATTAATCGAAGAACCAGAACCCCACGATACAATTGGTTTAAATGTATACCATGGTGCTAAAGTTTTGAAGAGGCGAAATAACGTCGCAGTACGATATAATGGTAGACATCCACAGGTTGAGAGAAACCAACAGCCAGGTAATGTGGGAGGGGGAAATGAAATGACAGAAATGCAAAGGTTTATAGCTTCACAAGAGTATGAAAATGCTAGACATAGAGCATTTGAAGATTGGCAAGTTCATCAAAACCAAATCATAGCTCATTGCCAACATGTAGGTAGAAACTATATTCCTACTCCATCGCCCATATTTCCTCCCTGGTCTATAGAGATCCAACCACCGTATCCTACGTATAACCCAGCCGAAGCATTCTATAACACATATGGTTATGCATGGAACCCCTACTGGTATCAGTATCATCCCTAGTCTACTTAGTTTTATTTATTTTATTATTTGTAATGTTGATACATTTAATACTTATGTTAATATTGTAATAGTTTTTATAATTTTCTAACTTTTATTATTAGATTTTAATAATTTTTGAATGTGGGGTAATATACCAAACTTCAAAAATATGTATATATGTTTGCAGTTTATCTTATGTACACAACAGGGTAAAACAACGCATTTTCAAAGACTGGCATTAAGTTCAGCAAAATCAACTAATTTTGACGACAAGATGCAAAATATATGTGAAATAACAACAAGACGGAATGAACAAATGATGTGCACCATTTATCATTCAGAAAATAAACGCCAATATATTTGGAAACTTTGGTAAAATTTAATCATTTCTACGCTAATCACCCTCAATAATTTAAATTGTTACTGATTTCTTGCAAATGAGGGCATTGCAAGATCTTAAGTGTGGGAAGGGGTTAAATTCTTTCGGATTTTTAAAATTTTTTATCTTAAACACTTGGTTACCATTAAAAATACTAGTAAAGCAGTAGTTGTATTAGAATCTAGTGCTCTCTGATAATAAAGAACAGCCCTAGTCTTATATACTGACTACCCAATTCTAGTAAAAATTTTCAAAATTTTCAATTAAATGAACTCAAAATCATGTTTATACATATTTATGAATGATAAAACTAGGTTTTAACACCGAAATTATTGTTACCTCGGAAAGGACATAAATTGAGAAACAAACTAAAATGTTAAAATTCATTTAAAATGGAATAGAGGACAATAAAAAGGAAAATAAAAGCCAAGTGTGGGAAAAATTACCAAGTTATCTTAAACATATGTCACATATTTCTGTAACAAATAATTGAAGATACTTTTGCTTTGGATTAAACTAAACTGTTTTACCCGATGAAAGAAAAGAAGAGATGGATCTACACGATGAATCAATTCCATCGTTAAAAGGAAGTAAAGTCTTTCGAAAAAGAAACGCGCTTCTTGATTTAGGTCATGAAGTTGTCGTCCAGACCAGCTGTAGGTTGACGAAAAATCTAGAAAAGTCATCACTAAAATCAGCAGAAAATCCACGGACCTCAGCATCAAACAGGGTCGCCAAGTGGTCAGATTTATCCTAACCATGAGAAGGATTTATCTCGTACAATGGGGGGGCACCGTGCAAATTAGCTTGATAAGACTAATGAATCAGATCCCCAGAAAGGATAATCTCCTTAAAGATCAAAAAAATCAGCTTTTAAGACTGATATTACTCAATCCTTGAGATTGACCTTAAAGATTGAGAATTACAAACTCATGGAATTCAATGATATCTAAACTCGAGCTTGAACGAGAAAATATTTTGATCAAAATTACAAACCGATTTGTTTTCTGAAAACCTATTTTCAATGCGTTCATTACCATTGAACGTAAAATCCTAGGAATTCACCTGGAATTCATTAGGTCACCTTAACTAAATCGGGTGTCAACCGTAAGAACGGTGGTTGCATAGCATGGTCAAAGACAGGACTTTGTGCCAGACCGAAAAATTATAAGGGTGAGCTTTACTATTGCTCCTACAAAGGATAGTAATTGCGTCCGACACGTTATATACCATAATTAAAAGCATGTCAGGGGACATTGCCTTAACAGTTGCTTGTTCAACGCTTTCCTTTACAACCGGACGGTAGTTTACCAAAAGGTAATATTCGGAGCAAGTATACTGGACGTGTTGCGTTCCTAATACAAGGTTAGCAAGTGGGTGACACAAAACCGCAAGTTTTGAGCTAAAATCTTCAAATATGAAACCCACCAAACCCACAAAAATAATTTGCAAACACCGGTGAAGGGTTATTCCGGAAAACTTATCTAGGGTAAAAGCTAGATTTAATTTTCAAAAGATCAAATGTTTTCATAAAGATCCAATTTCCTTAATTGATCTAAATTTTTATAGTCATGTGGGACTGTAAACCATATCGTTACTACCATTGTTTATACCGCCGTATAGGAATCACTGATGTACAAAGTGTGAAGAATAAAGAAGTGATTCTTGTATTTCAAGACTATATTGCTTGAGGACAAGCAACGCTCAAGTGTGAGAATATTTGATAATGCTAAAAACAAACATATATTTCATAGCATTATTCCTCAAGAAAGACAAGCTTTTAGTTGCAATTGTTCTATTTACAAGTAATATTCGTTTAAATAATAAAAGGTGAAGACAAAAGACAGATTCGACGAATTGAAGACACAAAGGTCCAAAAAGCTCAAAAGTACAAAATACAATCAAAGTGGTTTCAATTATTGATAAGAAACGTCTCGAAATTACAAGAGTACAAGATTCAAATCGCAAAGTACAAGATATTAAATTGTACGCAAGGACGTTCGAAAATCCGGAACCGGGACCAGAGTCAACTCTCAACGCTCGACACAATGGACTAAAAATTACAAGTCAACTATGCACATAAATATAATATAATATTTAAATAATTCTTATAATTATTTATATATTATATAATATAAAAATCCGTCGGTAAACAAAGAGCCAAAGCTGGGTGAGCTGTAAATACAAACTCCGCGACTCGCGGAGTTTGAAGAGAAAAAAGGGCGCGAGTCGCGGAGTTCCCCTGGACTCAATTCCCTATAAAAGCCAACGCAGTTCGACGAGTTTTAATTCAAAAATATATCAATCTCTCTATATCTATACGTAAATATTTATATTTATATTTTAATTTTAATTTTAATTTTAATTTTAATTCTAATAATAAGGGTATGTTAGCGAATGTTGTAAGGGTGTAAGTCGAAATTCTATCCGTGTAACGCTACGCTATTTTTAATCATTGTAAGTTATGTTCAACCTTTTTAATTTAATGTCTCGTAGCTAAGTTATTATTATGCTTATTTAAAATGAAGTAATCATGATGTTGGGCTAATTACTAAAATTGGGTAATTGGGCTTTTTACCATAATTGGGGTTTGGACAAAAGAACGACACTTGTGGAAATTAGACTATGGGCTATTAATGGGCTTTATATTTGTTTAACTAAACGATAGTTTGTTAATTTTAATATAAAGATTTACAATTGGACGTCCCTATAAATAACCATATACATTCAATCGGACACGATGGGCAGGGGTATTTATATGTACGAATAATCGTTCATTTAACCGGACACGAGAATGGATTAATAGCCACTAGAATTATTAAAACAGGGGTGAAATTATGTACAAGGACACTTGGCATAATTGTTAACAAAGTATTAAAACCTTGGGTTACACTCAGTCGACATCCTGGTGTAATTATTAAACAAAGTATTAAAATCTTGTTACAATTTAAGTCCCCAATTAGTTGGAATATTTAACTTCGGGTATAAGGATAATTTGACGAGGACACTCGCACTTTATATTTATGACTGATGGACTGTTATGGACAAAAACTAGACGGACATATTAAATAATCCAGGACAAAGGACAATTAACCCATGGGCATAAAACTAAAATCAACACGTCAAACATCATGATTACAGAAGTTTAAATAAGCATAATTCTTTTATTTCATATTTAATTTCTTTTATTTTATATTTAATTGCACTTCTAATTATTGCACTTTTATTTATTGTTATTGTATTTAATTGCACTTTTAATTATCGTACTTTTTAATTATCGCAAGTTTATTTTATCGCACTTTTATTTATCGCAATTTCATTATCGTTATTTACTTTACGCTTTAAATTAAGTCTTTTATTTATTTAATATTTTACATTTTATTTTAACTGCAACTAAAGTTTTTAAAATCGACAAACCGGTCATTAAACGGTAAAAACCCCCTTTATAATAATAATATTACTTATAAATATATATTTGTATTTTTATAAATTAAACTAATATAGCGTTAAGCTTTGATTAAAAGATTCCCTGTGGAATGAACCGGACTTACTAAAAACTACACTACTGTACGATTAGGTACACTGCCTATAAGTGTTGTAGCAAGGTTTAAGTATATCCATTCTATAAATAAATAAATATCTTGTGTAAAATTGTATCGTATTTAATAGTATTTCCTTGTAAAATTTAATACTATTTTATACCCCTTAGCTTTAACATCAGTCGCGGATTGCTTCAGACAATATACATATTATGTGTCTTATTATATTAAGAAAATATATTATAGTATTAGTGAATCCTAACACAATATACGCATTTATATTTATATATATATTTATACTGTTGGACTATTGGACTATTGGACTACGAACGTTGGACTACTAACAATGGACAATTAAAATTATCACAAGTATTATAAGTATGGAATATTAATTATATATATATATATATATATATATATATATATATATATATATATATATATCTTGACACAAGAATATTATTATTAGGTTCGTGAATTTTTCAAAAGGCCAAGTCTTATCACCATCTATTCAGAAATCATCACAAGTGAGTTATAGTTCCATTTTTACTATTTACTATCTAAATTATTTTGGGATGAGAATACATGCAAAATTTATAAATGTTTTACAAAATAAGCACAAGTTCATGGAACTACATTCTACGATTGTTTTGTTATACTGGATATCTGTACATATTATTATTATGCTTGATAACCTAAGAATTAGTGAAAAACACTAATTGACGCGAATCCTAAAGGTAGATCTACGGGCACCAACCACCCCCATTTTCGAATAGTGGAAATGCTTTAGTACTTCGAAGGGTTCTTGTCATACGTTTGAATAGTGGAATGTATGATGCCAGATATCTTAAGCACTCTATGTTAAGGTCGGTTACCAGGCGACTCATCGTATGAATGATTTTTGCAGTTGTAATGATCCTGCGCATTTAATTAAATGAAATCTTGTGGCTTATTAAATGTTATGATTATTATATAGAAATTAAACCTATGACTCACCAACATTTTGTTGACGTTTTAAGCATGTTTATTCTCAGGTGAATATTAAAAACACTTCCGCTATCGTATGCCAACCCAAGGTCAAGATTTGGAGTCAGCATAATTGTTTATATTGTTTAAACTTGCATTCGGAGTATTTGTTGTAATATATTTGATCATATTGTAATGGGTTGTGTAAAAATTATTTATTTGAGGAGATTGTCTTTGATAGACAATATAAATTATGTCATTAAGACCTTTATTCAAAAATAAAGGTTATGGTTATTTTTTATTAAAAACGAATGCAAGATTTGAAAAACGTCTCATATAGAGGTCAAAACCTCGCAAAGAAACCAATTAATATGAAACGTTTATAATTAATATGAACGGAGCATTTCAGTTGGTATCCGAGCGTTGGTCTTAGAGAATCAGAAAATTTTTCATTAGTGTGTCTGACTGATTTTTTGATGCATTAGTGAGTCTGGACTTCGACCGTAATTATTTTAAAAATGATTAATATAATTGTTGGAAACATAAGATTATTAACATATAAATATTATAAGATATATCATTCTCTTAACGTGCCTGCTATTATGTGATAGATGACTTCATCTGATCATATAAGCATCTCTAGTGATTCAGATTTCATTTACTTATCAAGTGATTCGGAGGCTGAGTCAAAACATACGACTTATGAACCAACGGAAAAGTTAACTTTTGGTGCTACCATTAAAGTGGAAAATTGTTGGGAAAATTGGGAAGATTCACAAGTGCTAGAAGAGGTTCCGGAAGAGGATCCGGAAGAAGATCCAGAGGAGGAACCCGAAGAAGAGGATCCTGAAGAAGTTGTGGAAATTACCGAACCACAATGTGATTTGGGAAAATCTTTGGCTGTTATACCCGATCCCAAACCCAATGAACCTATTATGACCCAAAATATTTGTGATCATCCACCTGAACCACCTAAGAGACCAGTTTATAAAATGACCGCTCGTATAACGACTGTTGGTTTTGCTCCCAAACAATTAGCCGAAAGAACCAATTGGGAGGAATTGGAAAAAGAACTATCCAAACGTTTGGCCGAGAAAGAAACAACGTCAACATCTAAGAAATCTCGCCGTTTTTGAACCATCAGCAGCTATCCTGTATTCCATGCATTGTATAATATGTAATATATATTGTGTGTTTAAGTTTGTAAGAAAATCCGCAATGTAATTTTCATTATGATTGTATAATAATAAGAATAAGCATGGAAGGTTTATTATTATTATTACAACTTATTATTACGTAGTAACGTAATAACTTACCATAGTTTTTCATATTAGAATTTTAGTAGTTAATTTGTGTGTTAGCTGCTAAGTATGAACATTATTATAGTTATAAAACGCTAATATGAAGAAAAGACTTTTATAATAATAAGTTCATATTAAGCTACAAAATACTTTTTGGCTACTTCTAAAAATTCTATATGATTAACTCATTCGGCTATTTTTGAAGGAAATGGCTCCTCCAGCTACTAGACAACAACAATTGAACACAGAAGAACTTCAAACTTTCGCTGCAAATATGGCTGCAGTGGTGAATGCAATGAACAACAATAACCAATCGGGTTCCAGCAGTGAAGGAAACAATGGCAACCGGGTAGGATGTTCCTACAAAGATTTTATGGCCTGCAAACCCAATGAGTTTGAAGGAACTGAAGGACCCGTTGGACTAAAGCAGTGGATAGAGAAGGTTGAAGCTGTGTTCGCAATCAGCAACTGCGCAGAAGAGGATAAAGTTAAGTATGCCACACATACTTCCAGGGGTACTGCTTTGACATGGTGGAATATCTACATGGATTACGTAGGACAGAATACCGCCTACACACTTCCATGGTCCACTTTCAAGCACATGATGACGGAAGAGTACCGTCCCAGAACCGAAATCAACAAGCTCAAGGCAGAGCTTAAAGCATTGACAACCCAAGGGTTAGATGTCACTACCTACGAGCGACGTTTCAATGAACTGGCTTTAATGTGTCCTGGAGCATTTGAGGACGAAGAAGCAAAAATTGAAGCATTCATAAAAGGGTTGCCGAAATGAATCCAAGAGCATGTAGGTGCTAACGACCCTGCAACAATGCAGAAAGTGAGCCGTATAGCCCACAAATTGATAGGCCAAATTACAGGAAGGATAAAGAAAGAAGCGGCCGAGGAGGCCATAATGAAATAGGGGAAAAGAAAGTGGGAGGAAAGCGGTGATCAGGGTCACCAATACAACAACAACAATCAAAACAACAATTACAACAACAATCGCAACCACCCCAACAACAACAATAATCGCAACAACAACCGCAACAATAACTGCAACAACCATCCCAATAATAATAACAACAACAATCCAAATCACAACAATAATAACAACAAACGTTTCAACAACAATAACCCTAACAACAACAACAATGACAACAAAAAGCAAAGGACTATATGCCCAAGGTGTGATACGTTTCATCCGGAATGGTTTTGTAGAGAATTATGTACCAAGTACAATAGGAATGGCCATATTGCGGCAAAGTGTGAAGTCTACGGACCAAATAGAAACAGAGGAGCAAATAATGCCGGAACAAATAATAACGGCGTTGTTTGTTATGGATGTAGAAAACCGGGCCATACCATAAACCAGTGTCGGAATGGAAATAGGCAAGGCCATGGGAGAGCCTTCAACATTAATGGGGAGAAAGCACAGGAAGACCCGGAGCTTGTTACGGGTACGTTTCTTATCAACAATACACCTGCTTATGTTTTATTTGATTCGGGTGCCGATAGAAGTTATATGAGTAGAGAATTTTGTGTCAAATTAAATTGCCCGTTAACGCCTTTGGATAAAAAGTGTATAGTTGAAGTAGCAAACGGTAAACTAATTAAGGTTGATAAAATTTGCCGAAATTGAAAAATTAGTTTAGTTCGCGAAACGTTTGCAATTGATTTAATACCGGTGGAATGGGGAAGCTTCGACGTAATTATTGGAATGGACTGGATGTCCAAGGTGAAAGCCGAAGTTGTTTGTCATGAGAAGGCGATTCGCATTTCGAGAGAAAACGGGTTACCCTTAATGGTGTACGGAGAAAAGGGTAATGCCAAATTAAATCTTATTAGTAGTTTGAAGGCGCGCAAACTAATAAGAAAAGGTTGCTATGCCATACTAGCACATGTCGAGAAGGTTGAAAAAGAAGAAAAGAAAATCGATGATGTTCCCGTTGCAAGAGAATTTCCTGAGGTGTTTCCGGACGAATTACCGGGACTACCTCCACACCGATCCGTTGAATTCCAAATAGATCTTGTACCAGGAGCCGCACCAATAGCTCGTGCTCCATATAGACTTGCGCCCACCGAAATGAAAGAATTACAAAGTCAGCTACAAGAATTATTAGAACGTAGTTTTATCCGACCGAGTACGTCACCATGGGGAGCTCCAATTTTGTTCGTTAAAAAGAAAGATGGGTCTTTTCCCATGTGTATCGATTACCGTGAGTTGAACAAAGTAACCATCAAAAACCGATACCCTTTACCTCGAATCGACGACCTATTTGATCAACTCCAAGGTTCGAGCGTATACTCCAAAATTGACTTAAGGTCGGGTTATCATCAACTGAGGGTTAAAGAAGCCGATATACCAAAAACAGCCTTCAGAACTCGTTATGGCCACTAAGAATTCATGGTTATGCCATTCGGTTTATGTAGCGACCCGACAAAATCGTCATTGACGGTGCCATCTACTTAGGTCCCGTTACGTGGTCATAAGTCTTTAAAACAACGTTTGACCAAAATATATGTCGCATTCATTTCAAATGTAAAGATTGTTCAAAGTTTACAAGAATAGTTCCACCACAAGTTACGTTACAAAGTTATAAGTACAAATGAAACTTATGCGACACAATTTAAAAGTAGCCAAAAGACGCTCCATGTATGCATATATACTCGACATCCAATGCAAGTATCAAAAAAAATGAGCGGAAGCATGTATCATGTATCGTTCAAGGACCTGAGAAAAACATAGAAATCTGTCAACGAAAACGTTGGTGAAATCATAGGTTTGAGTAAGTAAGTACAAGTGAACCACAAGATTTGAAACAATGAGATAATAGTAATACATTTCAAAAGTTTGTTTCACGAGCACCCAATTATCAATGCTTAACATTCCTTCCATAGAACCCCATCACAATAGTGTTAGAACATACACTGTTTCTCGAAAATACATTTCATTCGTAAACGGTAGCGAACCGTTTGAATGAGGGTTTGTCAAACCCATATGGCCATATAACATAAGTTCTCGCTTACACCCGGCAAGTGTAACTAATGATAATCGAATTGAGGATTTTTGTTCTAAACTCGTATGTAGAATGTTTGTTTTCCTGTACTTGTGTTCACTTAGTTAAAAAGGAACGTTTATGTTTTCTCATCCCAAATGTAAGTTTCAAAAGAGTAAAAGTGGGACTATGATCTCACCTTGAGTGCACGAGTAGTAAAGTACTTCAACAAGTAAACGTGTGCAAAGAACAATGCTAGTCTTGACCTAAACAAATAGGTTGTATCAATAACGATAGTCACGATTGGTCAAAGATGTTCAATTAGTCCTATGGCTCGTTAAGACTCGATCATAATAGCATGTGAATCAAATTGTCATGTTTCATGCAAGGTACAAGTATAAAAGCATGTTAGAACGATTGCACAAACATTTGGTTAAGTTTGATTAAAAGTCAACTTGGTCGGGTCAAAGTCAACGAAAAAGTCAACACTTTCGGGTCGGGTCCCGAACTATTTTTCTGAGGTTTTTAATCATATATGAGCATGTTAGAACAAGTTACATGTGAATCAGAGGTCCATAGCATAGCAAACATTTTTCGTAAAATGACCAACGAAGACAGAGTCTGTCAGTGTATCTGGACGGCGTCCAGATTGTCTGGACGGCGTCCAGCTTTGAAGGCTGGGACGGCGTCCAAATATCTGGACGGCGTCCAGCTTTGAAATCTGGGACGGCGTCCAAGGGTCTGGACGGCGTCCAGATTGGTATTCCAGTCTGATGCAGTAAACTTCTAAGTACACGAACCAAAAACCAAACTAACACATTTTATGATCCGCAAACAACAAAAACATGTATCTTATATCATCGGAAAGGTATTTTGACAAAGGATACAACTAACCACATATCATCAATCGAGTTTATCATTTACAATAACCGAATTCTCGTCAAGTGATCATTTAGAGTTCGTTTTCCAAGTTTCAAGTTCACAAATTCATTTCATGATTCAGTAGTCCAATCTACACATACGATATGCCGTTTCGAAGGTAATTAAGCGTATATTGCAACTAAACACTTACTAACAACATTAACAAGCATTCAATGCATCAAAAGTTCATTTTAAGGTTCATCAAACCCTAATTAAAAATCATAAAATCAATAATCATGTTAACGCAAGGTTTTCATATCATCCAACATACCAAAACGAAACTAACGATGCTAGTATCACTTTTAACACAATGGGTTTAACATCTAACAACATTTAATCAATCAAAATCAAAGATTAAACTAACCCATTTCAAGTGTTCATGCTAGTTACACTAAATAACAAGATCGAGCATACAAATTACATACACGACATCACAATGAGCCATAGACACTAACTAACACCATTTCAAGTCAAAAACACGAATTTAGAGAAATCTAGAGTTTTAGAAATGTTACCCAAACGAGATGAAGTTGGTACCAAAATGAAGAGGATGAAGAGAGGATCACGAATATGTAATTTATTTTGTTGTAAGCCTCCTAGATCGAATTTAGATGATGATTGAATGAATTTGGTAATTGTGTGTGTGTTCTTGCTAGAGAGAAAGAGAGAGAGATGGAAATGATTGAATGGTGGTGATTGGGGTGGACTAGTTGACCTAGTCAACTAGTTTGCCCCGTGTCAATTTTAGTCCCTTAAGTTAGAATCGGGTGCGTGAATTACCTAATCGAGATAATTTAAAACGCGTATTAACGAAAGATGTTATAAATATATAACGGACTTTAAAATAGTTAAACGGAAAGTAACCGGAAAAAGGCGGGATGTTACATTACCTACTCCTTAAAAGAAATTTCGTCCTGAAATTTAAGTAGGCGTAGTAGTCGTTGTTTCTTCCTCGAGATCTTGCGTTTCGAAAATTCACGAATAGATGAGGATACTTCCTTTGCGTTTGATCTTGTCTTTCCCAAGTAAACTCAGGTCCCCTTTTGGCATTCCAACGGACCTTGACAATTGGAATTCGGCTTTGTTTTAACGTTTTGATGGAGGTGTCCACAATTTCAACCGGTTCCTCCACAAAATGAAGTTTGTCATCGATAGTAAGCTCCTCGAGAAGGATGACGAGTTCGGGTTCGGCTAAACACTTTTTCAAGTTAGATACATGGAAAGTAGGATGAATGGAACTCAGTTGAGGCAGAAGACCTAAACGATAAGCAACGGTTCCAACACGCTCCAAAATTTCGAAAGGACCAATATACCGTGGATTTAGCTTCCCGCGTTTCCCAAAACGGATTACACCTTTCCAAGGTGCGACTTTTAACATTACCCGGTCACCGACTTGAAATTCGAGGTCGTTGCGTCGTTTGTCGGTATAACTCTTTTGGCGACTTGGGGCCGTCCTAAGCCTATCTCGGATTTGAACGATCTTCTCGGTTGTTTCATGAATAAGTTCGGGACCGGTGATTTGTTTGTCGCCTACTTCGGCCCAACAAAGAGGAGAACGAAATTTTCGGCCATATAATGCTTCGAATGGTGCGGCGTTAATACTCGTGTGATAACTATTGTTGTAAGAGAATTCGGCAAGAGGCAAGTGCTTATCCCAAGCTTTTCCAAAGTCAACAACGTAAGCTCGTAGCATGTCTTCCAAGGTTTGAATTGTGCATTCGCTTTGTCCGTCAGTTTGTGGATGATATACGGTGCTCATGTCTAAACGCGTTCTCAATGCTTCTTGCAAAGTACGCCAAAATCTAGAAACAAAACGGCCATCTCGGTCAGAGATAATCGATAAGGGTACACCGTGTCGGGCTACGATTTCTTTGATGTAGAGTTGTGCGAGTTTCTCCATGTTGTCAGTTTCCTTCATGGCTAGGAAGTGCGCGGATTTGGTGAGTCGGTCAACAATGACCCAAATAGTATCATAACCGCCAACCGTCTTTGGTAGTTTGGTGATAAAATCCATCGTTATCCTTTCCCATTTCCATTACGGGATTTCGGGTTGTTGAAGTAGTCCGGACGGTCTTTGATGTTCGGCTTTGACTTTGGAGCAAGTTAGGCACTTTCCAACATAAGTAGCGACGTCCCTTTTAATGTTCGGCCACCAATATTGTTCTTTGAGGTCGTGGTACATCTCATTGGCACCGGGGTGAATCGAATATCTTGACTTATGGGCTTCGTCCAAAATAAGGCTTCGCAAGTCCCCATAACTAGGTACCCAAATTCTTCCGGCGAAATATCGGAGTCCGGTTTCTTTAACTTCGAATCGAGAGGTGAGGACGTTCAAGTGTTCGAGAGAGATGTTTTCATCCTTGAGAGCTTCATCTTGGGCTACACGAATTTGACTATTGAGGTTGGTGTGAATGGTGATGTTTAAAGCTCGGACACGAAGAGGCACCGCTCTTTCTTTTCGAATTAAGGCATCGGCTACTAAGTTTGCCTTCCCGGGATGGTAACGAAGCTCGCAATCGTAATCGTTCAAAGTTTCAATCCACCGTCGTTGTCTCATGTTTAGTTGCTTTTGATCGAAGATGTGTTGAAGGCTTTTGTGATCGGTGAAGATAGTACTCTTGGTTCCATAAAGATAGTGTCTCCACATTTTAAGTGCAAAGACAACGGCTCCAAGTTCGAGATCATGAGTCGTGTAATTCTGTTCATGAATTTTTAGTTGTCGAGAGGCATAAGCAATGACTTTCTTCCGTTGCATCAATACACACCCAAAACCATGTTTCGAGGCATCGCAATATACAACAAAATCATCATTGCCTTCGGGAAGTGACAAGATAGGAGTGGTGGTTAGTTTTGTCTTCAAGATTTGAAACGCGGATTCTTGCTCGGTCGCCCAAATGAATTTCTTTCCCTTGTGAGTTAATGCGGTTAGAGGACGTGCAACCAAAGAGAAGTTTTTGATGAATCTACGATAGTACCCGGCGAGACCCAAGAATTGACGAATGTGAGTAGGAGTAGTAGGAGTCTCCCATTTACTAATGGCTTCGATTTTCGTGGGATCGACTTTAATACCTTGATCACTTACAACATGACCAAGAAATTGAACTTCCTTCAACTAAAATTCACACTTGGAGAATTTGGCATAAAGTCGTTCTTGTCTCAAGAGTTCAAGCACAAGTCGGAGATGTTGTTCGTGCTCTTCTTCATTTTTAGAATAGATCAATATGTCATTGATGAACACAATAACGAATTTATCGAGATACGGTTTGCACACGCGGTTCATAAGATCCATGAACACCGCCGGTGCGTTAGTGAGACCAAATGGCATGACAAGGAATTCATAACTACCATAACGAGTTCGAAAAGCGGTTTTGGAGACATCTTCCCCCTTAACCCTCAATTGATGATAACCCGAGCGGAGATCGATTTTCGAATATAGACAAGACCCTTGTAGTTGATCAAAGAGGTCATCGATGCGAGGAAGAGGATATCGGTTCTTTACCGTCAATTTGTTTAGTTCACGATAGTCAATGCACATTCGTAGGGATCCGTCTTTCTTTTTAACAAACAAAATCGGAGCGCCCCAAGGTGAATGGCTAGGTTGGATAAAACCACGATCAAGTAGTTCTTGGATTTGACTTTGCAATTCTTGCATTTCGGATGGAGCGAGTCTATATGGTGCACGTGCTACGGGTGCGGCTCCCGGAATAAGATCGATTTGGAATTCAACCGGTCGATGAGGTGGAAGACCCGGCAATTCGTCGGGAAATACATCGGAATAGTCACTAACAATTGGCACATCATCGATGTGCTTCTCATCGGACTCGACTTTCTTAACGTGAGCAAGGATCGCAAAACAACCCTTACAGAGTAGTTTTCTAACTTTAATACACGAAACGAGGTTGAGTCCGGTACAACTCTTATCGCCATAGACGATCAAAGGTTCACCATTCTCGATAGGGATTCGGATTGCGTTAAGATCACAAAGGATGTGAGATTTCATTTTGGCTAGCCAGTTCATACCGATTATTACATCGAAGCTCCCTAGTTCCATGGGTATCAAGTCAATTTTAAACTCATTACCCAAAATGTTTAACGTACACCCCCGGTAATATGTGTCGGCACTCAATAGTTTTCCGTTGGCCACTTCAATGGTATAAGTGGTATCTAGTGGACGTGGTGGAGTATTAAAAGAATGAGTCAAAGTCTTGGATACAAAACTCTTATCGGCACCCGAATCGAATAAACAAGTAGCATAAGTGTTGTTGAGAAGAAACGTACCCGTGACCAATTCATTATCATCTCGGGCTTCCTCGGTGTTGATGTTGAAAGCTCGGTCGTGCGTATTGGGGTTATCTTTCCTCTTCGGGCATGCATTTCTATAATGGTCCGTTTGGCCACATTCGTAACAAGTGACCGTTTTTGGAGGATTGGGCCCCTTTCGAGCGATGGGGGCGGCGCTTGTGCAATTGTTAGCCTTATGACCAACTCCTTGGCACCGGTGGCAAATTATCTTGCCGCATTCACCCGAGTGGTGCTTGTGACATTTGTTGCAAAAAGGTTGAGTTCCGGCATAACCTTTCTTGCCGTCGTTGTTGAAAGGCTTTTTGGTGAAGGTATTGTTGTTGTAGTTGCTTGATGGAGTGGCTTCCCATTTTCTTTTGTTGTTACCCGACTTGTCCTCGGCTTTAGGTGCCGGTACTACGATTTCGTCCACCGTCTCTATCAATTTGCGGGCCATGTTCAAAGCTTCTTGATGATTAGGGGGTTTGGATGACATTACTCCGTGTTTGATGCTCTTTGGAAGACCATCCATGTAAAGTTCAACCCTTAAAGACTCGGGGTTCACAAGGTTTGGGCACATCAAGGCTAGTTCAGAAAATCGTTGATTATAGGCCTTGAGATCGTTTCCGACCGCTTTTAGAGTTCTTAGCTCTTGTTCGAGCTTTCGGGTTTCCTCGCGCGGAAAATATTCGGTGATCATCTTTCCTTTCAAATCGGACCAAGAGAGAGCGTGGGCTTCATCGGTACCCACTGATTGTACATAGGTGTTCCACCAAGTGAGAGTGACGTCGGAGAAAGTGTGAGTGGAGTACTTGACCTTGTCTTGGTCCTGACAACCGCTTATGCTGAAAACGGCTTCCGTTTGCTCAAACCATCGAGTGAGAGCAAACGGTCCTCCGGTTCCATCGAAAGTGTGAGGTTTGCACCCCATGAAAGCTTTATAGGAGCATCCCTCGTTTGAGTTACCGGCTCCATTGTTGTTGTTGTTGTTGTTGTTGTTGTTGTTGTGGTTGTTATTATTATTGTTGTTGGATGAGTGACCGGCCATGGCCGCATCTACGGCGGTGGCTATCATGCGTTGTAGAGCTTGTTCGGGAGTTTCACGGCGTGGCGCACGGCGAAGAGGCATTGTTCCTTCAAAACAAAAGAATACCGTTGGTTAGTATTCTAAATAATACTAACCGTGATGTGGAATAAAGATAGAGAGAAAATTTTCCTTGACTCGCCTTAAATTCTTTATGCCACAATGTTGGAACGTTCATATGAGTCACCGTAATATAATCCCGGAAATTATATTACCCTGATTCATATGTGCGTTCGACATCATTTCATATAGTCAAGGTGGCGTGTCAATCAAATTAAACAACGTGAGATTAAGATGAACTAAGAGTAGATATGAGTAGAAGCGTTCGAGTATAAATGCACAAGTAGTCAAGAAATTCCTACTTCAAGTCTATATGCCGGTTGTAGTCTAGACTCACCAATGTACCCTATGACTCGAGGTTGACACCAATGAACTCTAAATCCCTACAACCAATGCTCTGATACCATCTGTAGCGACAGATGGGGTAGAAACCCACCCAGTGCCTTTCCAGCTAACCGCTTGGTGACCACTGAGTGTACCTCAGACACTGATTTTACAGCCCGCATTTCTGCCAAACTGCCAACCCTCAAATTCCAAGGGATCGCAAGGGGTAAGAGCCAATGCTTCGTCACAGGTAACACTGTGAGACCCCCTCTACGATTAACCCGCCAAAAAGCATAGTCCGTTCGGGTGCCCGGCCTGACAGCCGGCGCGCGTGACTACCTTTACGGCTAAGGTTAAACCAGCTCTGATACCATCTGTAGCGACCCGACAAAATCGTCATTGACGGCGCCGTCTACTTAGGTCCCGTTACGTGGTCATAAGTCTTTAAAACAACGTTTGACCAAAAGATATGTCGCATTCATTTCAAATGTAAAGATTGTTCAAAGTTTACAAGAATAGTTCCACCACAAGTTACGTTACAAAGTTATAAGTACAAATGAAACTTATGCGACACAATTTAAAAGTAGCCAAAAGACGCTCCATGTATGCATATATACTCGACATCCAATGCAAGTATAAAAAAAAATGAGCGGAAGCATGTATCATGTATCGTTCAAGGACCTGAGAAAAACATAGAAATCTGTCAACGAAAACGTTGGTGAAATCATAGGTTTGAGTAAGTAAGTACAAGTGAACCACAAGATTTGCAACAATGAGATAATAGTAATACATTCCAAAAGTTTGTTTCACGAGCACCCAATTATCAATGCTTAACATTCCTTCCATAGAACCCCATCACAATAGTGTTAGAACATACACTGTTTCTCGAAAATACATTTTATTCGTAAACAGTAGCGAACCGTTTGAATGAGGGTTTGTCAAACCCATATGGCCATATAACATAAGTTCTCGCTTACACCCGGCAAGTGTAACTAATGATAATCGAATTGAGGATTTTTGTTCTAAACTCGTATGTAGAATGTTTGTTTTCCTGTACTTGTGTTCACTTAGTTAAAAAGGAACGTTTATGTTTTCTCATCCCAAATGTAAGTTTCAAAAGAGTAAAAGTGGGACTATGATCTCACCTTGAGTGCACGAGTAGTAAAGTACTTCAACAAGTAAACGTGTGCAAAGAACAATGCTAGTCTTGACCTAAACAAATAGGTTGTATCAATAACGATAGTCACGATTGGTCAAAGATGTTCAATTAGTCCTATGGCTCGTTAAGACTCGATTATAATAGCATGTGAATCAAATTGTCATGTTTCATGCAAGGTACAAGTATAAAAGCATGTTAGAACGATTGCACAAACATTTGGTTAAGTTTGATTAAAAGTCAACTTGGTCGGGTCAAAGTCAACGAAAAAGTCAACACTTTCGGGTCGGGTCCCGAACTATTTTTCTGAGGTTTTTAATCATATATGAGCATGTTAGAACAAGTTACATGTGAATCGGAGGTCCATAGCATAGCAAACATTTTTCGTAAAATGACCAACGAAGACAGAGTCTGTCAGTGTATCTGGACGGCGTCCAGATTGTCTGGACGGCGTCCAGCTTTGAAGGCTGGGACGGCGTCCAAATATCTGGATGGCGTCCAGCTTTGAAATCTGGGACGGCGTCCAAGGGTCTGGACGGCGTCCAGATTGGTATTCCAGTCTGATGCAGTAAACTTCTAAGTACACGAACCAAAACCAAACTAACACATTTTATGATCCGCAAACAACGAAAACATGTATCTTATATCATTGGAAAGGTATTTTGACAAAGGATACAACTAACCACATATCATCAATCGAGTTTATCATTTACAATAACCGAATTCTCGTCAAGTGATCATTTAGAGTTCGTTTTCCAAGTTTCAAGTTCACAAATTCATTTCATGATTCGGTAGTCCAATCTACACATACGATATGCCGTTTCGAAGGTAATTAAGCGTACATTGCAACTAAACACTTACTAACAACATTAACAAGCATTCAATGCATCAAAAGTTCATTTTAAGGTTCATCAAACCCTAATTAAAAATCATAAAATCAATAATCATGTTAGCGCAAGGTTTTCATATCATCCAACATACCAAAACAAAACTAACGATGCTAGTATCACTTTTAACACAATGGGTTTAACATCTAACAACATTTAATCAATCAAAATCAAAGATTAAACTAACCCATTTCAAGTGTTCATGCTAGTTACACTAAATAACAAGATCGAGCATACAAATTACATACACGACATCACAATGAGCCATAGACACTAACTAACACCATTTCAAGTCAAAAACACAAATTTAGAGAAATCTAGAGTTTTAGAAATGTTACCCAAATGAGATGAAGTTGGTACCAAAATGAAGAGGATGAAGAGAGGATCACGAATATGTAATTTATTTTGTTGTAAGCCTCCTAGATCGAATTTAGATGATGATTGAATGAATTTGGTAATTGTGTGTGTGTTCTTGCTAGAGAGAAAGAGAGAGAGATGGAGATGATTGAATGGTGGTGATTGGGGTGGACTAGTTGACCTAGTCAACTAGTTTGCCCCGTGTCAATTTTAGTCCCTCAAGTTAGAATCGGGTGCGTGAATTACCTAATCGAGATAATTTAAAACGCGTATTAACGAAAGATGTTATAAATATATAACGGACTTTAAAATAGTTAAACGGAAAGTAACCGGAAAAAGGCGGGATGTTACAGTTTAACCAATGCACCCGCAGTTTTCATGGATCTCATGCACCGAGTATGTAGTCCATATTTAGATAAGTTTGTTATTGTCTTTATTGATGACATTCTTATCTATTCGAAGAATAACCAAGAACACGAACACCACTTGAGACTTGTGTTAGAGTTGTTAAGAAAAGAACAACTTTATGCAAAATTCTCTAAGTGCGCTTTTTGGTTAAATGAAGTACAATTTCTTGGCCACGTAGTCAGTAGTAATGGAATCAAAGTTGATCCCGCCAAGATTGAAGCCATCAAAAATTGGGAGACCCCGAAAACTCCAACGCAAATACGTCAATTTTTGGGTCTAGCCGGTTATTATAGGAGATTTATTCAAGATTTCTCCCGAGTAGCCAAACCTTTAACTGCCTTGACACATAAGGGGAAGAAGTATGAATGGACTTCCGAACAAGAGGGTGCCTTCCAATTGTTGAAAAAGAAGTTGACTACGACACCTATTTTATCGTTACCTGATGGAATGGAAGATTTTGTTATTTACTGCGACGCATCAAGAATGGGTTTTGGGTGTGTTCTTATGCAACGGAAGAAGGTGATTGCATATGCTTCTCGACAACTCAAAATTCATGAACAAAACTACACCACACATGATCTGGAATTGGGCGCCGTTGTTTTTGCATTAAAGATGTGGAGACATTATCTGTATGGGGTCAAGTTTATCGTATACACCGACCATAAAAGTCTCCAACATATTTTAAATCAAAAGCAACTAAACATGAGGCAGCGTAGATGGGTTGAGCTGCTAAATGATTATGATTGTGAAATCCGTTACCACTCGGGGAAAGCGAATGTGGTAGCCGATGCCTTGAGTCGAAAGGAAAGAGAACCTATTCGAGTAAAAGCTATGAACATGATTATTCATACTAATCTTACTACTCGAATAAAAGAGGCACAACAGGAGGTTTTGAAGGAAGGAATTTTTGGAAAGGAAATACCCAAAGGATTAGAAAAACAGCTTAATATTCGGGAAGACGGAACCAGGTATTTAGCTGAAAGAATTTGGGTACCAAAGAATGGGGATTTGAGGAAAGTGGTACTAGATGAAGCACATAAAACCAGATATTCAATACATCCCGGAGCGGGGAAAATGTACCAAGACCTCAAGAGAAACTTTTGGTGGCCAGGAATGAAGGCCGATATAGCCACATATGTAGGAGCATGTTTGACTTGTTCTAAAGTCAAAGCTGAACATCAGAAACCATCGGGTCTACTCCAACAACCTGAAATCCCAGAATGGAAATGGGAAAACATTACCATGGATTTCATTGCTAAGTTACCGAGAACCGCAGGTGGTTATGATATGATTTGGGTAATAGTTGATCGTCTTACTAAGTCAGCACACTTTTTGCCAATAAAAGAAGAGAATGGTATAGAGAAATTAGCACGATTATACCTGAAAGAAGTTGTTTCTAGACATGGTATACCAATCTCTATTATCTCTGATCGTGATAGCAGATTTACTTCCAGATTCTGGCAGGCATTACACGAAGCGTTGGGAACTCGTCTAGATTTAAGTACTGCCTATCACCCACAAACTGATGGGCAGAGTGAAAGGACGATTCAGACACTTGAAGACATGCTACGAGCATGTGTTATTAATTTTGGAAGCAGTTGGGATCGACATCTACCGTTAGCTGAGTTTTCCTACAACAGCTATCATTCTAGTATTGAGGCGGCACCATTCGAGGCACTTTATGGGAGGAAGTGCAGGTCTCCGATTTGTTGGAGTGATGTGGGGGATAAACAGATTACAGGTCTAGAAATTATCCAAGAAACCACCGATAAAATCATTCAGATCCAGCAACGATTGAAAACAGCCCGGAGTCGACAAAAGAGCTATGCGGATGTTAGAAGAAAACCTTTAGAGTTTGAGGAAGGTGATATGGTTATGCTTAAGGTATCACCTTGGAAAGGTGTTATTCGTTTTGGAAAGCGGGGGAAATTGAGCCCAAGATACATTGGGCCATTCAAGATTGAAAAACGCATTGGGCCGGTGGCCTATCGACGTGAGCTACCTCCACAATTAGAAAAGATTCACAACACCTTCCATGTTTCAAACCTGAATAAATGCCTAGCTACCGTAGATCTAATTATTCCTTTAGACGAGATTAAAATTGACGAGAAACTAAATTTCGTCGAAGAACCCGTCAAAATTATGGATTCTGAGGTCAAACGACTCAAACAAAGTAAGATACCAATCGTTAAGGTTCAATGGAATGCTCGTAGAGGACCTGAATTCACTTGGGAATGAGAAGACCAAATGAAGCTGAAGTACCCACATTTGTTTTCCAATATCGCACGTTAACTAGGTACTATTCTAAATTTCGGGACTAAATTTAATTTAACGGGTGTGTAATGTAACGACCCGGATTTTTCCGCTAATATATTGAAGATTAATATTTACATAATTAATGTTTCCAACATGTTAAGCAATGAAACTCATTAAGAATTGGTTATTTGAAATGAATTTTATACAAATGTTTGGCCACCCAGTTTGTCTGACGATTCACGAACGTCATAACTCAAAATAATTATATAATGATGTATATATGGATATATATATATATACTTAGGATTTGATAAAATGATATTTAAGTATCTCATTAAATATAATAACAATTGGTTATATACATAAAATGAGATTACTAACTTAAAGACTTCAAGATTATATACATATATATATAACGATTAACGTTGTAATAACTTCTAAATTAAAATGTATGTATATGTATTGTATTAATACACTTTTAAAGGACTTAAACATATATACTAACATACTTATACTCAACAAAGATAGCTATACTGATAATCTCATTCAATTCCATCAAGAATTCTATTCGTATTCATTCGGTATTTACATCCGTATCATACCCAGCTTCCATACTTAAATACTATGAGTGTATACCAATATGAAATACCAATTATAGCCTCCTTAGCAGCCCTATGAGTCACAAGACAAGGATAAACATGATGGAGACTTGTGGGAACCAACATTTAACTTCTAGTTTGCATTATTATGCTATATTCCAAATTTTGATAAAGTCTCTTAACCATATGCATGAACCAAGACTTTTAACACTATTTTTACTCATTCATATCAGCTATTTAACTTACCTTCACTCTCATAATACTCACACACAAGAACTCCAAGTATTCTCTCCATTTCTTACTCTTTAAACACTCTTTAAACACACATACTTCAAGTACTAGAAAATCTTCATTCACTTTGATCATAAACTAGCTTCAAGAACACTTTGTTAACTCATCTACTCCTATTTATCAAGGTAAGAATCATATATAAGCTTTGGTTCAATTCATATACTTATAACTATCTTAATTCAAGATAGAAATCTTATTCGAACTTTTGTTCATTCTATGATTCCACTCCAAGGATTACAAGCCATCAAGGATATCTTTGATCACAAGATTATTATCTTATTTTCTCAGCAACTTTGTTCATTTAATTTGAGGTAGTCACCTTATTCATAATCTTTTTCGATTCATATCCATATAGCTATCTTATTTTGAGTTATAACTAATAACAACAAGAACATAGTTTAGATTATTTCTAAACTTGTTTGCAAATAAACTTAATCCTTCTAACTTGACTTTTAAAACACTTCAACACATGTATTATGACAGTATTTCAAGCTAACATAAGGATATAAAACTTGTAAACACGAAGAACACCTTAAAATCGAATATACGCCGTCTTAGTCGAACGGGGGCTGTTTTGGGTTTGATTTTAAAAACCTATCTTAAAATTTGAATTAAAATATTTCCTTTGGTGAAAAATCTTATTTTATATGGATATGAAATATATCCAAAATCCATGGTTAAACTCTAATTGGAAGTATGTTTTTCAAAAGAGTCATCAAGATGTCGTTCTTACGACGGATATGACTATGTACTTGTATTTGACACCTAAGCTGTATTTTTGACTATAAACATATAATTTTTCTGTTTAGATTAATAAATAATGGTTCGGTACAAAACCATGGCAAGTCGAATCACTCAAAACGGATTTGTAACGAAGAAATTATGGGTAAAACAAAATTGGATATTTTTGTTTGTTTTTAGCTACGGTTTTGATTAATAAAAATGGATGCTAACCTTATCCTAGCTAACTTACCTTGTATCCTACATGTATTTATACATGTCTTGTTCCCGAACTTATGGAAATACAATTTATAATAGTCGTGATTAAGTTCTACGACAATATATTATAGTCTTAATAAAGATCGTAAGGCACCATATATATATATATGACTTGATCACTGTGGATCCGTATACAGCGTTTTGACATATCATTTTGATTTCTTCTATATATATTATTGGAACGAACTATAAGACACCATTGGCAGTAATTTTGAGTTAGCTGTGGGTCGAAGTGGATTCCAAAATATTATATACTTTGAATTGTGATCGAGCCTGAGACATGTATACAATGGGTTGCGGATTACTTCAGACAATATACATATTATGTGTCTTATTATATTAAGACAATATATTATAGTGTTAGTGAATCCTAACACAATATACGCATTTATATTTATATATATATTTATACTGTTGGACTATTGGACTATTGGACTATTGGACTACGAACGTTGGACTACTAACAATGGACAATTAAAATTATCACAAGTATCATAAGTATGGAATATTAATTATATATATATATATATATATATATATATATATATATATATATATATATATATATATATATATATATATATATATATATATATATATATATATATATCTTGACACAAGAATATTATTATTAGGTTCGTGAATTTGTCAAAAGGCCAAGTCTTATCACCATCTATTCGGAAATCATCACAAGTGAGTTATAGTCCCATTTTTACTATCTAAATTATTTTGGAATGAGAATACATGCAAAATTTATAAATGTTTTACAAAATAAGCACAAGTTCATGGAACTACATTCTACGATTGTTTTGTTATACCGGATATCTGTACATATTATTATTATGCTTGGTAACCTAAGAATTAGTGAAAAACACTAATTGGCGAGAATCCTAAAGGTAGATCTACGGGCACCAACCACCCCCATTTTCGAATAGTGGAAATGCTTTAGTACTTCGAAGGTTTCTTGTCATACGTTTGAATAGTGGAATGTATGATGCCAGATATCTTAAGCGCTCTATGTTAAGGTCGGTTACCAGGCGACTCATCGTATGAATGATTTTTGCAGTTGTAATGATCCTGCACATTTAATTAAATGAAATCTTGTGGCTTATTAAATGTTATGATTATTATATAGAAATTAAACCTATGACTCACCAACATTTTGTTGACATTTTAAGCATGTTTATTCTCAGGTGAATATTAAAAATGCTTTCGCTGTCGTATGCCAACCCAAGGTCAAGATTTGGAGTCGGCATAATTGTTTATATTATTTAAACTTGCATTCCGAGTATTTGTTGTAATATATTTGATCATATTGTAATGGGTTGTGTAAAAACTTATTTATTTGAGGAGATTGTCTTTATGTCATTAAGACCTTTATTCAATAATAAAGGTTATGGTTGTTTTTTTAAAAACGAATGCAAGATTTGAAAAACGTCTCATATAGAGGTCAAAACCTCGCAAAGAAACCAATTAATATGAAACGTTTATAATTAATATGAACGGGGTATTTCATACACTACTTGAACACACTCGTCATCTCATACCACTACTTAGTACTGTTTATCGCTGCTAACTACTACTCAACGCAGCCTCTCACTGCTAGTCACGACTACTCACTACTTGTCACTACTTGTCATTGCTAAATACTACTTACTGCTACCCCTTGTCACTTACTACTACTCATTACTACTTACCACTACTAAGTACTACTTGTCACTACTCACACCTCCACGTTTTACTGCTCGCTACTATGCATCACAACTCATTTTTGATACGTCTTTAGAGGGGGATTTCCTGGTAACAGCCCGCACAATACGTAGTAAATATTGTCTACTCGATTTCCAACTTACCCATCGTTCAGTCATCCGCCGTCTATGATTTTGTTTTCTGACACGAGCCTACCGACTGAAGACCATTATGCCTTATTGGGTGCATTAGAGTACATGTGCATATACTTATGATGTGAGCATGCTATCTAACAACTTATACGTCACTACTATCATCACTGCTTATCACAACTAGGGATGGCAATGGATTGGATATGGATCGGGTGGTGCCGTATCCATATCCATATCCATATCCATTTAGTTTTTGTTCATCCATATCCATATCCATATCCATTTAGTTTCAGATCATCCGTCCATATCCATATCCAATGGATTAAGCGGGTTAATGGATATCCAATGGATATTAAAAAAATGTTATAGTATTTTTTAATATGCGATTAAAACGTAAACGTAGTATAACAAAAATAAATATGACATTGCATTAAAAATTCTATCCATAAAAATGTGTAATCTTTATCGAAGATATAACAAAATTTGCTAAACTTACTATAAAACATTGATTATAAAAAATTAAATATGAAATTTGTAAGTTTATTTTGTTAAATATACATGTTTTATCGTAATATATTATAGTTATTTTATTATAGGGTTGAAAGCAAAGTGTAAATCTAACGGTAAATGAGCTTGTAATAGTAAATATATAATAATATATCTATATTTATGTATTTGTATACGTATTTCGGGTGGTAATGGATATATCCATGGATAAAACTTTTCATCCATGTCCATATCCATATCCATTTAGGTTCATCCATATCCGTATCCATATCCATTTAGGTTCATCTATATCCATCCCGAAGCGGGTGGATCGGATGGATATCCACCGGATCGGGTGGCCATTGCCATCCCTAATCACAACTCATCGCTACTTATCGCTAACGCCACCACTCATTGCTACTAGTAATACTACCCGTTACCATATCCCTCATCATTTTGTTCCAACATACTATTCTTAAGCGACAATCATTTTCATTATACCCACAAACATTACCAACCAACTTTGAACACATCGACGAGAACTACACTTCATCTGTTCCTGCGAGACACACCCGTCAGGGAGTTTGTACCAACCCTTTTCGATTAAATATCAGATTTTGTTTGAGTTGCCATTACACCTTGTTCATTTTCGTTTTCCATGAAAATCATCACGTTCTCGCTCATTAACCATAATGTTTATATATGCTGTCAACACCGGTGCTGAGAGAAGCTTTAACGCTAGAGAAATTGGTCACGACGTTTATAAACATGTACCTTCCTTAGACAATGTGTACTCTATAAAACTATTAAACTGGAAAGTTTTAACTTAGTGGTTGAAACAAACTGGTTATCTGACGATACAACCGAGGCAGCTACGACCAGAAGACTATTCTAATTTCTTTCACCTATGATAATAGTGTACGGAGAAGAGATCAGTACACCGTCATGTTACACTAATTACTCGAAGGTCCAGAAGTACATGAGATGAGAATGTCTCACAATTCTGGCACATGTGATTAAAGATGAGCCGACATTTAAGAGACCCGAATATTTCCCAACTATTAGAGATTGTCCTAAGGTTACACGTCCACCCCACCGTGAAGTTTAATTTCGGATTGATTTGGTGCCAGCAGCTGCACCCGTTACGAGTACAATGTACGCATTTGCACCTTTAGAACTACAAGAGCTTCCCATAGTGAAGAACATGAGGGTTGTAATGCCCTAAATTGTGACATGTACTAGAAGGTGTGTCACATAACCATGAATTCCCGAGTTGGAGCTCCAGTCTTGTTTGTTAAGAAGAAGGATGGGTCGATGAGGTTGTGTATGGATTACAGAGAATTGAACAAGTTGACAATCAATAATCGGTATCTGTTACCGAGGATTGATGACTTATTTGATCAACTTCAGGGATCCAGTTGTTATTCGAAGATTGATTTGAGATCCGGGTATCACCAATTGAGAGTCAAAGAAGCTGATGTCCCGAAGACAGCGTTTAGAACACGTTATGGATATTATGAGTTTACAGTGATGTCGTTTGGTTTGACGAACACACCAGCAATGTTCATGGACCTCATGAACCGTGTGTGTAAGCCATACCTAGATAAATTCGTCATTGTGTTTATTGATGATATATTGGTGTACTCCAAGAACAGAGAAGAGCACGAGCAGCATCTACGTTCGATATTAACTATGCTTAGAGAAGAGCAGTTGTATGCAAAGTTCTCTAAGTGTGACTTTTAGTTACCACAAGTACAATTTCTTGGCCATGTTGTAGGGGCCAATGGAATACAGGTCGATCCAGCAAAGATTGAGTCGGTTAAGAATTGGGAAACTCCAAAGACGCCAACGCAGATTAGGCAATTTTTGGGTCTAGTTGGTTACTACAGGAGATTCATTGAAGGATTCTCTAAGATCGCCCGACCATTAACCGCATTGACCCATAAGGGCAAGAAGTTTGAGTGGTCAGAACCGCAAGAGACTGGATTTCAGTTGTTAAAGGAGAAGTTAACGACTGCACCAGTATTTTCTCTACCCGAGGGAAGTGAAGATTTTGTTGTTTATTGTGATGCCTCACGTCAAGGAATGGGTTGCGTGCTTATGCAACAAAACAAGGTTATTGCTTATGGATCACATCAGTTAAAGATTCACGAGCAGAACTACACTACGCACGACCTTGAGTTGGGAGCTGTTGTCTTTGTACTTAAAATGTGGAGACACTACCTGTTTGGAACCAAGTTCACTATCTTCACTGACCATAAGAGTTTACAGCACATATTCGATTAGAAACAGCTCAACTTGAGACAACGACGTTGGATGGAACTACTTAACGATTATAACTGGGAACTTCAATACCATTCGGGCAAGGCGAATGTTGTGGCGGATGCCTTAAACAGAAAGGAGCGAGAGAAACCTCTTAGGGTTAAAGCACCTAACATAGTTGTCCGTACAAATCTCACATCACAAATTCGTGAAGCACAACAAGAAGTCATGAAGCAAGAAAATGTTGATGTTGAATTTCTCAAAGGGATGGATAAGAAGTTTGACATCAAGAAGGACGGAACACGGTACTTTGCTAACCGAATTTGGGTACCAAAGTTTGGTGGATTGAGAGAACTAGTGTTGGAAGAAGCACACAAGTCGAGATACTCAATTCATCCGGGATCAGATAAGATGTACCAAGATTTGAAGGCATTTTATTGGTGGCCAAATTTGAAAGCTGACATTGCTACCTATGTCGAGAAGTGCTTGACTTGCGCTAAAGTCAAGGCTGAACATCAGAAGCCATCAGGATTATTAACTCAACCAGAAATTCCCCAGTGGAAGTGGGAAGGTATTTCCATGGACTTCATTACGAAACTACCAAGAACGGCAGGAGGTCACGATACTATTTGGGTTATCGTGGATCATCTCACTAAGTCCGCACACTTCTTACCGATAAGGGAAACTGATAAAATGGAGAAGTTGGCTCAGATATATATTAAGGAAGTTGTCTCTAGGCATGGAGTGCCTATATCCATTATATCCGATCGCGACAGCAGATTTACTTCTAAGTTTTGGCAATCATTACAGAAATCAATGGGGACCCATTTAGATATGAGTACATCATATCACCCCCAGACGGATGGCCAGAGCGAACGAACTATTCAGACTTTTGAGGACATGTTGAGAGCGTGTGTCATTGATTTCGGAAATGGATGGGATAAGTATTTACCACTAGCTGAGTTCTCATACAATAACAGCTACCATGCGAGCATTAAGGATGCACCTTTCGAGGCATTATATGGAAGGAAGTGTAGATCTCCCGTTTGTTGGAGCGAGTTGGGAGATAGTCAGTTGACAGGTCCTGATATTATTCAGGAGACAACTGAGAAAGTCCTACAGATTCAGGAATGATTAAGAACGGCTCGAAGTCGTCAAAAGAGTTACGTCGATGTTAGACGGAAGGACATAGAGTTCCAAGTTGGTGACAAGGTTATGCTTAGGGTATCACCTTGGAAGGGTGTTGTACGATTTGGGAAATGAGGTAAACTGAATCCTAGATATGTTGGACCGTTTGAGATAACTGAAAGAGTTAGACCGGTAGCTTACAGATTGGAACTGCCACAAGCACTCAGTGGTATTCATGACGTTTTTCATGTATCCAATCTAAAGAAGTGCCTAGCCGATGATAATTTGATTATTCCTTTAGAGGAACTACGTATCGACGACAAACTTTATATCATTGAGGAACCTGCTAAAATCTTGGACCGTGAGGTCAAACAGTTGAAGCAAAGCAGAATTCCTATCGTTAAAGTTCGGTGGAACGCGAGAAGAGGACCAGAGTTCACGTGAGAGCTTGAAGACCAGATGAGGCTGAAGTATCTGCAATTGTTTCCTGAGGAAACTACTTCTCGGGACGAAATTTTCAATAACAGGTGGGTAATGTAACAACCCTGATTTTTCCGTTACTTCCGTTAACCTTCCGTTAGTTTGTTTAATGGCGATTATTTAACTTTTATGCGTTTACGTGTATTAAATGCGTACTTGATCTTCGGAGAGTTTCAATAATTAATATGGGTTGATATTAATTCAAATAAATATTTCGGATAATGAAATACGATAAAAACGATACGATTTTGATAATAGCTTTTTGAGCAACGAAACGCTCGGGTTTATTTTAATAATTAATTTTATTAATTATTAACTTTTTAAAATATTTAATTTATTGGGTTTTTAATAAATTAAACAATTGGTTGCGTTTAACGATCGGGTTAGTGTTCCTGGCCTTCGGTACGACTAAACGGCACTTAAAACGAACAACGATTGCACAGTACTAGACAACGAGAGCCCGGGAATTTCCCCGTTGGGCCATTCGGCCGTGACCACCCCCACCTCACCCATTTAATTTGTGTTTTGGACTAGTTTGGGGACTTAATTGTAAATTGTGAGCAATTGGGGTCTAAGTGTAATACTACTAATAAACCTAATACTACCCTAATCCACACTTCACAATTACCAGTCGACATTTTTTTCTTCCTCCCTCCCCCATGATCGACGACCACCACCACCATACTATCACCATCAAAAATTGACTTTTAGATAAAACCTTGAACACGAAACTTGCAATTCGCATCATCATCTACGTATTGGTGTGCTTTAATTGTTGATCAAAGGTATAATTGTACAAACCCTAACTCTAAAAATTCTGATTTTATAAAGTTTCATAGTTTATGTTGTCAATTGCTCAAGTCTATACGCGTACGTGTTAATCGCTATCGTTATTTTGATTGTTTGATGCGCTAGGGTTTAAAAACGAATTTGTTATTGTTTGATCAGAATTTTTAAGTTTTTCAAATGTTAATTATTATGTTATAATCATATTCCTTGCGAAAAACTATTGAGTTTAGGCTTTGGATTCACTTGATTTCGTTTCCGTATGATTAAGTTATGTCAATTTGAATTATCGTTGTGTTTTTGTTGCTTGATCAGAAATCTGGTATTGATAGACAACGAATTGGCATATGAGACTTATACCACTGGAAATATAATTTAAAAACACACAAGTTAGACTAGGATATCATGTCGTTTGCTTATGTATAGCCCGAGATATGCTTGAATTAGTGTAAAAGTAGTTTTATACAGCACTTGCATGAAAATAACCTTGTATGATAAAATGTGTTAACTTATGTGATTAAATCTTTGCATATTTGAAAAGTATACAAAAATTAATTCATCTTTCATGTAGATATCATAGGCTAATTGTATCTAGATCTTCGGATAATCGCTTGCGAATGTGACTAACTAAATGAGAATCGAATCTGTAAATTGCTCACGGTTTTGTACTCTGTGGATTTTGTATATTGCATGAGCATGTATGCTTCTGGAAAATGAAACTTAACATGATATTTGACTTATTTTTAGTTCATGTCAATCTTTGAAACCTTATGCATTGGGCACAATAGAGCCATACTTTATGTGAATTCTGATTTGAGCTGAAAACTGGATGTTCAACTTGCACGAATAAACTGTACAAATTGGCTAAACAAAAGTTTCTAGATTTTTGATATGTATTACTTTGATTTTTCCTTGAACTATGGCCACTGGTCTTGTATCAATTTCATGTTCCTAACTCCGGTTATAGCCAAAATGAAATCAGTGCGCGGTCAGAAACTGACTTGGCAAACCCCAAATGTATCCCTTCTGATTTCTGACTTTTAATTGTCGTATGAGTCCCTGCCCGGACTTTTTGGAATTGATTTTAAGTATATTTATGATCTGAAGTTTTTCATATTTACGTGAATTTTGTACTATGAGATAATGTGCTAAGTATGTTACGTGTTCATAAACTTTGTGCATGACGATAAATTGAAATTGTGGAAATGATCATTCATGACCTAAAACGTATTGTTTGACTTAGGTTTGACATGTTGACCAATATTTGACATGAACCTACTGATGTTGACTTTAGTTGACTATTTTGACCAAGTTTGACTTTTGGTTTGCTTCAGTTGACTTTGTTTGACTTACATGATATAGTTGACTTTTATTTGGAAACGCGTCGAGTCGAGCAAGAAGACAACGTACACTATGAAACCACACTTATTTGAGATACATATATTGACCAACCTACATACGTATACTTAGGTTGCATTACTCGGCTATAAACCGTACAAGTTAATTGTTCACTTTTCAATCCGAGCTTTATTTAAAGGTGAGTCTACAGTCCCGCTTTTTACATGCTTTCAGGGATGAGAATACACGCTATTATATTTACATTTTCAAATACTTTGTATTGACATGAGTACTACACATATGCATAATGAGTTTGTTCAAAAAGCCTCTAGCTTTAATACTTTTAATACCATCGGTGTAAGCACAATTTAGATGGACGGATCCGTTAGGTTGACAACCTCACCCGCTATAAAAATTGTGGTGCATTTACTTTGAACATTAAATACATTTGAACAAGTGTATAACATTTTATGAGGTAAGGCGGGTATAGTGGCTTCTATACTCGGGTCATTGCTAGTATTCAGGTGCTCGGTTTATGCAAACGATAGAATCTGGTGGTCAAGGAAACTAAACTATTTTTCTGATAACTGTTTTTCAGATACTGTTACATTACTTTAAACCTGTAGATTCACCAACATTATTTGTTGACCTGTTTTTGCGTGTTGTTATTCTCAGGTATTAATTACTTCCGCTGTAGAATATTGCTGTTACGTAGAAGTCAAGCCAAGCACTGGGACCAGCGTTATCATTCCGTTAAAGGGATTTTTGACGGGGTGTTACATCCGTTTTACTGTAAATTGCATTAACTTTGGTCTATGTTGTGTGTTCTTTGTTTGTGGCTTTGATTAGCATATATACTTTGTTGTTTGTTTATGTGTTCTGTCACTTTGTTTTCTTTTTTAAAATTTTTTTTGTTATCTCAGTTTAGCAGGGGTTTACATTTTAATAGAATCAAAAACGCACGTGTACTCTTAAGCTTGCACTACACTAAATGTGAGACAAATAGTTATGTCGTGTGCTGTTTATTTGTAGGCCTGATTAGATTATATTTCTTTGTTTGTAGTGTGTTTCATGTCTCGATACATAATTGTTGTTTGTTTGTGTGATTCATTACTTTTGCCTTAATTTAGAGAGGATTTGTAAATAAATTGGCAACACTCTAAAGCTTAAACTTTACTCATTTTGAGCTAAAAGTTTTAGATTTTCTAGTTCTTATGTTCGTGGAGTGTAGTAGTTATTTTTTTTTTTTTTTTTTTTGTTTAAAAACTGCTATTAAATCTTTGATGATGTAGAAAACATGAAGAAACATACAGATTAATTTACAGAATCAATCAATAACATGAAACACACCACAAAACTTTGATTATCAACACTTGATCACAATAGATTCAGAACATCAACTCGTTTCAGAATCTTATACAGACTAACCAAACTAATTCATCAATTAGATGAATCAATACAAACTAATATCAATAGACAAAAGAATATAGAGGAAGGCTGTGAGTTTTTTAGAGAGAGAGGGAGTATTCGTTTGATGATCTACAACAGTATCCCAAACCTAGCTTTTTATGCAGATCCCTAATTTTAGCATTTTCAACTATAACCTCTCTAAATATAAAATGACAAATACAACCCCTCTAATATTAAAAGTTGAGCCTTGGTACATCCCACATATGTGATACTTAGACCAAACCCGATATCAGATACCTTATTCAGTCTAAGCATTGCACGTGATTCATACGGGCTCAACCCCTTCAACAGCAACATAAAAAACCACTAGCTGAAGCTGCTTCAACTGCCACAGGAGCAACAACTTAAACAGCAACAAACTCCAAGCACAATAAATCCTTCTACCAAGATTTAATCTGCACTCAAACACAATGGATTAGACTATGCACACATGTATAGATAATTAGATTGTTGTATATATTTCAACACCCTCCCTCAATCTAATTACCTATACATATCAAACAACCCAACTTTATTTTGAAGATATTCATGTTGTTTTACACTCAAGCCTTTAGTAAAAAAATCTGCAACATTTTCACTTGACTCAACTTTGACTGGTTTCAAAATTCCATCACAAATTTTATCTCTAACCCAAAATAAATCAATCTCAAAATGTTTTTTCCTTTCATGGAACACAGGATTTAGAGAAATCTAAATAGTAGCTTTATTATCTATAAAGATATCAACAGGTAACTTAGGTTTTATTTTAAAATCATCAAGTAATTTTAAAATCCAAATGATTTCACAAGATACAGTAGCAAAAGCTCTGAATTCTGCTTCAGCTGAGCTTCTAGAAATGGTAGTCTGTTTCTTGCTTTTCCAGGAAACAAGATTACCACAAAAATAAACTGCATAACCTGTGACTGACTTTCTTAACATAGCACTTTTTGCCCAGTCAGAATCCACAAATGCTTTAAGAACAGTATCTGTATTTTTGCCAATAACTATGCCTTTGCCAGGTGACCCTTTTAGGTATCTTAAAAGCCTTAAAGCAATTTTCATATGACATTCTAAAGGACCATGCATAAACTGACTAAGATACTGAACAGCAAAAGCAATGTCTGGTCTAGTCAGTGTTAAGTAGATCAATTTTCCTACTAACTTTTGAAAACCAGTTATATTCTTAACAGGAGTACTTGACTCTTTAATCACAACATTTGACTCAATTGGAGTCAACACAGGTTTACTGGCTGTTAAGCCAAACTCAGACAATAATTCCAAACAATACTTTCTCTGTGACATACACAAACCATTTTCAACAGGCAAGACTTCTATTCCAAGAAAGTATTTTAGTTCTCCAAGATCTTTAATTTTGAATTTGGTACTTAAAAAAGTTTTGACCTTTTTTAATTCATCAACATTGTTACCTGTAAGCACTATGTCATCTACATAGACTAAAAGACCAATAAAAATATTTTTATCAGTTTTCAAGAACAATGAATAATCATTTCTACTTTGAGTAAATCCATATTCAATTAAAGAAGCAGTTAGCTTCTCATTCCATTTTTTTGGAGCTTGCTTAAGTCCATAAAGAGACTTAATCAGTTTGCATACTTTTTTTTCATTAACATCATAGTATCCAAGAGGAGGTGTCATATAGACATCTTCTTCAAGATCCCCATACAAAAAAGCATTGTTTATATCAAGTTGAAACAACTTCCAATCATTTTGAACAGCCATGCTTAACATACACCTAACAGTCACCATTTTTATCACAGGAGAAAAGGTTTCATCAAAATCTAAACCCTCCCTTTGATTAAACCCTTTTGCAACAAGTTTAGCCTTGTATCTTTCAATCTCTCCATTAGATTTATATTTAATCTTGTAAACCCATTTAGACCCTATTGGTTTTCTATCAGGTGGTAAATCTACAAGAATCCAGGTTTCATTTCTATGCAATGCCTCCATTTCTGAATTCATTGCATCTATCCAAACCTGATTTTTACAGGCTTCCCAATAGGTGCTAGGTTCACAGACTTTATCTAATGAAGTTATAAAACATTTATTGTCTCTGGGTAACTTGGTATAATTTAACACTTTTTCTAAACCAAACCTTTTACTGTAACTATTATTCACAATATATTCATTAAACTTAGCAGGAAAAACAGGTTTCCTAGATGACCTCCTTATGTCTTGAGTATCACTTTGAGTTGGAATATTTAAATTTATATTAGCATTGCCCTCAGGTAAAATATTGACTTCACTAGATGTTGCAGGTGTAGTGTTGACTTTATTAGACTCTGATGAGTCACCAAGTCCATCACTACAGTTGCCATCATCTTCATCACTATCTTTCCCTTCATCATTGGGTCTTTCAAGATGTTGGTCATTTATTTCAAACTCGCTAAAAAACTTTAAAAACTCATTTTCATAAGCCTCAACTGACTCAACATGGTTTTCTTCTCTTGTTCTAAAAGGAAAAATATTTTCATAGAATTTAACATCTCTTGAAAAAATAAAATCCTTTTTGTTAAAACTGTACAATTTATAACCTTTCTTTGCATTTGAATAACCAACTAATGCACATTTTTCAGATCTGCTTGCAAATTTATCAGTATTATTTAGAATGGTGGAAAAACCAAGACAACCAAACACCTTGATATGAGAAAGATTAGGTTTTTTATTATAAACCAACTCATAAGGACACTTTCCAGATAGCACAGAAGTAGGAAGCCTATTAATCAAATAAGTTGCAGTAAGAACACATTCACCCCACATATAAAGAGGTATCCCCCCTTGAAACATAAGAGCTCTTGCTGTATTAAGCAAGTGTCTATGTTTCCTTTCAGCCACACCATTCTGCTGAGGTGTGTAAGCACAAGTGGTTTGATGCTCAATCCCATTTTGTTTCACAAACAAACTCATTTTATTATTCAGAAATTCTGTCCCATTATCACTTCTTATTGTTTTTATATTACTATTAAACTGATTTTTCATTAAGGCATAAAAAGTTTGAAAACTTTCAAAAACCTCATCTTTTGACTTCATCAAAAAAGTCCAAACAGCCCTTGTATAATCATCTACAAGGGTTAAAAAATATTTAAAACCACCCTTGCTTACCACCCTATATGGCCCCCAAACATCTATATGAACTAACTGACCAATTCTAGTTGACTTATGCTCACTCAAAGGGAAAGGTTCCCTGGTTTGCTTTGCCTTATGGCATATCTCACATGGACTATGATTTACACTATTGTCAAGTTTAAGATCTTCTTTTAAAACATTTAAAATTATATCAGAAGGATGACCCAACCTATCATGCCACACAGATTTAGACCCAAAACAAACATTAAACTTTTCAAGACTATCATTATTACCTCTAGTATTGCTGCCTAAAACATACAGTCCATCTATCTGTTTACCAGTCACCAATGTTTTCATGCATTTCAAATCCTGAATATAACAATTATCTTCATCAAAACTAACAAAGAGTTTGTTATCTCTTAATATACAATATACAGACAGCAGGTTAACAGTATAATCAGGCACAACCAAAACATCATATAAAACAAGTTTATCTGTAACTCTCATGTCCCCAATTTTAGTTACTTTTGCTTTTGTACCATTAGGGTGACTTACAGTTAAGTTTAGATCACAAACATCAACAACCTTTTCAAAACCTTTATCACAATTTGTCATATGTTGATTAGCGCCAGAGTCTATGATCCACCCTAGACTACCTTTGTTAGTATTATGAGTTTGATTTGATTTAAAAAATTTGTGTATGTTCATGTTAAACTTAACACTCATATTAACAAAATTTCTACCTGACATATTTGAATGACTAGAAGAAATACTTTTCTTATCCTCTAACAACATTAGTAGTCTTCCCAATTGGTCATTTGTTAATGAAACTACAGAAGACCCTGCACCATCAGTATTAACTTGACTAGAAAAATTTTTAGAGTTTCCAGAGTTAAAATTATTTTTCCTTTTAAAGTTTGGTGGATACCCTATAACTTCAAAACATTTATCAACTGTATGATTAGTCATACCACATTTTGTACACTTCAAATTATTATTTCTTGGAGGGTATTCAATAATCTCATAACATTTATCAATTGTGTAACCAACCCTAAAACACTTTTTACATTTCAAATCTGATGTAGCAGTTGTTCCTTTACCCTTACCAACATTTGCAAAAAAAGAAGAAGAATCTTTAGAAGATTTTTTATCATTTACAACCCTATGTGACTCTTCCCTTGACAATATTGAAAAAGCAGTCTTAACACTTGGTAAAGGGTCTTGAGTAAGTATGTTACTCCTTATTTGTTGAAAATCATCATCAAGTCCCATCAAGAATTGCATTAATTTTATCAGATTATTATGATCTTGTATTTCCTTTGCAGCAGCACATGTACAATTTGGTAATTTTAGCAAAGCATCATATTGTTTCCAATATGAATTGAGTTTATGATAATAATCTGACAAAGACAACCCATTTTGACTCAAAGAGTTAATTTTATGATGAAGATTAAAGATTATTGAACCATCTACTTTGTCATAGGTCTCCTTGAGTTCTTCCCAAACCACAGATGCAATTTTTGAATAGACTTGCCCATAATACAACTCATCAGATATAGTGTTTAAAATCCAAGACAAAACAACTTCATTACATCTATCCCACTGATTAGCCAAAACAGGATTGGTTGTACTTCTTTCTAAAGTACCTTTAATAAAACCAAGTTTATTTTTAGTCTGAAAAGCTAATTCCATGGCACAAGACCATGATTTATAATTCTCAGTTCCTTTTAATTTGAAGTTTATCAAAGGTGTATTACTTATGTCACTAGCATGTAAGTAAAGTGGATCCCCAAAGTCCAATTTACTTATCATAGTATCACCACTAGATGAAGATTCATCACCATTCCCAGCCATAATAACAAAGCAGATAACAAAACAATATAACTAACACACAAAACTAGAGGAAACACAAGTGCTTGATCAGGTTTTCTTGAAGCCTCAAGGGGCCAAGATTCAAGAGTTGGGCACTAGTGTTCAACTAGAACAACAACAAAAAAAAAAATCATATAATGAAGAATAAAAGAAAAATAACAAGCTGCCCTGGCTATGGTCCAAGTGTACTCAAAGGGGGCAGTTAATCCCTGTAAGCACAGGAACTCCCAATAGTAGGTACTTGCCACAACACAGGAAGGAAAGAAAATTCCTTACAGAGTACTCCTCCTTTCTTCAATTTTACCGTATGAAAACCAAAGACTGCAGTGGAAGAAATAGAAGTTTTGGATGCCAAGAACAACAAGAATAATTGAAGAATTGAAGAAACCCCCAAATTCTAGGGTTTCTATTTCAACCCTAAATACGACAAGAAACGGATCTAGCTTGATACAACCACCAGAAGAGAAGTATTTTCTTCTCTTAACAAGAATCAGAGTAATGAACAAACCCTAATTCTTAAGAACAATACGAACCAACCCCAACAAAAAAAACCTTCGATTGAATTTTTTTTCAATTCTTGATGAAAGATATCAAGCGTACTGCTCTGATACCATGAAGAAACATACAGATTGATTTACAGAATCAATCAATAACATGAAACACACCACAAAACTTTGATTATCAACACTTGATCACAATAGATTCAGAACATCAACTCGTTTCAGAATCTTATACAGACTAACCAAACTAATTCATCAATTAGATGAATCAATACAAACTAATATCAATAGACAAAAGAATATAGAGGAAGGCTGTGAGTTTTTTAGAGAGAGAGGGAGTATTCGTTTGATGATCTACAACAGTATCCCAAACCTAGCTTTTTATGCAGATCCCTAATTTTAGCATTTTCAACTATAACCTCTCTAAATATAAAATGACAAATACAGCCCCTCTAATATTAAAAGTTGAGCCTTGGTACATCCCACATATGTGATACTTAGACCAAACCCGATATCAGATACCTTATTCAGTCTAAGCATTGCACGTGATTCATACGGGCTCAACCCCTTCAACAGCAACATAAAAAACCACTAGCTGAAGCTGCTTCAACTGCCACAGGAGCAACAACTTGAACAGCAACAAACTCCAAGCACAATAAATCCTTCTACCAAGATTTAATCTGCACTCAAACACATTGGATTAGACTATGCACACATGTATAGATAATTAGATTGTTGTATATATTTCAACAAAACACAAAGAATCATCTTGAACTTAAACTTCCCTGAATTTGAGAGAAAGGGTGGACTTTTTCTGTCCTTACGGTTGTTAAGTGTAAAAGTTATTCACCTTTCGGGCTTTAAAAAGGCATGCATGATCTTGAACTTGAGCTTCATTTAGTTTTTGTAAAAAGAGTAGCTATTTTCATGTGTACATTTTTAAAAACCATTTTCAAGATAATAATCATAAACGTAGTTGAATATTAAAAGACATGTCTTAACTTTTGTTTGTTTTGTGAAGATGTATTTAAATGTTCGATTACTGGATACACATCTATCACCGTATGTTTGTGATTTAATATGCTTTCTGACTGTCTTATGTTATTTCTGCAGGAATTCAATGTGTTAAAAGTGTTCATACTCACAGAAAACATGCGGTTGCATCTGTGGCAGGAATTCAAAGTGTGCATACTCACAGAAAACATGTGGTTGCTCCAACCAGGTTTGACAGCCTCAGGTTTGACAGCCTCTGTAAGGGAAAAAACTCAAAATTTTCAAAGTGGTTATTGAGTGTGGGAAATGGTGAAATTTGTACACGCGACGCAGAAGACCCACTGAATAGTCGATGGGTGCAAATACCTGATACATATTGTATTCCCAATGATGAAAATGGTTTGACAAATCTGATTTCTTTTATATACCCCCGTGAATCACTGCAAAATCCATCCACAATTGAACTTCAGCAAAAAGCAATAGTTTGCCCCAAAATGACGCTTCTGATACCATATATAACTTAATTGTTGATATGGTTGATGGCCCGGTTACAACGTATAGCAGCTACGATACTGCTACTCCACATGAAAATGATGGCGGTGAGGCCGAGCTACTCTATGCAACCGAATATCTGAACACTCTCAACTACCCGGGCTTGCCACCACATGCGCTTCATCTAAAAAAGGGCGTAACAACCATTCTGATACACAACATTAATATAGTGGGCTACCTTTGTAATGACATAAGAATGATAATCACTCAAATGTTATCAAAATCAGTGGAGGATGAAATAATCACAGGCACAAGAGTCGGTGAAAGAGTATTTTTTTTTCCCAAGGATGAGCCTCATACACAAAGAACCAACACTACCGTTCATTCTAAAATGACAACAATTCCCGTTAAAAGTTTCGTACGCGATGACTATAAATAAAAGCCAGGGTCAATCGCTCAACAAAATCGGAGTTTATCTACCTAAACCCATCTTTGGACACGGGCAACTATATGTTGTGCTGTCAAGGGCTACATCACCAGACGGATTGAAGCTGCTAATTAAAGAGTATGAGCAACACAGGACTAACGTCACTAAAAATATTGTCTATGCAGATTTTTTGTCCACAATTACCGACTTCGAGGAAGGACCGGCTGCCCATTCCACCTATTAAAGAAAACCACAACCATAACAGCATTATGTACATAGTAAATATATATTTACATTTGTAATGTTAATAATTTGCTTCCTTTGATAGTATGGCACAAATAACAGTGCTAGCACAGCTAGCAGCAGGCGATAGAAATAGGATAATCACAACAAGAATCTACCGAAAGTGGGTGACCTACAATTATCACAACCAAGCTCCAGCTGGCTATTGTTGCATGCTGATTGATGAAATGGTATTGAAATCCCTAAGGCAAGTACATTCGAAGTAGGGTCTTCTTCACATACACATGTTGTAGATGAAACAAAAGCAATTGAACAAGATGACCAGTCTGATGATAGTTCATAAGTGATGCTAATTGATGAAGCTGAGTTTCTTGCTGCTGTAAATCAGCCTCAACCAAGGGTCAATAATGAACAAATCTATGTTTTCATGAAGATACCGAAAGGGAATGTGTGGGTAAGTTACCTCCATTTTCATATAGAATACACATTACTCAATCTAATTTAACCATTAAGTTGCATTCATAAGTGCCTTAGATAATGTTATCTATAATTTACATGGTATACAAATATTGATGCATTGTTTGACAATTATAATATGAATGTCTTTCAGCGACTACGAGAAGACCTAGTCAAACTACCAGAGCTAAACAGTGGGAGCAGTTATAGGTGCATTGATATTGAAGACATGCCTTACACCTAGGGGCTGCTGGAGGAGAAAAGCAAAAGAAAACTGAATTTGTCTATTTCATCTGGCTGGATCAAGTTTGTCACTTTGAATGGCTATGTTTCGAAAGATGAAGTCTGGCTTATCTTCAACCGTAGGGAGCGCACGTTTGAGGTGGTGTGGGATGATGCTCACGACTTTCAGCTTTAGTTTGTTTGGGTGTGGAAGGGTTGACATTCTGCAATTTTGAGTTTGTACAGGCAGAATGCATAATTGATAGGTAACATTAGGTGCTTTTGGTGTATGTATGGATTTGATATGGTTGTCTTTTGAAGGTTACGCGTTATGTAAACGCAAGCTTGTCATGGTTTGTAATCTTAACAATTTGTGATGTAACTTAACTCTATAACCGATACCTATGAATCTATGATGTTAAATTTCTAGCCGTATAACATTTTGCCAACCATAGTGTATAAAGAATAAACATCACTAAATCATAGCCGCGTAGCGCGTACCCATTAATCTTGTTGATACCAAAAATTAATCTATTTACCTACACTCTAAAATAGAGTCCTAGGAGTAATTGTAACTTTTAACCGCACTCTTAACTAGTGGTAAATACTTGAATTAACCCCTCTAACAAATAATACACGTAGTAAAAAATACTCCGTATTAATATAATTTAATAAATGTAGACGTTTAATTAATCACATGACATTCATATATAATGGTAACGGTAACATAATAAACATTTAGTGATATTTTGAACATTTATAGAGGTTATCCCGATGATTCGAAAACTGAAAAAGTATTCTAAAATCGTTTGTTTAGAAATTAAAGGATTCCCTTTCGAATGTTGTTCCTCCGAATGTGCAATTGAAGTAGCCAAAGAATTTGGGCGTGTCCTTCATGTGATAGTGATGTGCAAAAAGTGTGTGCAGATGTGCTTAATTGCAATTAACTTTTAAATTTATATTATCTAAATTACCTTTCACTTTTAACACCCTAAAAACCCGATCAAGCTAGTATAGCAATTAGTAAGTTAGGTATCATCCCATGAGATCACGAGTAGCAGATATAAATTGTTCTTATTTTTAATTTAAATGTTTATATATATTATTCTTATATATTATCTTCGTGTTAGCTTTGATAAGACTATCTCAAAAGAGATAAAATATGAATTAATTTGTTTATTGTTATAATTCAGTAGGTTTATAACTACCTTTAGTGGTTTGATTCTTGATGTTATAATTCAGTAGGCTTATAACTACCTTTAGTGGTTTGATTCTTGATTAAGAATGCTAATAATGAAGTGTAAGAACAAAGATGATAATGGAGAGAAAGAAAGAAACACTTTGTAAGTGTGAGAAAATAGTGCAAGTTTAATGCTTGCATTCATGGCTATTTATAGCAAAAATATCACAAGTTTAGGTAATACAATAATATTACTTTTGTGTATCAATAATTGACTATCCATTTATATATATATATATTTATATATTATAACACTCCACCTTGGATAGCAATTTTGTTTGTTTAAGATCAACTGTAAGTTACTGCCTCGTTAAAAACCTTGCTAAAGAAAATCCAGTGGAAAAAAAACTTTAGCTAAGGGAAAAAGAGTGCAGCATGGGGTTGACTCCCCCTCAAGTAGACATCGCTTCAGTTGTTACATCTTTTGAACATGTCTCATGCCAATGTTATGAACGTGTGTTCTGAAAATAGCAGTTGGAAGTGCTTTCGTGAAAAGATCAGCAGAGTTTTTGCTGGATTGAACATATCTCATTTCAATCTCGTTGTCCTTAATGAGATTTTGAGTGTATGAGAAGAATCTAGGAGGTATGTGTTTGGTTCGGTCACTTTTGATATACCCTTCTTTCATCTGTGCTATGCAAGCTGCATTATCTTCATAGATAATTATTGGACTTTTATCGCGTTCTAGTCCACAAGAATCAGTAATGATTTGTGTCATTGATCTCAACCAAAAACATTCCCGAGTAGCTTCATGTAATGCAATCACTTCGGCATGATTTGATGATGTAGCAACAAGTGTTTGTTTTTGAGAACGCCATGATATTGCAGTACCTCCATTTAGGAATACATATCCAGTTTGAGATTTAGCTTTATGTGGATCAGATAAATAACCTGCATCAGCATAACCAACCAAATCTTGTTTTGATTCGTTAGAATAAAATAATCCTTAATCAGTAGTTCCTCGAAGGTATCGAAATATGTGTTTGATCCCATTCCAGTGTCTTTTGGTAGGAGCAGAGCTGAACCTTGCCAACAAATTAACTGCAAAAGAAATGTCAGGTCTTGTACAATTTGTAAGATACATAAGAGCTCCAATTGCACTAAGATATGGTACTTCTGGTCCAAGAATATCTTCATGATCTTCACATGGACGAAATGGATCAGTTTCAACATTGAGTGATCTAACAACCATAGGAGTACTTAATGGTTTTGCCTTGTCCATATTGAAACGTTTCAGAATCTTTTCAGTATATGTTGTTTGATGTACAAGTAAACCATTAGGCATATGCTCAATTTATAAACCAAGGCAATACTTGGTTTTTCCGATATCTTTCATTTCAAATTCTTTCTTTAGAAGTTGAATGGCTTCATGGATCTCTTTATTTGTACCTATGATGTTAAGATCATCAACATAAACAACTATGATCACATATCCGGATGTTGTTTTCTTAATGAAAACACAAGGACAAGTAAGGTTATTTGTATACCCTTTTCTTATCAAGTAATCACTTAATCGGTTATACCACATACGTCCCGATTGTTTTAACCCATATAAAGATCTTTGTAATTTAATCGAATACATTTCTTTGGGTTTTGCATTGGATGCTTCTGGTACCTTAAATCCTTCAGGTATCTTCATATATATATATCACTATCAAGTGATCCATATAGATAAGCAGTCACAACATCCATGAGATGCATTTCTAAATTTTTAGAAACTGCCAGGCTGATTAAGTATCTAAAAGTAATTGCATCTATAACAGGGGAATAAGTTTCTTCATAATCAATTTCCGGTCTTTGAGAAAAACCTTGAGCTACAAGCCTAGCTTTATACCTTGTAACTTCATTTTTCTCATTTCTTTTTCGGACAAAAATCCATCTGTATCCTACAGGTTTCACATCTTTAGGAGTGAGAATGATGGATTCGAAAACTTTTCTTTTATTGAGTGATTCTAATTCAGCTCGTATTGCTTCTTTCCATTGAGCTCAATCATGTCTATTTTGACATTCAACCATAGATGTTGGTTCTGGATCATCATCATTATTCATGATGTCATATGCAACATTAAATGAAAATTTCTCATCAAGATTTTTCATTTCATTTCGGTTCCATAATATTTTTGAATGTGCATAATTGATTGCAATTTCTGTATTGACATCACCAATCTCCTCTGCAGTAGGAGTACTGATTTGTGGTTCTTCTTGAACACTTTCTTTTACCTTATTATCAGCTGATTTTCTTTTTCGAGGATTTTTATCTTTGGAACCAACTGGTCTCCCACGTTTCAGACGTGGCATATATTCTTGAGTGACTACATTATCAGTTTTCTGATTTGGAATCTCAACTCGAGCTGGATTATTAACTGCTGGTATATATGATTTAGTCACCCTTTTTGTATCTGTGAATGCATCAGGCAATTGATTTGCAAGTTCTTGCATATGCATTATCTTTTGAACTTCTATCTAGCATTCTTTTGTGCGAGGATCAAGATACTTTAATTGAGGTTCACACCATGAAACATCATTTTCTTTATTTTTTATTTCTCCCCCTAATCTAGGAAACAATGTTTCATTAAAATGACAATCAGCAAAACGTGTTGTAAAAACATCACCTGTCATAGGTTCAATATACCTTATGATTGAAGATGTTTCATATCCAACATATATTCCCAACCTCATTTGAGGACCCATTTTTGTACGTTGTGGTGGCGCAATTGGAACATATACTGCACAACCAAATGTTCTAAGGTGGAAAATATTTGGCTCTTGACCAAAAGCAAGTTGTAGGGGGAAATATTTATGACTTGCACTTGGTCTGATGCGAATCAATGCAGCAGCATGTAAAATTGCATGACCCCATATAGATACAGGGAGTTTTTTTCTCATTATCAATGGTCTAGCGATTAACTGTAAACGTTTAATCAGTGACTCGGCTAAACCATTTTGTGTATGCACATGAGCAATAGAATGTTCAACAACAATTCCTATAGACATGCAATAGTCATTAAATGCTTGAGATGTAAACTCACCAGCATTATCAAGTCTCACCTTTTTAATGATGTAATCAGGAAAATGTGCTCTCAATTTAATAATTTCGGCAAGAAATTTTGCAAATGCCACATTACAGCTTGATAACAGACAAACATGAGACCATCTACTAGATGCGTCTATTAGGACCATGAAATATCTAAATGGTCCACATGGTGGATGAATTGGTCCACAAATATCACCTTGAATTCTTTCAAGAAACATTAGTGATTCTTTCTCAACCTTAAGTGGTGAGGGTCTAGTTATCAATTTTCCAAGAGAGCAAGATATACATGGAACCATTGTATCATGAAGGATTTTTCTATCCTTCAGTGGATGTCCATTTGTACATTCAATAATTCTTTTCATCATTGTTGATCCTGGATGGCCCAATCTGTTATGCCATAAATTAAATACACCAGAATCAATATACTTTTCTTTAATCACCATATGTGCTTCTGGTACATTTATATGTGTATAATGTAATCCAGAATTAAGTCTTGACAGTTTTTCAATCACGTGATTCTTGTTAGTGATACTTAAATATTTCTCATTTTCTGCCGTTACTGACTGATAATCATATCCATTAAGGTATATGTCAGAAAAACTCAATAAATTTCTGCTTGACTTAGGAGAGAATAAGGCATTATTAATTAAAAATATTGTACCGTTTGGTAATATGAATTTTGCCTTTCCTATCCCTTTTATCAAGTTAGCAGCACCTGATATTGTATGTATAGTTCCTTCCGTTGGTTTCAAATCAATGAAATATTTTTCAGATTTAAGTATAGTGTGTGCAGTACTACTATTTGCTATACAGAGATCTCCACTACTTGATTGATGTTGTGTTCCAGCAGAATTCATATTAAACTTCATATATAAGAAACAAACAGTAAGTATATAAATGTTATACAAAATGTTTATTACACACAAATAGATAAAACTGAAACATTTGACATACATAGAATTGAAACATCAAACATAGAACTGGAACATTTGATAAAACATATAGAACTGAAACATTTGAGAAAACATGATGACAAAGGTTAAATCGTTTTATTTATAAAAGAAACATATTAATTTAATTCAAGAAATCTTCATATAAATCAGATGGTTGCTCAGTGACTGTTGGATCAATATTATCCACAAAATTTACTTCCTTTTCTTTACCTTTCAGCGAATCCTGATACATCTTAACAAGATGTTTAGATGTTCGGCAAGTATTAGCCCAGTGGCCCATTCTACCACATCTGTAACAAGATTCTTCAGAATTTTTAGAAGAATTTTCTTTAACATCTTGTTTAGTGGGCTTGTTTTGTGGTTGATATTTATATTTTCGTGGATTATTATTTCTTTGACCACCACGGCCACGACCACGGCCACGTCCACGCCCATTCCCATTACCATAAGGATGGTTTCTACCATAGTTATGGCTTTTGGCATGATGATGGCGATGGTTATTATAACCACGACCTTGCCCGCGTCCTTGTCCCTGTTTATAATTATTTGCAGTATTTGCTTCAAGGATTGCAAGTGTACCAGTAGGACGGGATTGCTGATTTTTCATTAATAGCTCATCATTTTGCTCTGCAACCAAGAGATATGAATTAAGTTCAGGATATGTGTTGAACTTTAGCATTCTCAAATTTCTTTGCACTGTGATATTGGCAGCATTCATTGTGGAGAAAGTTTTCTCCAACATGTCTGCATCACTTATTTCATGTCCACAGAATTTAAGTTGTGAGACTGTATTATACAGAGCTGAGCTGTATTCATTTACTTTCTTAAAGTCTTGGAACCTTAATGTTCTCCATTGATCCATAGCAGCAGGAAGTAAAATTTCTCTTTGATTATTGAATCTGCTTTTGAGACCTTCCCATAAAACATGGGGATCTTCTACAGTCACATAATTATTTTGTAAGCATTCATCAATATGTTGATGAATAAAGCAACATGCCGTTGCTTGTTCTTTTTTAGAATAAGTGTTATTTTCATTTATGGTTTCAAGAATGCCCATTGATTTAAGATGCATTTTTACTTTTATAACCCATGGCATGTAGTTGTTTCCCGTTGATTCTAAAGGAGTAAATTTAAGCTTTTCCAGATTCGACATTTTCTATTATCAAAAATTAAAACAAACAACATGATAAATTAGAGTCAATTTATATTCATAAGTATATAAACATTAAACATAAATTTAATATAACATAAATGATAAGTAAGCGACAGTGTCGACCATATGTAAGCAATCATAAATAAATGTTATATAACATAAATGATAATTAGGTGACAGTGTCGACCATATAAATGTTAGATAATAGAAATATAAATGTTAGTAACATAAATGATAATTAGGCGACAGTGTCTACCATATAAATGTTAGATAATAGAAATATAAATGTTAGTAACATAAATGATAATTAGGCGACAGTGTCTACCATATAAATGTTAGATAATAGAAATATAAATGTTAGTAACATAAATGATAATTAGGCGACAGTGTTGACCATATATTATTCTGGTGGTATAACCGACCATATATCATTTAGGTGGCAGAGCCAACCATAATTAGTATTAAGATTATCGTGCTGATAACGTGTTATAATTCAGTAGGCTTATAACTACCTTTAGTGGTTTGATTCTTGATGTTATAATTCAGTAGGCTTATAACTACCTTTAGTGGTTTGATTCTTGATTAAGAATGCTAATAATGAAGTGTAAGAACAAAGATGATAATGGAGAGAAAGAAAGAAACACTTTGTAAGTGTGAGAAAATGGTGCAAGTTTAATGCTTGCATTCATGGCTATTTATAGCAAAAATATCACAAGTTTAGGTAATACAATAATATTACTTTTGTGTATCAATAATTGACTATCCATTTATATATATATTTATATATTATAACATTCATATATATATATATATATATATATATATATATATATATATATATATATATATATATATATATATATATATATATATATATATATATATATATTAGAAGTTTGTATATTTTAAATGCTTTCCGATTATGTTTTAAACTCAATCGCTTTTCCAACTAATAGAACGTAGTTATCCGCTCTGCTATTGGGCAGTCGTGAACCACGATTCAGAGTACACTATCTGTGTCACCCCTTGGTAAGAGAACCCTGTTAGATACAAAGCAAGTTTGACCGAGGTACAATGGTTGTAGTAAGTCAACCTAAGCTGTGGGTTCTGGCAAAGGTCCCTTTCGTCGTGGAATGTCTGACTAAAATAGGAGTACATTATCGGTATTGAACCATGCTAGTGTAGTCACTAAGCATATAAACTTATTACGTGCATGCTGAAGCATATTGGTTGTTGTAAGTTGTACCTCTGCTACGTAAGGCCATGGAGACAATCTAGTGTTTACTAGTACACTGCACCATAATGCGGTCTCAAGCATTGTACCCCGCTCAAGAGATTCTTAGTTAATTAAGGAACTGTTTGTTTAAAAGCCATAAAAGATTTGATCGTTAGGATAACCGAAAGTGTTTATGGAAGCTACTCCGTAGCTTGGTTCATGGCGTTCTTTATGGTTGAACTCTTATAAGGGCCTAACTATTTTATATTAACCAATCGTTAACGAAAGCATCAAAACACATCGCGTCTCTCGAATTAGGAACACTTTGTCTTTCGTTATGCATAAGAAAGTTTAGACCTTGTGAAATGTTAATATGTCGTCTATTATGAGCGCTCTTATTGATGAGCCGCCCCTGCCTACACGTACTCATGTTTGATGGACGTCGGGGGTTGAGGGCATTGTTGTCTATTCAGAATCACCAAACCTAACGTAATTACCCAGTGACATATCATTAACGTGATAGGGACGTCTAGGTACATCATAGCGAATACATAGTCACTACCTATTCATGAGCTAGCATTTCACAATCTCAGTCAAGTAACTGATGAAATTATAACACGCACTTACTTTAACCTTAGCTGAATTACAAATTTTATTGCATTTACTTTATTTATCTATTTTCCTTAAACCTTAGAAAACCCTTAAACTACTCCTCTATTTAGTTAGCTGTTAGGATAATTTTGCGGATACGGTTCGATTCTGTTGTCTTCTTAAACGATCGACCCTAGGTCATACTTCCATTAATCACCTGTAAGAAGGAGTAGTAGATTTAGGCCTTGCTATTATAAATTTAGAACATTGTCTCCCTGCTGGTATCCTTGATAGACGGCTGGCGACCTAACGACACCGCTGTAAAATAAACCGTCCGTTCTGACCATATCAGTTTACTATCTTGCAACCAATTTCTTTTATTTAAAATGATTGCATAATAGAACATATGTATCACGTGAGAAACATATTAGCTTATGACATTGTGTATTTGATCCAACTAATAACTCTTGTGTATAAGCATGTTCACTTAACGCGGAAGTGAGATCTCTTTTCCTTTTTTATCGTCTTGATATGATTTTACATCTCACATAACAATAAATAATAAGGAGGATAAAAAGTTCATCTTCAACATTCATACTTCACCTACAAATATATATATTCTTACTGTCAAGGTTATAGTATATATCCATTCATATATGTGTTTTTATAAAAGCAATCAATTTATTAAAATAGAAACGCTATATACAAAATTTTACATTGAGCCATCAGGAAAAGAAACAATACATATAACAACCCAAATTTTAGATAAACAAATATTATAGAATCATCTAAACTGTGACTGTGAGCGTGACTAAATGGGCTAAATGTTACTAACGAGTGTATGATTACCTGCGCGTCGCTGCGAGCGGAATGTTATCGTTGTATAAAATCATATGTTTTTTCGCTAATAATTTTATCGGTATTGTAAACAAAATTGTAAACAAAGTATTAAATATTTTAGTCTTTCATAATCTTTTTATAAAAAACAGTACTCATATGATAAAATGCTTGCAACAAAATTATGAATTATGTTATTCTTTCATAAATCTTTCAAATTATTAAAATAAAAAATAAATATTAATGGTGGCAAGTTATGAGCTAGTAGTATAAAAGTGACATTAAAAAAAGTTAAAAGACTAAATTGCCCTTGTAAATAGTGCCCACCATCATCACATTTTACATCCATTTTCCATATATATGTTTTTTTTAAAAGCAATCTATAAATTCTATTAAAATACTAAAATGATGATGTAATAATTACCTTTTTTCCTTCTATAAAAAAATCAAAAAAAGGAAAAATTGTGAGAGCATGTAGGTAGGTGATGTCATAAATAAAATTATTTTTACAATTAAATTAAATCTACTTAATGATATCATAAATAAGAATTATATAAGCTTAAAAAATTAAAAAATAAAGAAAAAAATTCTAAGCCCTCTTAATGATGTCATTGTATTTAGTAAAAATATCAACTTCTTAATTTTATAATATATGGAGCATTATGTATAAATTTATGATAAAACACCCTCATGACTAAATGTACAATATTTGAAACATTATGTACAACATTATGTTAAAACACTCTCAGGACCATATGTACAATATTTGAAGCATTATGTACAACATTATGATAAAACACTCACATGTCCATATGTATAAGCTTTTAAAAAAATTGTACAATCTTTTACAAATCACCTCATAAACAAGTGTACAAATTTTGAAGCATATTGTACAACCTTCATATAATAAGTGTATTTTTATTTTTAAAAATTTATCAAGAGACAATTGTTATTACTAATAATTATTATTAAAAATATAAATACTCAATTTTTAAACAAACATTATTATTATTTATTATAATTATAAATATAATTATAGTTATTATATTATTATTATTCAAATATGAGTGCTTTTTATGAGATTAATTACGCTACATATGTATGCAAAATAAATGTCTCAATAAAAGGTTGTAATGTAGACTTTTATTAAAAAGTTAAGTACATCAATGTAGTTTATTTATTCTGATCAAGTTAAGTACATCAATATATTTGTAAAAACAACGACAAGTTTTTTATTCGGAATTCGTTGTTCCATGGGTCATTAAATTAAATGACTTTAACATTTACATTCTCTTAATACTTAAAATATATTATTAAACTGTTTCGTTTAAATAAACACGTGATTTCACGGGTCATTTCACTAGTCAATTTATTAAAATAGAAACACTATATACAAAGTTTTACAATAAGCCATCAGGAAAAGAAACAATACATATAACAACCCAAATTATAGATAAACAAATATTATAGAATCTAAACTGTGACTATGACTAAATGAACTAAATGTTACTAACGAGTGTATGATTACCGGTGCGTTGCTGCGGGCGGAATGTTACCGTTGTATAGAACTATATGTTTCTCGTTAATAATTTTATCGGTATTGCAAACAAAGTTGTAAATATTTAAATCAAAGTATTAATATTTTAGTCTTTCATAATTATTTTATAAAAAAGACTACTTTTTTTTTTCAGCGAAAAAGAAACGATATATAAATAAACCTTCATCAAAATGATGAAAGGAACGAATACAAAATACATGCATCGGCTAGTATACATAGGAACTATTGCTAAACACTAAGCCGAAAAACATAACAATGCGGGATTAAACTCCCAAACATAAAATTGATGCGAACAACATAACTTATGAAAAGTGGCCCACGGGAATACTTTGAGCTTGATTTGTCGTACGATAGACTTCCAACAAGTGTAATTGTCATTGAAAACGAAGTCATTTCTTGCTAACCATATGGACCAAAGCGTTGCCGGGCCGATCAAACTCCAAAACTTTTTATCGCCAATGCCCATAACATGAAACCAATCACTTGAAAACTCTAAAATAGTTTTTGGGATCACCCATCTCACGTTCCACCAATTAAAGAGGGCGGACCAAATGCTAAATGACCAAGTACGATGCAAAAGCAAAAGCTCCACGGATTCGGGGATTAAATTGCACCATATACAAAGCGATGAAAAATGATCCCGAAGAATTTGCCTTCGGATAAGAGTCTCTTTAACCGGAAAACAACGATTACATGCCAACCAATGAAAAATGGAAATTTTGGAAGGGACCCGGTTATTCCAAACAATTTTTTTTTTCCAATCTAGTAAATTAGAATTATCCGCTATAACAAGAATTCTCATGGCTTCTGGCACACTAAAAATCCCTGTAGCTGATGGAACCCATACTACTTCGTCGACTCCAGTAGATGGATGGAATGAAGATAGCATGTTATTTAGATTAGAAACCATCATGTGCTCTTAAAAACTAATGGGCCTAATTAAGTGAAACACCCAGCCCGATTGAACACTGTGGCCCAATTCGTCCCAAAAAGCATCAACATGGGACGATTGTGAATTACATAATGCGTACAAAGTGGGATATCTATCTTTAAGTGCAAAGTTCCCGAGCAAAAAATCGTGCCAAAATAAAATTTGAGAACCATCCCGAAGCTTCCATTTCCAACAACTTGGGCCAACCAAATTCATCACCATTGTCTCTTGAATTGCTAAAAATTGTAATTAAAAATTATTGACCAAATCACCCGCCATTTGACCTTTATTTATATTACCTAAGCCTCGGGTGTTCCATGAGGCTAACCTCATGCTCTCGATAATTTTGTTGGCAATTCTTCGGCCGCCAACTTGTCCATAACACTACCAAATTTAACTAACTCTTCTATGAACGAATTTTTCTTAGGATTATGCTTTTCTAATTCGTCCCCACTATACACATGAGCTAAATTAGAGGTACTCCCTTTGTTTTTGCTAGTGCGAATTTCACTAACAGTATCGAACATAGGGGAACCATTAGTGTCCTGATTAAGAACCTCATTCTTTTCACGAATTACCTGAGGGTTATTTTCATTTGAAGTTTTAATGCTATTACCCCTTTTACGTATTTCCCCACAAACTTGTTTACATGATAAATCAACACAACCATTTGAATTTTGAAAAGTGGCAGAGACTTTTTTGGATGTTAGTTGAACATTTTGGGTGGTAGGTGTGCATGGTATTTTGTTTGTAACTTGAGGACGTGGCACAGAAGATAGTGGAGGAAAATTTGTTTCATCTAGGTCAATGATATTACTATGGGAATTTTGGTCAGGCTCAAAGCATGCTTCAGATTCAACATTGTCTAAACAATCTAAATTTGGGAAAGGGGTTGAAACAATATTAGACTTACTGGTTAAACTTGTTTGATGTGTCATTTCTTTGTCCCCTTCTTTTGATGAAAGTAACAAGTCTTCACTTGGCTTATTACCCATTTTGGGAGAGAGAGGAGTTTGAAACATGTCTTCTAAACCCAATGAACCCGAAATAGCAACATTCTTGTTTGACTCTGTAACCGGTTCAGAAACATCACGTGTAACCCCTTCTGCCTGAGATAATGGAATTTCCGGCACCGATCTATCTTTGATAATTGCAACTTCTTCATTAACATTCTGATCAATAAACGGAGCTGATTTACTTGTTATACCTTGAATCATCATATTATGAAGTTCAATGTCTTCGTCAGAAATATCTTCAACATTGGCTTTAACTTTGATCTCATGAACCCAAATTTTACTTGAGGCATTGGAAGGTAATTTGACCGTTACGTGCTGTTGAATTGGAGCCGGATCAGTAAGTTCGGCCATAACGAAAAGTGTTTCCGCATGTTTCAATTGGGAGGATTTTGGGTCGACGTGAATGACTTCGCCGCCTATCTCGCCGACGATGAGATTCAATGAATCGATGGATGAACACTCCACTGGACATCCCCTGATTTCGAGTCGTGCAAACCTAGAGAATTTGAGGGCACGTTGTGACATTGGCTGGACTTTTAGGAATTCCAAACTACTCAATGTCGGGCCTGAATTAATTCTCTTGAAGCTTTCTTGGTCCCTGCATTCGACTATATACCCGTAATTGCCCCATGATATCAGCGAATTAATACAAGCTTCACGTGACTTTAACCACTTAAACAATTTTTCGGATTGAATTGGTGTTCGATCTACGATCATAGCAGCCATATTCATCTTATCTTTAACATCTTGTTCTGCAGTTAACAAGATTTCCGACGATCTATTGCCAGAAATAGGAGAGACCACCGGCATCTTATTCTCGGTTTCGATCATGTCCACTTTAGCATAACCCACGGATAGAAACCTGTCATTGAACCTTGTTTTATTCATGCTTCTTATTGCTTTATCTGCAGCCTCAATCGATTTGAATTTAATGAAGACATAAGTTCTGCCATTCTTCCAGGCGAACCCCTTTATTGGGCAGAAGATTTTGAAAGCGTTGTTGATACTGGCTAGGTTTGATGATTTCGTAATTCCTCCAACGAACACAGTGGATTTACGGGCGAATAAAGGTTGTTTTGAACGAATACTTGCATTAGAATGGGAATAGTTTTTGAAGTTTGATTGAAATCTGGTTGGGTTAATTGGTATTGAATTTGGGAAAGATGGTTGAAACAAACGGTTAGAATTCATGTTTTTAGCCGTAGTTCATCACATTCAGGACATTGCTGCCATTGAATGTTTGTTTTGTGGGAGATGGGAATTAGGAATTTGAAAATTTACATTTCATACTCTTCCAAAATTCTAGCTGACCCTTGACATTGAGTTTTATAACTGATAAATTTCATTTAAAAAAAAAAAAAAAAAAAAAAAAAGACTACTCATATGATAAAATGCTTGCAACAAAATTATAAATTATGTTATTCTTTCATAAGCCTTTCAAATTATTAAAATAAAAAATAAATATTAATGGTGGCAAGTTATGAGCTAGTAGTATAAAAGTGACATTTAAAAAAGTTAAACGACTAAATTACTCTTGTGAATGCCAATGAGTTCTTGCTTCATTGGTATCCATGTTTCATGGATTCGAGAGTGACCCAGGTTCGAGTCTAACAACTAACAACTAACCTTGCCTTTCAAAAAAAAAAAAAAAAAAAAATTACTCTTGTGAATAGTGTCCACCATCATCACAATTAGTGTATACGGAGTAGTTATTATATATAGTTATATTACTAGTTATTGACCGGTGAATTCGCGAGTTAGTTTAAAACGATTGTTTAAAAAGATTAAATTTAAACTTGGTGGAAATGTGAAGTTCATATAATTACAAGTTTAGAAGATACTTCAGAATAACATGAGAAGAAAAGAGATGTATAAATGTTGGGTTGTTTTGTGAAAAGAAATAAAACATTATGAAAGATAGGTACAAAATAACATGGAATAACATAACATACTCATTTAAGAGAAAAATTATCTCAAAACACGATTTTTTAATGATGAACAGAGAAAGCATCAAACAGTTCAATATCACTTTCATATTGAAAAGACAAATTTAGAGAAGAAAAAATGCACCAACACAAATATATAATTTAAAGAGTCTAGTATTTAATGCTTTACATATACATATATCCCACATAACCCATGATACACCCAAATTATGGATCAAATCACATGTTACCAAACCATTTACACTCTCCATGATCACTTGTAATCTTATCCTTCATCTAGCCTTCTCCAGCATCATTGACGTGTAGATCCCTTCATCTGCCCTATCACCTTCTTTGTCAAGATTGGAAACCACAACCTTGTATAACACAACATAGTAACTAACAAATGACAAATGATCTAAAGTGGTAAATAAACATATTATGGTTTAATGCAGTTCATTTCAATTATATGTTTAACCTAAAAGTTTAATACAAACCAAACATGATGTAACATATGTACCTTTCTAAATCGAAATATTTGCATAAAACATTTTAAACAATTTAGGACCAAAAAATAAAAGAGCATAATCTTCCGTTTATACCAACCCATACATGAAACACTTTAAGCAATTTAGGATCAAGAAAATGCTCAAAACCACGATTGTTATAACTAAAACAAAACATGCTTACTAATACTAAGAAACATACCAGTCATTTCATCGAGCATATGGGTGCATTTAAGAGGATACATAGCTTCTTTTTAGAAAGACAGAGGATGCATACCTTTTGACTAATCTAACAAATATATTATGTCTTTAACACCAAGGAATTGAAGTAGATAAGCAGCAAACATTCTTTCTAAATCAGATATTACTCCCTGCATCATAGATTAAACTCTATTATTAACTCATTCTAATATATAAGTATATATTAACCATTTTCGTACACCTCCATATTGTCAATAAATAAGCAACAACCCATACTAATCATATGAGACTTACCAAAACTATAATAATCATTTGTGGAACCAAAACAAACAAAACCAAAAGAAACGAAAACAGAATCCAGTTCACAAATATAAGGTAACTAATAAGTCATAAAAACTTACACAATTAGAACAAACACTAACAAAGGATTCAACTATCTTTTCCTGTCCACGAAAATGCTGTAAATTTTGCTCACAAAATAAATCAAATGAAAGTTGAAGTACACATTTAGATGATAGAATTCAATGACAAAATTTTATAGCGCTAATCTTAACTTTAACAGTGATATTTTCCAGCTTTTTCCATGTTCACCCTGCCAAGTGCAACCTTCATCAAAACATAAACTCAAACTACTACCTTTTTCCATGTTTACCTGATGTAATTTAAACAAATTTACCTGCTGTTAACACATCTAGTAATCTGCTGCAAGAAACTAATTTATCATAAAACCAAGAAACTATAATTGTTGTTAGTAGTTATTCTTCAGTATCATATGTTATAAGAACTTTTAGGTCATACCATGTATCTCAAATTCTTTTGGACATTTCATCGAGCAACTTTTATTCATTTACATATTCATCATCGAACACCAATCCTAGCCACAACCACTCGCTTGTTTAGTTCCTCCTGCATAATAAACCCAAAAATTTTAACAATTAAAGGTAATAATTTCAATTTCAATGAATATCTACAACAACAAACAATAAAACTGTTTGTATGAATCCATTAAGATTATTGCATTTTGAAAAGGAAGAACGTTGATTGTCTTACCTTGGATCGATTCTTCTTCAAAATAGGGTTCCTTTTAGTTTTGTGTGAATTGATTAATAAGAATCGATTATTGCCAAAGTCTACAAAAACACCTAATTAAAGGTGACTGATGAGCAGGTGATTGAATTATGAAGATTTCGATTTGATTGTAATGGTGTTTCTTCTTGAATCGATATCTGTTCTCAATTGATCCGTTCCAACATAATAAATTATGACTGACAAAAACTAAAAACCTAAAAAGCATTTACTTTTATTATATAAACAGATCCTATCCATAATAACATATCAGATTTAAGATGGTGATGAAATTGTATGATGATGAAACCCTAATTGCGATTTTAGAGATTAGGGTTGTATACTATTAGAAAATATAAACACGACTGACTCTTTTCTTTTTGTTAATTTTTTAAAATTTAATTAATTAGTGTTAATTAGATCATCAAGATGGTTTAGAATTTTTTTTTTTTAATTTTTAATTGAAGGAAAAAGTTTATTTATGTTGTCATCATTTTACAATTACAATTTTTAAAGAATCTATGGATATATTATATATTATATTATTATATATTAATTATAATATTATATATATAATAATATATAATATATATAATTATATAATATATAAGGGACTAAATGTTACTAATATATAAAAAATATGGTAATTTAATGGAAAATGAGAAAGAGATGAAGGGTTGAGAATAAAATTCCCAAACGGTTGCGACATTTCCTCCGGCTGCTACTCCCCCAAACCGTAGCTCCTCTTCGACGTTGTCGACGGTGACTTTCGGGCTGTCTATGGCTGCCGCCACTTTTCCGGTTTTCTTGTGCCATCGTTCCACCACTTCTTATACCCCTTGATTTGAACAATTACTCCTTTCATGCTTTGTTTTCTCACAGTGGGAGCAATTGAGCCTCGATTTATCGTGTTTTCATGGACGATGCTCCAGCGAATAAGTTCGGTTGTGGTTAGCGGCTACTTCGGCTTACTAAAGATCCTTAGTTAGCCGTTAGATTACTTTTCTAATGGCTAAAATCTTAACTAAGGCATGAAGCCTTATGATGAAGGGACCCGTTCATATACAATATAAACGATTCACAATAGTTGATTACATCGCGAGGTATTTGACCTCTATATGATACATTTTACAAACATTGCATTCGTTTTTAAAAGACAAATTTTCTTTACATCGAAAGTTGACGGCATGCATACCATTCCATAATACATCCAACTGTAATTGACTTAATAATAATCTTGATAAACTCAACGACTCGAATGCAACGTCTTTTGAAATATGCCATGAATGACTCCAAGTAATATCCTTAAAATAAGCTAATGCACAGCGGAATATTTCTTTAATACCTGAGAATAAACATGCTTTAAAGTGTCAACCAAAAGGTTGGTGAGTTCATTAGTTTATCATAAATAATAATTTTATAATTTTAATAGACCACAAGATTTTATATTTCCATTTCTCATAAACATCATGCATAAAAATCATTCATATGGATTGAACACCTGATAATCGACCTTAACAAAATGCATATAGAATATTCCCATCATTCCGGGACAACTTCGGACATGATAAATTCGTCATCATTCCGGGACAACTTCGGACATGATAAATTCGCCATCATTCCCGAACAACTTCGGACATGATAAATTCGTCATCATTCCGGGACAACTTCGGACATGATAAATTCGCCATCATTCCGGGACAACTTCGGACATGATAAAAAGGGCATATTCGATTTCGATAATTCAACCATAGAATGTAGTTTCGATTACTTGTGTCTATTTCGTAAAACAGTTATAAAAGTATCGCATGTATTCTCAGTCCCAAAAATATATATAAAAATGGAGTAATGAAACTCACAATCCAATATTTTGTAGTAAAAATATTCATACGACGGAAATGAACAATGCAGGGTTGGCCTCGGATTCACGAACCTATATTATTTATATATATTAAACCATGTAATCGTAATCGAACAATTTATATACGTATTTATTAGTGATATCATTTTATAACTTATGTGTTTTATTAAAATATTTTAATATTACCAATAATGATAACTTAATAATAATGATACTAATTAATGATAATGATAATACTTATTAAGGATAATAATGATAAAATTAATAATACTAATATTGTTTAAAATGATGATTTTAATAAAAATGATAGTTTTTAATAATAATAATAATAATAATAATAATAATAATAATAATAATAATAATAATAATAATATAATAATAATAATAGTAATAATAATAATAATAATAATAATAATAATAATAATAATAGTAATAATTTTTAAAATGATAATTAGTAAGATTTTTTTTACTAATCATAATATTAACAATAATGATACTAATATTAAATATTAAATATTAATAATAATAATAATAATAATACTTATAATAATATTAGTAGTAAAAATAATAATAATCTTAATATTGCTATTAATAATGATAGCAATAATTATAATTATGATAATAATACTCATTTTAATGATAATAATATGTATTTGCATTATTATAGTAACATTAATAATTAATTTAACCATAATAATAATAATAATCATAATTGTAACAATCATTATAATAATAATAATATTTGGTGGTTAATTCTTTTATTGGTAATAATAATATTAACAGTTATAATACTAATAATAATAATAATAATCAAAATCATAATAATAATAATGATAAAAATTATAATTCTAACAGTAATAACAATAATAATAATAATAAAGATTTTTGAAATTTAGAAACTACCTCATAAAGCCTTTTTAAAAAAAATTGCCACTAGTCGGGCTCGAACCCGATACCTCACGTTAAACACACAACATCCCACACCAATGCTCTATCTAATTCTTTCACCAATGCTCTATCTAATTCTTTCCTGATATAATCTGTATCATAAATATTTTTATCCTATATTAAATTTGTCTCAGATTCTTCTTCACACTCAATATCGAATTAATCAGATCAAAATCTATTCTAGTTAAATGTTTTGATTTTGTTAGGACCTAAAATCGATTCATATTCATATTCTAAGAGTGTTTGATTATTAGGAAATAAAATAGTAAAAAAAAATAAACCGGAAGCAGAAGCTGTATGCTTCGTAAAAAAATTTTTAACTCCATTTTTGATTTAACAATTTGAATTCAATTAGGTCATGATGTTAACATGAACTAGACACTAAATCGTTAGTATAAACTTCTGGAATCATTACTTTAACCCAAAACATCAAAAAAATTACAAATTTCATGAAGAACAATTCTTTTGACTTTTTGAAATTAAAAGTTTAACTTAAAATTTTGAATTCAATTTAAGGAATTAAGAGCTGGAACTTTGCAGATAGATTCACAAAAAGGTTTCTATCCTAACTGCAATATTAGATTTTGAAATTCAATTTGAATTTATGCTATTGTATGTCACAGTCAATAAAGCTATGAACATCAAAACGAATTTTAAGTTTTTGATTGTTTTAGATTATAATTGAAACATGAAAAGAGTTCTAAATCAGTAATATAAACTTTCTAAATCTTCAATTAAACTTAAAACATAAGAACAAGTTCGAATTTTACCATGATCCATTTGGTTGACTTTTTGAGATAAATCTTTGACTCCATAATTCGACTTTGATAATAAGAATTGGAAGTTGAATCTTTCTATATAGTTTAAACGAAGAATTCCTAACACTATAGCATTTATAGATTCTGCTATTTGATTCGAATTTGAATTATGGCATAAATCACCAAGAACAGAGACTAACGATGTTTATCTGTTTCTTTTTTTTTATTCGTTCAACAGCCCAAGTAATTATATACAGAATGAATTATTGTTTGATAATGTTAATGAGATAGACGTGTATCAGATTACGACAGAAACAAATTTGCAGAACAGTTTGATTGAAAATAAAGAAAATCGTACCAGTTTCTTTGATTTTTATAATTAATATAATAATTAAATTAATTTTCATAATTAATATATATATATATGCAATTAATAATAATAGTAATAAAAAAATAAAAAAATGATAATAATATTACTAATGATAATAATAATAAATTGTGTTATTTTCTAATAACTATAATAATAATAATAATTTTTAATGAATAATGTTAATAATAATAATATCTAATAATAATAATACTAATATTAATCATAATAATAAACTTATAAATTTTACTACTATTTATAACAATAATTATATTAACAAGGATAACAATAATTTTAGTAATAATAATATCATAACAAATTATATGAATCAACTTTCATATCTATATATTATCTATTGAAACTATCAATATGAGTAACACTGAGTTTAATATTAATATTAGTATTGATATTGATATTAGTATAACAATCATGTTTTTAATTTTGTAATTACATTTAACATATTAATATTATATATTACAGTTATACCATATATATGGTATGATAATATATATTGAATATTTATTATTTATCTAATTTAATACAAATATATTAAATACTATGTACTATGTGTTTGCATATTAAATGTGAAAATATCATTGTCTTATATATATATAAGTATTATATATATTTATTTAATATATTATATTCTTTCATCATAAAAATAAATTTCGACATATAATATTTATAACTTTTATATATATATTCCAATATATTTATGATAATAATTATAGAAATCATATATATCTATACATATATTTATTTTAATAACAACTTATTTTGTATGTTATTTAATTCTAATGATTCACTAACATTTTTATTAATACATACATTTATATTTATATAATTTTATTTATTTACAAACAATTATTCGTGAATCGTCGGGCATAGTTAAAGGTCAAATGATTTCATGAAATAGTTCAAAAACTTTGAGATTCAGTTTAACAGACTTTGCTTATCGTGTCGGAAACATATAAAGATTAAGTTTAAATTTGTTCAGAAATTTCCGGGTTGTCACATATGATGTTATTTGAAAGTTTTAATTTGCTTACATCTTAAATATGCAGATGTTGAGCTTGAAGGCTAGTTCTTTGCTGTGATCTATTGTGATTCTGTACCGATGTGATCTCTTGTCCAATTAGGAGATGATGCAGACAACATCACTGATTCTAATAATCCAGGTTTGCATTTGTTCTTATACTTCTTTATTCTAACATTAACATGAAGGTTGATTGTTAACATACACGTAACTTGATTAGCAATGTTTTATAGTTATAGTGGAGATTATTTATTTATATTTCATTTCTAGTTTGTATCTTAGCAGTTAGAAGTAAGTGTTTGTTGGAAGTAAGGTCGATAAATATGTTGATTGACTTGAAGCCGGTACTTATGAGCGATCATCATAAAGTTAATGACTGATCAGATAAGTTTTAAGTTTGGTACCGGCTCTTCGTTAAGTCACTTTGATACTTATGTTGACCGAAAACCGAGGAACTAGTTGAGGTTAAAAACATAGAAATCCAACCTCTCTATTTTGAACCAAATCCAAGTTTATCAAGAATAAAGTCCAAGAATCTTCAACTAACCGAGTTAAAGGGTTCAATAAATTATACTTTGAACATCATACTTCTTGTTTTTGTACTAAGAAACAACTTCGTTAAGCATTCAATTACACTTTCATCTCTTATATTAAACTGTGTTAAAAATATGATTTGTAAATCAAAGCAATAACTCCATTGAGTCTAGCGTTAAAAGTATTTTTCACATCTTATTATATAAAATAAAATTGCCACTCTATTAATATTAATACATACTCATGCATATAAACACTCTTGCAACAACATACTAGAATAAATAATCTAATAGGTTGATGCGTAAATTCTTAAAATATATGTATAGGTGTACTATACCCAACTAAAACTTTGTTATCACACTTTAACTTTATAATTTATTTATTTACAGTATATAATTTATTATTCTCACACTTTAACTTTATAATTTATATAATTTATTATTCTCACACTTTAACTTTATAATTTGTTATTATCACACTTTAACATTATAGATTAATTGATATTGATTGATATATTGATTATTGTAATCTCTTTACTTGCAGCCCAAACTGCTTTCTCTCTACTTTTAAGTGAACAAAGATTTTTGAATAAACATGTGCAAAAATAAAAATATATTAAATATTAATAGTCATGATTCATGAAGGTATAGTATATGGCAATATAATAGAATTAATTTTTTATAAAACAAAAGTTCTTGGACAAAACTTTATGGATTATTTAGACAGTTAAATATCATAAATTCACTAAATTAAATGATTGCCCAACCAACATATCTACTAAACCTGTGTATTGTGTTGCTCACCTTAGAATTTTCCTTATCACACTCCAAACAATTCTTGATTCGCTGTATTATACGAAAGCAAGATTCTTTAAGAAGGTTGCATCAATGAAAAAACAGTGTTCACTTCATCATAAATATGCTCTCTTTTCTAGTTTTGTTTTGGTTTGTTTTGTCCCATCGATATCATATGTCGATGCTAGAAATGAGACGGATCATTTGGCCTTGTTATCGGTTAAAGCGCATATAAATTCAGACCCATATCAAATCATGCCTACATGGAATGATTCGACCCATTTCTGCAACTGGACACGTGTTGTGTGTAGTTCAAGGCACACACGAGTTGTCACACTTGATTTGTCATCAGGTGGATTTTCAGGTACAATATCACCTGCAGTTGGTAACCTGTCGTTTCTTAGAACGCTTACGTTACGCAACAATAGTTTTACAAGAATTTGCAAAGTTATGGAGATTAAGAAAGCTAATAATTTTGATGAATCTTTTATCAGGTGAAATTCCTTCGAATATATCTCAGTGTCTAAATCTTATAACACTTGCTCTCGGTGACAACGATTTCGTAGGCATTTTTCCTAATGAGTTTGAATCATTGGTTAGGCTTCAATACTTAAATTTCGAATTGAATAATCTAGTAGGAGAAATACCCAAGTTTATTGGAAACTTTACGTCCCTTATGTTTATATCTGGCTTAGAAAATAATTTTCATGGAAATATTCCAGACACTCTTGGTGGCCGGGCCTTTCAAAAAAAAAAAAAAAAAAAAAAAAAAAAAAAAAAAAAAAAAAAAAAAAAAAACTCTTGGTGGCCGGTTGTCTAATTTGTTATTTTTCGAGTTCGGAAGTAATAATCTTTCGGGTGTTTTACCACCTTCTTTTTTCAATATTTCATCCTTGGAGGAAATAGATCTTCCCAACAATCAATTTGGTGGGAATTTGCCACAAAACATTGCACAAACATTTCCTAAACTCTGTGTTCTTTAACCTTCCAAAAAATAAGTTCACTGGACTTATTCCAGTTTCGTTAACTAATGCCTCGAATCTTGAACATGTAGCACTCAACGAAAATGAGTTTATGGGAAGCGTACCAAGTTTTAATCAGTTAACAAGATTGACGTGGTTTACAGTTAGTAATAATCATCTTGGAAATGGGAAACTCAATGATTTGAATTTTGTATCCTCTTTAGCTAACTGTACTAACTTAAGATCTTTAGGCATCGGTGCTAATAATCTCGGAGGAGTTTTGCCTAAATCTTTGTTTAATTTAACTCAAATTACGTAACTCACAATAGGAGGAAATTTGATTTCTGGAAGTATACCTCATGAGATCGGACAACTAGCTAGTTAAGATAACTAGATTGTTTATGTTCTCAAACCGATTCACTGGTACAATTCCAGATTCATTAGGTAATCTAGTAAACGTCGGTGCAATGTCTCTTTGGGGAAACTTATTTTCGGGCTCTATACCCTCGTCATTTGGAAATCTTACTCTATTAATCACACTCTTTTTACATACTAATAATCTTGTGGGACCGATACCACCAAGTTTATCCAACTGTAAAGGCTTGCAGCTGTTGGATCTTCATAGGAATAATCTCAGCGGGTTCATACCTGATGAAATTTTTGGTCTTTCTTCCTTGACAATAACCTTAGACCTTTCTGATAACCATTTTGTGGGTCCTCTTTCTTCCCAAGTAGGAAAGTTGCGAAATTTGGTTTCGTTTAACGTTTCAAATAACATGTTGTCAGGATCAGTTCCATCTAGTCTTGGAGCTTACACGAGTTTGGTTGCATTATCCATTTCTGCAAACGTCTTTGAAGGTGAAATTCCATCCACATTTAGCTCGTTGAGAGGGCTAGAATTTCTTGATCTTTCAAGAAACAACTTAACAGGGAATATCCCCGAGTACCTAGGAAATTTCTTGTTCATCCACAATTTGAACTTGTCTTTCAATGGTTTTGAGGGAAAGTTGCCCGATAAAGGAGTTTTTAGAAATGTAAGCAAAGTTTTTATTAATGGAAATCCTAAACTTTGCGGTGGATTTCCAGAATTTCAGTTGCCCGAGTGTTCAATTCATCAAGAATCATCCAAGAAAAACAATCTTTCTCGTGTCTTGATGATCATCATTCCAATATTTGGCATGTTTTTGATACTAGTCGTGGCTGTAGTCTTTTATTCAATTTACAAACGAAGATATAGTAAGAAGGTTTCCTTGGTGATTAATTCGGACAACGAAAACTTCCAACAGCTTTCTTATAGAGTCTTATACGAAGCAACAAATGGATTTTCTTCTGCAAACTTGATTGGTAATGGAAAGTTCAGTTATGTCTATAAGGCGATTTTGAACCAAAATAATGGACCAGAAGTTGTTGTTGCTGTGAAGGTACTAAAACTTGCGGTTCATGGTGCTGAAACGAGTTTTATTGCAGAATGTAAAGCTTTAAGAGGTATTAGACATCGAAATCTTGTGAAAATTATAACTTGTTGTTCAGCTATTGATTTTCAAGGGAATGATTTCAAGGCTCTTGTTTATTCTTATATGATTAATGGAAGTTTGGAAAACTGGTTGCATCCGGATCCAATAGTGGGGCCGGAGAACAACGCCAATTCATCCAAACACCTAAATTTTCTCCAAAGATTAAATGTCGTGATAGATGTGGCTAGCGCTTTAGATTATATTCATAACCAGTGTGGATTGCCAATGGTTCATTGTGATATCAAACCAAGTAACGTTTTGCTCGATTCAGATTTTGTTGCTCATCTTGGTGATTTCGGGTTAGCAAGATTTATTCAACAGACTACATTTGGCGTTTCTATAAGCCATGACAGTTCTATTGGTGTAAAAGGAACTGTTGCGTGCGCGCAAAAACATTGGTTAATTTGAGAACTAAGTTACTTTACTGAATCTGTTTGAATAGTTCTAATCTTTTGTGCATGTGTAAAATGTGTAGAATATGGAATGGGAAGTAAGATGTCACCCTATGGTGACATTTACAGCTTTGGAATTCTCATACTAGAGCTGTTTACGGGCAAACGTCCTACTCACAACATGTTTAGTAATAGTTTGAATCTTCATGACTATGTGAGAATGGCTATACCACATCAAGTTATGGAGATAACTGATCCTTTCCTATTCAAAACAAAACAAAACGATAATTTGAGCGCAGGTACTAGTGAAACTGAAATATATGGGCCGATAGAAGAGGGTTTGATTTCAGTGTATCGAATTGGGACTGCATGCTCAGTTGAATCGCCTAGAAGCCGCTTAGACATCAGCAAAGTCATTGACCAACTGCATCATGTCAAGGAAACTTTTTGTGATAGTTTGGATAAAATCTATTTAAGTCATCAAAGGTATCGCTTTATACTCTATATGCTACACATACCATGAAGTCTTACAAATTATGTTTTCATTATGCTTTCTCACTTTATATAATGTGAATGGATGTTAATTCCGTATTAGTCAACATAATCCAGTATGAGTTAGTTAGTGACTGTTTCAAACAATAGTTATACTTTTTGTGATGATAATTTCAAGCATTTGAGTCGTATATTTTGATCGAATTTTTACTTGTGTAATATAATTTATATAATCCTTAAGAAGCTGTATTTCTATGTTGTAGCATGAACCGAATAAATAGAAATCCCTGTTTTGCTCTGTTTTGTTTTGTTCTGTTATGCTCTGTTTTGTTCTGTCCACCATTTTTTTATGTCCGAATATAATGAATATAGGAATCATAAGTTAATGAACATGTAACTATAATAACTCATATGAAGTCCTTTGCTACTTGCAGGTTAAGAACTGAAGCTCGGTTTCGCTGACTATGTGACCGCAACTTGTATACTTACATTTCCCATTTGTTCAGTGTTGCGGTTCTTCGAACTCGTTGAGGTTGATATAACATTCTTCTGAAGTTATGTTTGTATGCTCACATATGTGCCTTGGTTCTCTAGAAACTGTTATTATTAAAAGTAAACAGTCCCGATTGATGATATATTCATATCTTAAAGAGGAAAAGTTATATGAGTATATAAATGCATCATGCGCAGAAGGCCATGCTTTTCATGTTGGTTTGTGATGTATATGACTTACCTGTAACAAATAGAATGTAATCTATCGTATTAATAATCAGTGGCAGAAGCACATAGGGGCAAGCGGGGGCCGTCGCCCCCAGTGGATTTGCAATTTGCAGTGTAATAATTTTGGGTTTTTCAATTTTACCCCACTGAATTTTTTTTTTTTTTTTTTTTTTTTGCCCCAAAGTTTTCAAATTTTGCCCGTAAACCTTCAAATTTTGCCCGTAAACCTTCAAATTTTGCCCCAAAAACTTCATATTTTGCCAAAAAATCTCCATCTTCTACCCAACATAAGTTGCTACATTTTTAAAAAAAATTCGCCCCGGGTAAAAAAAATTCTGTTTTCGCCACTGTTAATAATACTAATGAATATGAGTGAAACATGAAAGTTGTATCGCCATTCTCTTGATAAATACCATCATGAATCAACTCTATGGTTAAATGTTCTTCCATAGCTTCATGTTGGTTTATGTAATTCAGTGATGGAACTCTTAATGCTTCATGTATCAACTTTATGATTTCGTATGCGATCTTGGCCGTCTTAATGATTTAGAATGATATATAAAAGAAAATGGGAATTATTAATCACCACTGGAACTACAAAGCTTGGCCTTCTGCTCAGATGCATTTATATACTCAAATAACTTTTCATCTTTGATATTCAAATATAATATGAACATCAATTGGTTGTTTACAATTATTAACAGTTATAGTTAATAGTTGTTGTTTCTAAAAAACCAAGACCCATTTGTGAGCATACAAACACATCTGCAGAAGAACGGTAAATCATCCTCAACGAGCTGGGGGGACCGCAACAATGAACAAAAGGCAAATGTACAGGTACAACATGCGGTTGCATGGTCTATAAAACCCGAGCTAAAGGACTTGGGATATATAAGTTATTACTAGTTTAATGACTCATAAAATCACGGGTTTGATAAAAACATTATCATTTAAAATTCAAACACAATATGGTAACATAATGTAGTCTCCTATGGTACAAACCCTCGTAAATTTCCTTGTAAATTACATTTTTTAAAGTACTATCAACTCTCATCCCATTATCACGTATAAGTACATAAAATCCCTTCTTCATTGTAACCATTAACTTCGTCTATCTCTCTCCACTAAAATCTCTTTGAATTGATTGATAGACAAAAATGAACATTAAAATAGACAACTCCAAATAGCATTGTAAATTTAAAATGAAATGAATGTATTACAGATTAGTTACAATGGATAACAAATAATGGATCAAACATCATGTTTAAAAGATCTGTAATAACAAATATGAAACGCGGTCATATGGGTTCAAAAAATCTAGCACTACCAAAGGTGAGACGGATCATCAAAATTTAGCCAACTTTCAGTTAGTCATTATGATGACCCATTACCCAAATTTCTAATGTAAACCTTCTTTTCTATGAACAAACAAATAAGGTGATGACAAAGTACATGTCAAATGCCAAAACTTTAAAGGTTCTTAAGCTTTAATATACTTTTGCTTTGAAATAGAGTATCATTCTATAGCTGCAGCAAGTTGTATCTAAACCACAATATTACTTGCTCTAAACCATTTTACTACTTACTCTGGATAAGAGATTTTCTTTTAAGTGTCACTACATGATCACTTATATCGGAGACAATTTTCACAGATCAAGGCATCACAATATCAGATTGATCGGAATAAGGATTACGATCTTCTGTTTAAGCTTCAAATTATCCTCCGTAGTTCCTACTTTTAGTGTACTTTTTATGTTAAAAATATATTTTTTGAGACTCATAGTTTCTACATCTATTTATCCAAATTTTACTCCATTTGACCAAAATTGCTAAATGCCTTTGTTTTCTTCTATACACACAAAGCATCCAATATACTTATGAGAGTTACTTATATATTGATACTATAAACATCATCTTTATCAACTATCACGACAAACGTTGTTTAATAAAACACCCTTAAATGGAGGACTAAAAAAATTAAAACCAATCATATATGCTATCTCAATCTATTGATATAATAGCTAACATTTAATAACAATAGCTCTCTCACACACTCAAACGAAAAAATGTGCAAGGTACATCAACACAACTCTTGTGCCATTTGACAAAGTTCATGTCATAAAGCAACATAAAGATGGAAAACTTTCTTTAAATAATAGACGGTAAAGTAAGCATCAAAGTAACATACCTTGAAAAGCAGTTTAAGAATTGTCAGCTATTTCAGTATCATCAAGCTCTACCATCATGCACAATTATTTAAAACGCTGTTAGAACTTAAAATATAAATTTTCTCCATTTACTTGGATCCCTTACACATTGACACTTTCACATGATCAGATATAAAATTGAAAGCATGCACTGATTTAATTTATCCCCAACACTCATTAAGTACATTAAACTGGTTACAATATAACTTCCTCAACACTAAATGTTGCCCATAATGAAAGTGTCCATTAAACTGATTATCAAACATAAAATTAAAACTTTTAGGTACATGAGCATACATAACTTCAAGAAATGCAAATTGCACAAAGGAGTGACTCTTCGATTGAATATTCACCATTAACTAAAAGTGACAAATTACCAGAAGTAACAAATTACCTACATATAGATATGCGCTTTTATCTCAAGTCAATTCCATGGAGTTTGAGATATGCTAATCTTTGAGCAGGGGTAGATTGGGTCATAGATATACCCTTTTCAAACTTTCTATAATTTTCGAGTTCAACTTTCGTCATAAAAGAGAAGATGATAGAAAAAGAAAAACTTACAAATGGAATTAACTATCCATCAAGACTGCTTCAAGCTGGAAAAAAAGCCAAAAAATAGCATGAAAAAATGATTGCGAAACAGTACCAATTATGAAACAGAAGGCTGATCAATCAATAGATTTCACACAAAACATGTATAACCAAGATAGTTGGAGGCTTTTATTCTTGGTGCCTCTTCTTTTACCTTGTTGCAAGGAAATCTATAACATTCTTATGACCAAGATTATTCATTTAACCAAGATTATTCTTTTGCAACACATAAAAATTTGTCAATCTGAATTTTTTTTCTTCACAAAGTTAGCCATTTTTCATTTGGAAATTTTATCAAACACTTGGTGTGCATCATGTATAATGTTAATAAAAAAGAAACATAATCTTTCAAAAGTAATAACTTTGTAGCATCCAAAATCTCATCAATTACTCATGAATTACTGAGCTTTACAAACCTGAAACATAGAACTGAAACGTAGACTAAAACTAATCAAGGTTTACAAACCTGGAATCTTCGTTTGAACCACCACCAACCGTTCTATCCAATTTGGTCCGAGAAACCTCATCGATTTTTGTGGCAAACACATACTGATGAACTGCAAAACCCCCAAAATTGAATGCAGATTTCGGTATTACCTGGCACAGAGATAAACATGAAAGGAAAGCGATAAGAATGGAAATTCGAGTATTTGGAAATATATTATAGTGCTCAGAATGAATTTGTTGAATAAGACAGTGATGGAGAAGAAAGACGCGGGGAAATCAGGTGAAGAATGTAAAAGATTATCATAGTTAATGAAGAAACTTAGGAAGATGAAGAAACCTTAAAAGGAAGAAGAAAAAGTTGAAGAGCGTATCTGTATCTGGAGCTATCTTCTAGTTCTGGGGTTTATTTTGATTCGGGAAAAAAAGATCATATGTGGTTGAAGGCGTTTTTTACTTATGTTACTGATCAATGTATTTTTTTTTAAAGTAAATATTTTTATGATATAAGCATCAGTGGCTGAAATTTTTTCTTTTTATTTAATATTTATTTTTGTGCTTGAAAAGTGTCTATTTATTACATCATCATTTTACAATTTTAATAGAAACTATAGATAGATAGATATAGATAGCTGCATTTGCATTAGTTTGTGATTCCTATTGTTAGAGCGAATCGGATCTTTAGATCGATGTTTCGAGCGAATCATTAATTTTCGGGTATCTATTGATCGAACCGATCAAGAATTGATGGATTAGATCGATGCTTTGAGTTGTTATTCGACTTGGATGGGTTTGGGGATGTTCTTGAGAGGGCAGAAACGGCTTAAACTTGTATTGGTGATTAACCCTAAATGTGAGACATTAGGGTTCTAAGCTATTTTGGTCGTACCACTACAGGAAAATCGAACATTAGGAACGACAAAATCTGTCTATTAGGGACAACATGTCGTCCCTAACAGACATTTGGGGACGACATGTCGTCCCTAAACATTCGTCCCTATTGCATCGTCGCTATAGTTTTTTTGGAACGACGGTTGATTTTTTTGGGGACGACATTGGGGCCCACTTTGATTTTCTTGTTGTCAGTTGGGAAGAAACTTAGGGACGACATGTCGTCCCTAACATATTATTTTATTTTTTTGATTTTTAAATATTATTTTATTATATAAATGTTTGGAACGACCATTTGGGACGACATGTCGTCCCTAAAAATCTGATATATATTTTAAAACGAATTTATTTAATTAAAAATATAAAATTGGAAAATGGATTGGGGACGACCAGTGTGTCGTCCCCAATAAACTGTTGTACAAATTTCAGCTTATTTTAACTGTTTCAGCCCAGCCGTAAAAACGGCACCATACCAATAAACAAAAAACCTGCTGTAATAACATAAGATAATTCGCAAACACAACCATAACATTAAATTAAAACATGTCTCCAAATTACACAAACAATTATCTAACGATTACATTAATCCAAAACAAAGTTTACACACTAAACGTTGAGCATATCCGAGTAGCAAACTCAAATACCATACTTACCCTAATTCTTCTTCTTCTTCTTCTTCTTCTTCTTCTTCTTCTTCTTCTTCTTCTTCAAATTGACCAACTATGTCACCCTCGTCTTCGCCTTCGAGTTCACCATCATCATGAGTTGTACTAGGAGTTGAATTAGGAGTTGGATTAGGAGGCGCCAAAAAATGTTGCCATTGGGGTGGGATAGCCATACCATTATAGTTGAAAGTGTCGATAATCGCGGCTTTAAGTAATGGTTGTTCAGCACCCGGTGGTGGTGGTCTTCTAGCTCGACCCGTTGATGTTGCAGATGAGGAAGTACTAGACATTCTGGGTAACGTTTTACCCACTCCTTTACGGTGCCCTCGTCTTTTGCCCAAAACTTTCAACAAAACAGCTTCATCACTCATTTCCGGATTTTTGTCTTTTGTATCCACCAATGCATCCTACAAAGTTAACAAATATTAATATTAGTACTATCATATAATAATACGACATGATATAAGCCTATTTGACCCATATATACATATATATACATATCAGTATACATACACAGCAGGTATATCTATGTATACATCTATATATACATATCAGCATACAAGAACAGCAGGTATACACAACAGTTTTTTTTAATTTTTATTTTTTTGGAGAGGCAATACACAGCAGGTGTATATATATATATATATATATATATATATATATATATATATATATATATATATATATATATGATATTGACCCGAATTGACCGTTTGACCCATATTGACCACAATTTACCTCATTTGACTCATTTAACCCATTTTGAACCCAATTGACTTTCTTTGACTTTATTTTATATATATACATATATATACACACACACATACATACATATATACAGGTATTCACATATCAGTATATATATGTATGTACATATCTATATATAAACTGATATATATATATATATATATATATATATATATATATATATATATATATACATATCAGTATACATACACAGTAATATCTATATATACATATCAGTATACATGCACGTACAGCAGACACACAACAGTGTTTTGTTTTTTTTTTGGAGGGGCATTACACAGCAGGTATATATATATATATATATATATATATATATATATATATATATATATATATATATATATATATATATAGAAATGTATTCAAATGAGAACATTCTTATTTTTAAAAAAATGGTGAGAACACTTGTGGACCACTCATTTATTAATTTAATAACTAATTATGTAATTGATTAAATGAAAAAATATCTAAAGAGTGGTAATTACGGTTACATCTCATCCACTTTTATCTCGCAGCACATTTCCACTCTTAATTTAAATTTTACTCCATAATAACTGCTACTGTATTGATAATGCTAAAAACGAACATATATTTAATAGCATTATCCCTCAAGAAAGACAAGCTTTTAGTTGCAACTGTTCTATTTACAAGTGATATTCGTTTAAATAATAAAAGGTGAAGACAAAAGACAGATTCGACGAATTGAAGACGCAAACGACCAAAAAGCTCAAAAGTACAAAATACAATCAAAGTGGTTCCAATTATTAATGAGAAACGTCTCAAAATTACAAGAGTACAAGACGCGAAACGCAAAATACAAGATATTAAATTGTACGCAAGGACGTTCGAAAATCCGGAACCGGGACTAAAGTCAACTCTCAACGCTCGATGCAACGGATCTAAAATTACAAGTCAACTATGCACATAAATATAATATAATATTTAAATAATTCTTAAAATTATTTATATATTATATTTATATTTAAAATCCGTCGGCAGAATGCAAACAAAGACATGTGAGCTGGAATCCCAGGCCATGCGATCGCATGGCCTGCATGAGATAATCTCATGCGATCGCATGAGCCAAAAAGTCAGGCCACATGCTATAAATTTCGCAGTTTTGAGCGATCTTTTAGACATCCATATATCTTTCTCTCTATCTCACTCGTATAATATATATATATATATATATATATATATATATATATATATATATATATATATATATATATATTATAATTTTAATTTTAATTTTAATTTTAATTTTAATTCTAATAATAAGGGTATGTTAGCGAATGTTGTAAGGGTGTAAGTCGAAATTCTGTCCGTGTAACGCTACGCTATTTTTAATCATTGTAAGTTATGTTCAACCTTTTTAATTTAATGTCTCGTAGCTAAATTATTATTATGCTTATTTAATGCCGAAGTAATCGTGATGTTGGGCTAAATATTAAAATTAGGTAATTAGGCTTTGTACCATAATTGGGGTTTGGACAAAAGAACGACACTTGTGGAAGTTAGACTATGGGCTATTAATGGGCTTTATATTAACTAAACGACACCTCGTTAATTTAATATATAGACTTATAATTTGACGTATTTATATATAACCACATACGCTTGACTGGGTACGGTGGGCGGGATATCTATAAATACCAATAATTGTTCATTTTACCGGACACGGAACTGGATTAATAGTTAATAGACTTGTTGAAACAGGGGTGGATTACATTCAAAGGTAATTGGTGTAATTGTTAACAAAGTAGTAAAACCTTGGTCTACACGCAATCGATAACCTGGTGTATTCATTAAACAAAGTATTAAGACCTTGTTACAATTCGAATCCCCAATTAGTTGGAATATTTGACTTCGGGAATAAGAATAATTTGACGAAGACTTTCGCACTTTATGATTATGATTGATGGACTATTATGGACAAATCCGTATGGACATATCGAATAATCCAGGACAAAGGACAATTAACCCATGGTAATAAAACTAAAATCAACACGTCAAACATCATGATTACGAAAGTTTAAATAAGCATAATTTATATATTTCATATTTAATTGCACTTTTAATTATCGCACTTTTATTTATTGTCATTTTATTTAATTGCATTTTTAATTATCGTACTCTTTAATTATCGCAATTTTATTTTATCGCACTTTTATTTATCGCAATTTCATTATCGTTATTTACTTTACGCTTTAAATTAAGTTATATTTATTTTTAATATTTTACATTAGGTTTTAACTGCGACTAAAGTTTTAAAATCGACAAACCGGTCATTAAACGGTAAAAACCCCCCTTTATAATAATAATACTACTTATATATATTTTTGTATTTTTACAATTATAAGTTAAAACTAATATAGCGTTAAACTTGGCTAGAGTTCCCTGTGGACGAACCGGACTTACTAAAAACTACACTACTATACGATTAAGTACACTGCCTATAAGTGTTGTAGCAAGGTTTAGGTATATCCACTCTATAAATAAATAAATATCTTGTGTAAAATTGTATCGTATTTAATAGTATTTCTTTGTAAAAATTAATAGTATTTTATACACCACCTCGCACACATCAAGTATTTTTGGCGCCGCTGCCGCGGAATCGCTAAAACGCCGAAAGCGCTGAAATGTCCCGTTCTTATTGATTAAAAACGTTCCATATTAATTGATTTCGTTGCGAGGTTTTGACCTCTATATGAGACGTTTTTCAAAGACTGCATTCATTTTAAAACAAACCATAACCTTTATTTCATCAATAAAGGTTTAAAAAGCTTTACGTAGATTATCAAATAATGATAATCTAAAATATCCTGTTTACACACGACCATTACATAATGGTTTACAATACAAATATGTTACAATAAAATAAGTTTCTTGAATGCAGTTTTTACACAATATCATACAAGCATGGACTCCAAATCTCGTCCTTATTTAGTATGCGACAGCAGAAGCTCTTAATAATCACCTGAGAATAAACATGCTTAAAACGTCAACAAAAATGTTGGTGAGTTATAGGTTTAACCTATATATATCAAATCATAATAATAGACCACAAGATTTCATATTTCAATACACATCCCATACATAGAGATAAAAATCATTCATATGGTGAACACCTGGTAACCGACATTAACAAGATGCATATATAAGAATATCCCCATCATTCCGGGACACCCTTCGGATATGATATAAATTTCGAAGTACTAAAGCATCCGGTACTTTGGATGGGGTTTGTTAGGCCCAATAGATCTATCTTTAGGATTCGCGTCAATTAGGGTGTCTGTTCCCTAATTCTTAGATTACCAGACTTAATAAAAAGGGGCATATTCGATTTCGATAATTCAACCATAGAATGTAGTTTCACGTACTTGTGTCTATTTTGTAAATCATTTATAAAACCTGCATGTATTCTCATCCCAAAAATATTAGATTTTAAAAGTGGGACTATAACTCACTTTCACAGATTTTTTACTTCGTCGGGAAGTAAGACTTGGCCACTGGTTGATTCACGAACCTATAACAATATATACATATATATCAAAGTATGTTCAAAATATATTTACAACACTTTTAATATATTTTGATGTTTTAAGTTTATTAAGTCAGCTGTCCTCGTTAGTAACCTACAACTAGTTGTCCACAGTTAGATGTACAGAAATAAATCGATAAATATTATCTTGAATCAATCCACGACCCAGTGTATACGTATCTCAGTATTAATCACAACTCAAACTATATATATTTTGGAATCAACCTCAACCCTGTATAGCTAACTCCAACATTCACATATAGAGTGTCTATGGTTGTTCCGAAATATATATAGATGTGTCGACATGATAGGTCGAAACATTGTATACGTGTTTATGGTATCTCAAGATTACATAATATACAATACAAGTTGATTAAGTTATGATTGGAATAGATTTGTTACCAATTTTCACGTAGCTAAAATGAGAAAAATTATCCAATCTTGTTTACCCATAACTTCTTCATTTTAAATCCGTTTTGAGTGAATCAAATTGCTATGGTTTCATATTGAACTCTATTTTATGAATCTAAACAGAAAAAGTATAGGTTTATAGTCAGAAAAATAAGTTACAATTCATTTTTGTAAAGGTAGTCATTTCAGTCGAAAGAACGACGTCTAGATGACCATTTTAGAAAACATACTTCCACTTTGAGTTTAACCATAATTTTTGGATATAGTTTCATGTTCATAATAAAAATCATTTTCTCAGAATAACAACTTTTAAATCAAAGTTTATCATAGTTTTTAATTAACTAACCCAAAACAGCCCGCAGTGTTACTACGACGGCGTAAATCCGGTTTTACGGTGTTTTTCGTGTTTCCAGGTTTTAAATCATTAAGTTAGCATATCATATAGATATAGAACATGTGTTTAGTTGATTTTAAAAGTCAAGTTAGAAGGATTAACTTTTGTTTGCGAACAAGTTTAGAATTAACTAAACTATGTTCTAGTGATTACAAGTTTAAACCTTCGAATAAGATAGCTTTATATGTATGAATCGAATGATGTTATGAACATCATTACTACCTTAAGTTCCTTGGATAAACCTACTGGAAAAGTGAAAAATGGATCTAGCTTCAACGGATCCTTGGATGGCTCGAAGTTCTTGAAGCAGAATCATGACACGAAAACAAGTTCAAGTAAGATCATCACTTGAAATAAGATTGTTATAGTTATAAAAATTGAACCAAAGTTTGAATATGATTATTACCTTGTATTAGAATGATAACCTACTATAAGAAACAAAGATTTCTTGAGGTTGGATGATCACCTTACAAGATTGGAAGTGAGCTTGCAAACTTGAAAGTATTCTTGATTTTATGTAACTAGAACTTGTAGAATATATGAAGAACACTTAGAACTTGAAGATAGAACTTGAGAGAGATAAATTAGATGAAGAAAATTGAAGAATGAAAGTGTTTGTAGGTGTTTTTGGTCGTTGGTGTATGGATTAGATATAAAGGATATGTAATTTTGTTTTCATGTAAATAAGTCATGAATGATTACTCATATTTTTGTAATTTTATGAGATATTTCATGCTAGTTGCCAAATGATGGTTCCCACATGTGTTAGGTGACTCACATGGGCTGCTAAGAGCTGATCATTGGAGTGTATATACCAATAGTACATACATCTAAAAGCTGTGTATTGTACGAGTACGAATACGGGTGCATACGAGTAGAATTGTTGATGAAACTGAACGAGGATGTAATTGTAAGCATTTTTGTTAAGTAGAAGTATTTTGATAAGTGTCTTGAAGTCTTTCAAAAGTGTATGAATACATATTAAAACACTACATGTATATACATTTTAACTGAGTCGTTAAGTCATCGTTAGTCGTTACATGTAAATGTTGTTTTGAAACCTTTAGGTTAACGATCTTGTTGAATGTTGTTAACCCATTATTTATTATAACAAATGAGATGTTAAATTGTTATATTATCATGATATTATGATATATAATATATCTTAGTATGATATATATACAGTTAAATGTCGTTACAACGATAATCGTTACATATATGTCTCGTTTCGAAATCATTAAGTTAGTAGTCTTATTTTTACATATGTATTTCATTGTTAATACACTTAATAATATATTTACTTATCATTTAACATAATTAACCAAGTGTATCAATATCTTAATATGATTCATATGTACCTAGTAAGACGTTGTTATAACGATAATCGTTATATATATCGTTTTCGAGTTTCTTAAATTAATAGTCTCATTTTTATGTATATAACTCATTGTTAAAATACCTAATGAGATACATACTTATAATAAAATCATGTTAACTATATATATAACCATATATATGTCATCGTATAGTTTTTACAAGTTTTAATGTTCGTGAATCACCGGTCAACTTGGGTGGTCAATTGTCTATATGAAACCTATTTCAATTAATCAAGTCTTAACAAGTTTGATTGCTTAACATGTTGGAAACACTTAATCATGTAAATATAAATCTCAATTAATATATAAACATGGAAAAGTTCGGGTCACTACAGTACCTACCCGTTAAATAAATTTCGTCCCGAAATTTTAAGCTGTTGAAGGTGTTGACGAATCTCCTGGAAATAGATGCGGGTATTTCTTCTTCATCTGATCTTCACGCTCCCAGGTGAACTCGGGTCCTCTACGAGCATTCCATCGAACCTTAACAATTGGTATCTTGTTTTGCTTAAGTCTTTTAACCTCACGATCCATTATTTCGATGGGTTCTTCGATGAATTGAAGTTTTTCGTTGATTTGGATTTCATCTAACTGAATAGTGAGATCTTCTTTAGCAAAACATTTCTTCAAATTCGAGACGTGGAAAGTGTTATGTACAGCCGCGAGTTGTTGAGGTAACTCAAGTCGGTAAGCTACTGGTCCGACACGATCAATAATCTTGAATGGTCCAATATACCTTGGATTTAATTTCCCTCGTTTACCAAATCGAACAACGCCTTTCCAAGGTGCAACTTTAAGCATGACCATTTCTTCAATTTCAAATTCTATATCTTTTCTTTTAATGTCAACGTAGCTCTTTTGTCGACTTTGGGCGGTTTTCAACCGTTGTTGAATTTGGATGATCTTCTCGGTAGTTTCTTGTATAATCTCCGGACCCGTAATCTGTCTATCCCCCACTTCACTCCAATAAATCGGAGACCTGCACTTTCTACCATAAAGTGCTTCAAACGGCGCCATCTCAATGCTTGAATGGTAGCTGTTGTTGTAGGAAAATTCTGCTAACGGTAGATGTCGATCCCAACTGTTTCTGAAATCAATAACACATGCTTGTAGCATGTCTTCAAGCGTTTGTATCGTCCTTTCGCTCTGCCCATCAGTTTGTGGATGATAGGCAGTACTCATGTCTAGACGAGTTCCTAATGCTTGCTGTAATATCTGCCAGAATCTTGAAATAAATCTGCCATCCCTATCAGAGATAATAGAGATTGGTATTCCATGTCTGGAGACGACTTCCTTCAAATACAGTCGTACTAACTTCTCCATCTTGTCATCTTCTCTTATTGGCAGGAAATGTGCTGATTTGGTGAGACGATCAACTATTACCCAAATAGTATCAAAACCACTTGCAGTCCTTGGCAATTTAGTGATGAAATCCATGGTAATGTTTTCCCATTTCCATTCCGGGATTTCGGGTTGTTGAAGTAGACCTGATGGTTTCTGATGCTCAGCTTTGACCTTAGAACACGTCAAACATTCTCCTACGTATTTAGCAACATCGGTTTTCATACCCGGCCACCAAAAATGTTTCTTGAGATCCTTGTACATCTTCCCCGTTCCAGGATGTATTGAGTATCTGGTTTTATGAGCTTCTCTAAGTACCATTTCTCTCATATCTCCAAATTTTGGTACCCAAATCCTTTCAGCCCTATACCGGGTTCCGTCTTCCCGAATATTAAGATGTTTCTCCGATCCTTTGGGTATTTCATCCTTTAAATTTCCCTCTTTTAAAACTCCTTGTTGCGCCTCCTTTATTTGAGTAGTAAGGTTATTATGAATCATTATATTCATAGATTTTACTCGAATGGGTTCTCTGTCCTTCCTGCTCAAGGCATCGGCTACCACATTTGCCTTCCCCGGGTGGTAACGAATCTCAAAGTCGTAATCATTCAATAATTCAATCCACCTACGCTACCTCATATTCAGTTGTTTCTGATTAAATATGTGTTGAAGACTTTTGTGGTCGGTATATATAATACTTTTGACCCCATATAAGTAGTGCCTCCAAGTCTTTAATGCAAAAACAACCGCGCCTAATTCCAAATCATGCATCGTATAATTTTGTTCGTGAATCTTCAATTGTCTAGACGCATAAGCAATCACCTTCGTTCGTTGCATTAATACACAACCGAGACCTTGCTTTGATGCGTCACAATAAATCACAAAATCATCATTCCCTTCAGTCAATGACAATATAAGTGCCGTAGTTAGCTTTTTCTTTAATAACTGAAACGCTTTCTCTTGTTCATCATTCCATTCAAATTTCTTCCCTTTATACGTTAATGCAGTCAAGGGTTTTGCTATTCTGGAAAAGTCTTGGATGAACCTTCTGTAGTAACCAGTTAGTCCTAAAAACTGGCGTATGTGTTTCAGAGTTTTCGGGGTTTCCCACTTTTCAACAGTTTCTATCTTTGCCGGATCCACCTTAATACCTTCTTTGTTCACTATGTGACCGAGGAATTGAACTTCTTCCAACCAAAATGCACACTTTGAAAACTTAGCGTACAATTCTTCCTTCCTCAATACTTCTAACACCTTTCTCAAATGTACACCGTGTTCTTGGTCATTCTTTGAGTAAATAAGTATGTCATCAATGAAAACAATGACAAACTTGTCAAGGTATGGTCCACACACTCAGTTCATAAGGTCCATGAACACAGCTGGTGCATTAGTTAAACCAAACGGCATGACCATAAACTCGTAATGACCGTAACGTGTTCTGAAAGCAGTCTTTGGAATATCATCTTCTTTCACCCGCATTTGATGATACCCGGAACGTAAGTCAATCTTTGAATAAACAGACGAGCCTTGTAGTTGATCAAATAAGTCATCGATTCTCGGTAGTGGGTAGCGGTTCTTGATGGTAAGTTTGTTCAACTCTCGGTAGTCGATACACAACCTGAATGTACCATCTTTCTTCTTGACAAACAAAACAGGAGCTCCCCACGGTGATGTGCTTGGTCGAATGAAACCACGCTCTAAAAGTTCTTGTAATTGGCTTTGCAGTTCTTTCATCTCACTGGGTGCGAGTCTGTAAGGAGCACGAGCTATTGGTGCAGCTCCTGGTACAAGATCTTTTTGAAATTCAACGGATCGATGTGGGGGTAATCCTGATAATTCTTTCAGAAATACATCGGGAAATTCTTTTGTAATGGGAACATCATTGATGCTCTTTTCTTCAGTTTGTACTTTCTCGACGTGTGCTAGAACAACATAGCAACCTTTTCTTATTAGTTTTTGTGCCTTCAAATTACTAATAAGATGTAGCTTCGTGTTGCCCTTTTCTCCGTACACCATTAAGGGTTTTCCTTTTTCTCGTATAATGCGAATTGCATTTTTGTAACAAACGATCTCTGCTTTCACTTCTTTCAACCAGTCCATACCGATTATCACATCAAAACTCCCTAACTCTACTGGTATCAAATCAATCTTAAATGTTTCGCTAACCAGTTTAATTTCTCGATTCCGACATATATTATCTGCTGAAATTAATTTACCATTTGCTAATTCGAGTAAAAATTTACTATCCAAAGGCGTCAATGGACAACTTAATTTAGCACAAAAATCTCTACTCATATAGCTTCTATCCGCACCCGAATCAAATAAAACGTAAGCAGATTTATTGTCAATAAGAAACGTACCCGTAACAAGCTCCGGGTCTTCCTGTGCCTCTGCCGCATTAATATTGAAAACTCTTCCGCGGCCTTGTCCATTCATGTTCTCCTGGTTCGGGCAATTTCTAATAATGTGGCCCAGTTTTCCACATTTATAACAAACTACATTGGCATAACTTGCTCCGACACTACTTGCTCCGCCATTACTCGTTCCGACACCATTTGTTCCTTTCGTTCTATTAACCCCTGGTCCGTAGACCTCATACTTCGCCGCGCTATGACCATTTCTTTTACACTTGTTGCAAAATTTGGTACAGAACCCCGAGTGATACTTTTCACACCTTTGGCATAGCTGCTTCTGATTGTTGTTGTTGTTGCGGTTATTATTGTTGTTGGGATGATTGTTGTAGTTGCTGTTGTTGTTGTTGTTGTTGTTGTTGTTGTTGTTGAGCCGTTTGTTGTAGTTGCGATTGATGTTGCGATTGTTGGGATAATTGTTGCGATTATTGTTGTAATTGCTGTTGTTGTTGTATTGGTGATTCTTATCACTGTTTTCCTCCCACTTTCTTTTGACTTGCTTCACATTGGCCTCTTCAGCAGTATGTTCTTTAATTCTTTCTTCAATATGGTTCACTAGTTTGTGAGCCATTCTACATGCCTGTTGTATGGAGGCGGGCTCGTGTGAACTTATATCTTCTTGGATTCTTTCTGGTAATCCTTTCACAAACGCGTCGATCTTCTCTTCCTCATCTTCGAATGCTCCCGGACACAATAGGCACAATTCTGTGAATCGTCTTTCGTATGTGGTAATATCAAATCCTTGGGTTCGTAACCCTCTAAGTTCTGTCTTGAGCTTATTGACCTCGGTTCTGGGACGGTACTTCTCGTTCATCAAGTGCTTGAATGCTGACCACGGTAGTGCGTACGCATCGTCTTGTCCCACTTGCTCTAGATAGGTATTCCACCATGTTAACGCAGAACCTGTGAAGGTATGCGTAGCGTACTTCACTTTGTCCTCTTCAGTACACTTACTTATGGCAAACACCGATTCGACCTTCTCGGTCCACCGTTTCAATCCGATCGGTCCTTCGGTTCCATCAAATTCCAAAGGTTTGCAGGCAGTGAATTCTTTGTAGCTGCATCCTACACGATTTCCTATACTGCTAGATCCAAGGTTATTGTTGGTATGTAGCGCAGCCTGTACTGCGGCTATGTTTGAAGCTAGAAAAGTACAGAATTCCTCGTCATTCATATTCACGGTGTGTCGAGTAGTCGGTGCCATTTCCTTCAAAATAGTCAAATGGAACAAGTTAATCATACAGAATATTAAGAGTAGTTAATAGTATTTCGTAGCATAATATGAACTCATTTATAAAAGCTTTTTCTTCATATTAGCGTTTTATAAGTTTAAATTCGGGTAGTACCTACCCGTTAAGTTCATACTTAGTAGCTAATATACAATTCAACTACTACAATTCTATATGAAAAACTGATTATAATAATATTTCGCGTTCAAACTTTTACACAATATTTTACAAACTTACAATACCGCTTATTTTACATATAGCATGAAATATAGCACACAATAAATTTGATACAAGATGGTTGTGAAGATAATTCTAGCTAGTACACAAGTCGTTCAGCAAAGGCAATAAAGACACGTAATTCATACGTCCAGAAACAAGTCATGCATTCTGGTTTTACTAGGATTACTTCCCATCCTTGGTCTTGTGGAACATAACCGTTATGGCCGTTGATAAGACAGCGTGTTGTAACGTCGTCAAAGGGACGAGGGTTACGTAATGTCCAACAGTCCCGTAACAATCTAAAAACCTCATTTCTTACCCCAATTACCGACTCCGTCACTTGTGGGAACGTTTTGTTTAATAGTTGTAACCCGATGTTCTTGTTCTCACTTTGGTGAGAAGCGAACATTACTAATCCGTAAGCATAACATGCTTCTTTATGTTGCATGTTAGCCGCTTTTTCTAAATCACGAAGTCCAATATTCGGATATATTGAGTCAAAATAATTTCTTAACCCATTGCGTAAAATAGCATTTGGGTTCCCCGCAATATATGCGTCAAAGTAAACACATCGTAACTTATGGATTTCCCAATGTGATATCCCCCATCTTTCGAACGAAAGCCTTTTATAAACCAAGGCATTCTTGGAACGTTCTTCGAATGTCTTACAAACTGATCTCGCCTTAAATAGTTGTGCCGAAGAATTCTGACCGACTCTAGACAAGATTTCATCAATCATGTCTCCGGGTAGGTCTCTTAAAATATTGGGTCGTCTATCCATTTTGTGTTTTTATACTGTAAAATAGACAAGAGTTAGATTCATAAAAAAAAATACTTATTAATACAAGCAATTTTTACATATATCATAAAGCATAAGCACACTATATTACATATATTACACCACACGAATACAACTATCTTATTCCGACTCGCTTGTTTCTTCTTCTTCGGTTTTGGTTCATTTTGCCAAGTTTCTAGGGATATATGATGTTCCCCTAATACGAGCCGTCGTTTTCCACATTGGTTTAGAAAAACCTGGTGGTTTAGAGGTTCTCGGGTCATTGTTACAACTTAAGGACTTCGGGGGTTGACGATACATATAAAGTTCATCGGGGTTGGAATTAGATTTCTCTATTTTTATGCCCTTTCCCTTATTATTTTCTTTTGCCTTTTTAAATTCAGTTGGGGTAATTTCTATAACATCATCGGAATTCTCGTCGGAATCCGATTCATCGGAGAATTGGTAATCCTCCCAATATTTTGCTTCCTTGGCGGAAACACCATTGACCATAATTAACCTTGGTCGGTTGGTTGAGGATTTTCTTTTACTTAACCGTTTTATTATTTCCCCCACCGGTTCTATTTCTTCATCCGGTTCCGATTCTTCTTCCGGTTCTGATTCTTCTTCCGGTTCCGACTCTTCTTCCGGTTCCTCTTCGGGAACTTGTGAATCAGTCCACGAATCATTCCAATTTACATTTGACTCTTCATTATTATTAGGTGAGTCAATGGGACTTGTTCTAGAGGTAGACATCTATCACATAATATCAAACGCGTTAAGAGATTAATATATCACATAATATTCACATGTTAAAAATATATAGTTTCCAACAAAATTTGTTAAGCAATCATTTTTCAAGTAAACACGGTCGAAGTCCAGACTCACTAATACATCCTAACAAACTCGATAAGACACACTAATGCAAAATTCTGGTTCTCTAAGACCAACGCTCGGATACCAACTGAAATGTCCCGTTCTTATTGATTAAAAACGTTCCATATTAATTGATTTCGTTGCGAGGTTTTGACCTCTATATGAGACGTTTTTCAAAGACTGCATTCATTTTAAAACAAACCATAACCTTTATTTCATCAATAAAGGTTTAAAAAGCTTTACGTAGATTATCAAATAATGATAATCTAAAATATCCTGTTTACACACGACCATTACATAATGGTTTACAATACAAATATGTTACAACAAAATAAGTTTCTTGAATGCAGTTTTTACACAATATCATACAAGCATGGACTCCAAATCTCGTCCTTATTTAAGTATGCGACAGCGGAAGCTCTTAATAATCACCTGAGAATAAACATGCTTAAAACGTCAACAAAAATGTTGGTGAGTTATAGGTTTAACCTATATAATATCAAATCATAATAATAGACCACAAGATTTCATATTTCAATACACATCCCATACATAGAGATAAAAATTATTCATATGGTGAACACCTGGTAACAGACATTAACAAGATGCATATATAAGAATATCCCCATCATTCCGGGACACCCTTCGGATATGATATAAATTTCGAAGTACTAAAGCATCCGGTACTTTGAATGGGGTTTGTTAGGCCCAATAGATCTATCTTTAGGATTCGCGTCAATTAAGGTGTCTGTTCCCTAATTCTTAGATTACCAGACTTAATAAAAAGGGGCATATTCTATTTCGATAATTCAACCATAGAATGTAGTTTCACGTACTTGTGTCTATTTTGTAAATCATTTATAAAACCTGCATGTATTCTCATCCCAAAAATATTAGATTTTAAAAGTGGGACTATAACTCACTTTCACAGATTTTTTACTTCGTCGGGAAGTAAGACTTGGCCACTGGTTGATTCACGAACCTATAACAATATATACATATATATCAAAGTATGTTCAAAATATATTTACAACACTTTTAATATATTTTGATGTTTTAAGTTTATTAAGTCACCTGTCCTCGTTAGTAACCTACAACTAGTTGTCCACAGTTAGATGTACAGAAATAAATCGATAAATATTATCTTGAATCAATCCACGACCCAGTGTATACGTATCTCAGTATTGATCACAACTCAAACTGTATATATTTTGGAATCAACCTCAACCCTGTATAGCTAACTCCAACATTCACATATAGAGTGTCTATGGTTGTTCCGAAATATATATAGATGTGTCGACATGATAGGTCGAAACATTGTATACGTGTCTATGGTATCTCAAGATTACATAATATACAATACAAGTTGATTAAGTTATGGTTGGAATAGATTTGTTACCAATTTTCACGTAGCTAAAATGAGAAAAATTATCCAATCTTGTTTTACCCATAACTTCTTCATTTTAAATCCGTTTTGAGTGAATCAAATTGCTATGGTTTCATATTGATCTCTATTTTATGAATCTAAACAGAAAAAGTATAGGTTTATAGTGGGAAAAATAAGTTACAAATCGTTTTTGTAAAGGTAGTCATTTCAGTCGAAAGTACGACGTCTAGATGACCATTTTAGAAAACATACTTCCACTTTGAGTTTAACCATAATTTTTGGATATAGTTTCATGTTCATAATAAAAATCATTTTCTCAGAATAAAAACTTTTAAATCAAAGTTTATCATAGTTTTTAATTAACTAACCCAAAACAGCCCGCGGTGTTACTACGACGGCGTAAATCCGGTTTTACGGTGTTTTTTGTGTTTCCAGGTTTTAAATCATTAAGTTAGCATATCATATAGATATAGAACATGTTTTTAGTTGATTTTAAAAGTCAAGTTAGAAGGATTAACTTTTGTTTGCGAACAAGTTTAGAATTAACTAAACTATGTTCTAGTGATTACAAGTTTAAACCTTCGAATAAGATAGCTTTATATGTATGAATCGAATGATGTTATGAACATCATTACTACCTTAAGTTCCTTGGATAAACCTACTGGAAAAGTGAAAAATGGATCTAGCTTCAACGGATCCTTGGATGGCTCGAAGTTCTTGAAGCAGAATCATGACACGAAAACAAGTTCAAGTAAGATCATCACTTGAAATTAGATTGTTATAGTTATAGAAATTGAACCAAAGTTTGGATATTATTATTACCTTGTATTAGAATGATAACCTACTGTAAGAAACAAAGATTTCTTGAGGTTGGATGATCACCTTACAAGATTGGAAGTGAGCTAGCAAACTTGAAAGTATTCTTGATTTTATGTAACTAGAACTTGTAGAATATATGAAGAACACTTAGAACTTGAAGATAGAACTTGAGAGAGATCAATTAGATGAAGAAAATTGAAGAATGAAAGTGTTTGTAGGTGTTTTTGGTCGTTGGTGTATGGATTAGATATAAAGGATATGTAATTTTGTTTTCATGTAAATAAGTCATGAGTGATTACTCATATTTTTGTAATTTTATGAGATATTTCATGCTAGTTGCCAAATGATGGTTCCCACATGTGTTAGGTGACTCACATGGGCTGCTAAGAGCTGATCATTGGAGTGTATATACCAATAGTACATACATCTAAAAGCTGTGTATTGTACGAGTACGAATACGGGTGCATACGAGTAGAATTGTTGATGAAACTGAACGAGGATGTAATTGTAAGCATTTTTGTTAAGTAGAAGTATTTTGATAAGTGTCTTGAAGTCTTTCAAAAGTGTATGAATACACATTAAAACACTACATGTATATACATTTTAACTGAGTCGTTAAGTCATCGTTAGTCGTTACATGTAAATGTTGTTTTGAAACCTTTAGGTTAACGATCTTGTTGAATGTTGTTAACCCATTATTTATTATAACAAATGAGATGTTAAATTGTTATATTATCATGATATTATGATATATAATATATCTTAGTATGATATATATACAGTTAAATGTCGTTACAACGATAATCGTTACATATATGTCTCGTTTCGAAATCATTAAGTTAGTAGTCTTATTTTTACATATGTATTTCATTGTTAATACACTTAATAATATATTTACTTATCATTTAACATAATTAACCAAGTGTATCAATATCTTAATATGATTCATATGTACCTAGTAAGACGTTGTTATAACGATAATCGTTATATATATCGTTTTCGAGTTTCTTAAATTAATAGTCTCATTTTTATGTATATAACTCATTGTTAAAATACCTAATGAGATACATACTTATAATAAAATCATGTTAACTATATATATAACCATATATATGTCATCGTATAGTTTTTACAAGTTTTAATGTTCGTGAATCACCGGTCAACTTGGGTGGTCAATTGTCTATATGAAACCTATTTCAATTAATCAAGTCTTAACAAGTTTGATTGCTTAACATGTTGAAAACACTTAATCATGTAAATATCAATCTCAATTAATATATATAAACATAGAAAAGTTCGGGTCACTACAAGCGCAACGCTAAATATATATAAAAAAATATTTTTATTTTTCTTATAAAAATATACGTTTTAAAAAAAAAATATATTCAAAAATATAAAAAGAAAAACAAAATATATATATATATATATATATATATATATATATATATATATATATATATATATATATATATATATATTTAAGAGTTGTTCAAAAACATATAAAAATATAAAATATTTCTATTTCTATTTTTAGTTTGTAAAAATATAAGTTTTATTTAATTTATATAAATACTTTTTATAAATTTTAAAACAGAAAAAAAAATATAAAACCACGAGGCCCGGTACTGTAGCAGCCCAACTCTGGCCCGAAACCCTAGCTCATGCGACCGCATGAGCCCGAAGGCAAAAATTCATGCGATCGCATGAACGCATCTGACACGCCACAGTTGACCTGCTACAGCAATCATTACGGAGTATTATTATTAATTATTATTTAATTAAAACCCTAATTAGAGTTATGTATTTAATTATTTAATTTTAAGTTTTAATTAATTTGTTTTATTTAGTTTAATTAGTTTTAATAAATTATAAAATTAATAGTTTTATAAAATAAATAATATAAAAATAATATTATTTTTTTAAATTGTATTTTTACAACTTTAAGTATATTTTTATATTTTGTACCCTTTTAATCGTTTATTCATAATATTTGTATTTTTCGTTCGTATTTAGTTTTAAGTTATAGTTTTTGCCATAGTTATTTTTATTTCTAGATTTTTAGGCTTTGCCGTAAAATCCCTTAAGTGCTTTTTCTTTAGACTAAGATTTAGGTGCTTTAGAATTTTGCGACGCCGTTTTTATATTTTAGTACCTTTTTAAGTTATTGCCGTTTTGGAATATAGAATTCCTTTTAAGCTTTAATATTTTTAGACGCAACTTTTAATTTTTAGTTTTTAGACTTTTAAGTTTCAACGCGCTACGTTCTTTTTATTATTTTTTGACTATTTATTTTTCGACGTTTTTCGACGCGCTCTTTTTCCTTCTTATTTTTCACCGATCTAGTTTTTAGGACATAGAATTTTCTATTTCTTCTTTAAAATTTCTCTAAAATTTCAACGAAAAATTATTTTAAGTGGTTAAATTGATAGACATCCAAATTTTCTGCTTCGTAGTAATAGTTAGATTTGTTAGTGGCTGAGTTGTGAGCTTCCGATTTAAAGGGTTCTGGCTCCCTGCTGCATCTATTGGCTATTCGAAACGTGGGCAAAAGCAGAAAAGTCTATTAATTTGATAACTTATATAATTTTTATCTTTTATAACTAATAGGATATTCAGTGAATGCACCGAGCAAAAACGTTCACTACCTTTTATACGTTCACCACCTGTAACTCGATTAAGACATCTAGCAAATATTGTCGCCGTTGATTTTTCTTTAGAATCGTCATCCAGTCGACCAAGTACTCCAATTCAAATTTCCGATAATCCATTTTTTGAACCCGACCTCACAATTGAGAATCCGGAGGATCTTCAGGGACAATTCAGAGATCCTGAACCATTAATCTTTCCTCCGGAACCACCAATCATTCAAACGGAGATTGTCGAGGAAACAACCATTAAATCAGAATACTCTAGTGATTCAGATTCAACAAATTCAATCATGGAAAATCTGGAACCTCTAAGTATGGAAGACCGAATGAGAGCTAAACGCACTGGCCAAGGTCACGCAATTACTCAACCAGACATAAATGCGCCAGATTATGAAATCAAAGGACAAATTCTACACATGGTAACTAATCAATGCCAATTTAGTGGTGCGCCGAAGGAAGATCCAAATGAACATCTTCGAACCTTTAATAGGATATGTACACTATTTAAAATCCGAGAAGTGGAGGATGAACAGATATATCTCATGTTATTTCCCTGGACTTTGAAGGGAGAAGCCAAATATTGGTTAGAATCGTTACCTGAAGGGGCGATTGATACCTGAGACGTTTTAGTTGAAAAATTTCTTAAACAATTCTTTCCGGCATCTAAAACCGTGAGACTTCAAGGAGAAATTGTCACGTTCACACAAAAGCCAAACGAAACTCTATATGAAGCGTGGACAAGATTTGGAAAGTTATTAAGAGGATGTCCGCAACATGGTTTAGACACCTGTCAAATAGTACAAATATTCTACCAAGGATGCGACATCACTACAAGAAAAGACATCGATATAGCAGCTGGTGGTTCCATTATGAAGAAAACCGCTACTGATGCTTACAAAATTATTGATAACACTGCTTCCCACTCAAATGAGTGGCATCAAGAAAAAGATATCGTTAGATCATCTAAAGCAGCTAGAGCCGATTCTAGCCATGACTTCGATTCTATTTCTGCAAAGATAGATGCTGTCGAGAGATGAATGGAAAAGATGACTAAGGATATTCACTCAATACGAATTAGCTGTGAGCAGTGTGGAGGACCACATTTGACAAAAGATTGTCTCAGTATTGAACTAACAATGGAACAAAGAGAGAAAGTTTCATACATAAACCAAAGGCCTGGAAATAATTATCAGAACAATTATCAACCACCAAGACCAATCTGCAATCAAAATCAGAATTATAATCAAAATGTTCCATACAACAACCAACAAGGTCCAAGCAATCAACAAGTATCCAATAATACTTACAATCAGCAAAGACCTATTTTTCAAAACAAACCACCACAAACCGATGATAAAAAGACGAATTTAGAAGATATGATGACAAAGCTAGTTGAACCTCAAACGCAGTTTTTCACATCTCAGAAACAAACCAATGAACAAAATGCTCAAGCATTTAGAAATCAACAAGCTTCTATTCAAAATCTGGAACAAGAAGTGAGCAACCTAGCAAGGTTGATAGGTGAAAGAAAACCGAGAAGTTTACCTAGTGATACAAATGCAAACCCCCGGAATGAAACAGCTAAAGCCATTACCACAAGAAGTGGTATCACACTTAAACCACCTGAAATACCTGTAATTTCTGATGATGCTATTCCTACTCCACAAGAACCACAACCTGAGCAAAATAAGGAAAAAGAACCGGTAGTTGAAAAGGTTAATGAAGATAACACAGTTAAGGCAAAACCTTATGTTAAACCATACCAACCACCACTTCCTTACCCGAGTAAAATGAGAAAAGAGAGACTTGAAGCCGAGCAATCCAAATTCTTGGATATGTTTAAACAAATAAATGTAAATCTTCCTTTCATTGATGTAATTTCAGGAATGCCTAGATATGCTAAATTTCTGAAAGATCTTATCACAAATAGAAAGAAAATGGAAGAACTCTCGGCTGTTACTATGAATGCTAATTGCTCTTTAGTACTATTGAATAAGATACCAGAAAAATTATCAGATCCAGGAAGTTTCATAATTCCATGTTTTCTGGGTAGTCTTAGTTCAATAGAAGCATTGACAGACTTAGGTGCTAGTATAAATCTAATGCCATATTCGCTATACGCTAAACTAGACCTTGGAGAATTGAAACCAACACGAATAAGCATACAACTAGCAGATCGATCAGTAAAATATCCTAGAGGGATAATGGAGAACATGCTAGTTTAAGTTGGTGCTTTAGTATTTCCAGTAGATTTTGTTATTTTGGACATGGAAGAAGATTCTCGAGTTCCTCTCATATTAGGAAGACCATTCTTAAACACGGCTAAAGCAATAATAGACGTGTTCGGTAAGAAACTGACCTTAAGTATAGAGGATGAGAGTGTTATCTTTTCTGTTGATAGAGCAATGCAACAACCACAATCTGCAGATGATACATGCTATTATATTCAAACTATAGATTCACATGCAGAATTGTTAGAAGAATTTCCAGAACTACAAGGAACAGGAGAATGTTCTTTAGGAGAAGGAACTGAACCAATTGATGAAGCTGAAATGTTAGCTACACTTATGGCTAATGGATATGAACCAACAACAGAAGAAATTCAAATGCTAAAAGAAGAAGACAGATATCGATATAAATCATCGATAGAAGAACCACCGACATTAGAATTAAAGCCACTTCCAAACCATTTGGAATACGCTTATTTACATGGTGAATCTGAATTACCTGTAATAATATCGTCTTCTCTTACGAAAAATGAAAAATCTCAGCTCATTACTGTGCTAAAAGCTCATAAACCAGCTATTGCATGGAAGATTCATGATATTAAAGAAATAAGTCCTTCGTATTGCACACATAAAATCCTTATGGAAGAAGGTCATAAAACGTATGTGCAACGCCAACGAAGACTAAATCCTAATATGCAAGAAGTTGTTAAGAAAGAAATTATTAAACTGCTAGATGCAGGTTTAATTTATCCAATCTCTGATAGTCCATGGGTAAGCCCAGTTCAATGTGTACCTAAGAAGAGTGGCATGACTGTCATCACAAATGAGAAAAATGAGCTTATTCCTACTAGGACTGTAACAGGATGGCGTGTTTGTATTGATTATAGAAAATTAAATGACGCCACCAGAAAAGATCACTTTCCCTTACCTTTCATTGATCAAATGTTGAAAAGATTAGCCGGAAATAGTTACTATTGTTTTCTTGATGGTTTTTTTAGATATTTTCAAATTCCAATAGCACGTGAGGACCAAGAGAAAACCACGTTCACGTGCCCTTATGGTACTTTTGCTTATAAACGCATGCCTTTTGGACTTTGCAACGCCCCTGCAACCTTTCAAAGGTGCATGATGGCAATTTTTCACGACATGATAGAAGAATGCATGGAAGTTTTCATGGTTGACTTTTCAGTCTTCGGTGATACATTTGAATCATGTTTAGTTAATCTTGAACGAATGCTTATTAGATGTGAACAATCAAATCTAGTTCTTAATTGGGAGAAATGCCATTTCATGGTTAAAGAAGGCATCGTTCTTGGTCATAAAATTTCAAAAGAAGGAATTGAAGTGGATAGATCTAAAGTAGATGTAATTGCTAAACTTCCACATCCCACCAATGTTAGAGGAGTTAGGAGTTTTCTAGGGCATGTCGGTTTTTACCGACGTTTCATAAAAGATTTTTCTAAAATTGCCACTCCTATGAATAAACTCCTAGAAAAGGATGCTCCATTCATCTTTTCAGATGAATGCATCAAATCTTTTAATATTCTTAAATAAAAACTCACTAATGCGTCGATTATGATAACTCCAAATTGAAATCTACCGTTTGAACTTATGTGCGATGAAAGTGATTTTGCAATGGGAGCCGTTTTAGGACAAAGGATTGAAAAACGATTTCAACCTATTTATTATGCTAGTAAGACGTTACAAGGAGCACAAACGAATTACATAACTACTGAAAAAGAACTCCTTACTATTGTCTTTGCTTTTGATAAATTTCGTTCATATCTCGTTCTAGCTAAAACGGTGGTCTATACCGACCATTCTGCTCTTAGATACCTATTTTCGAAACAAGATGCCAAACCACGATTAATTCGTTGGATCTTACTCTTACAAGAGTTCGGTATTGAAATCCGAGACAAAAAAGGAGCAGAAAATCTCGCCGCTGATCATCTTTCTCGTCTTGAAAATGAAAGGACCCGTCCTAATTCATCCGGACGAAGTCCATATCGATTATAAACGATTCACAACAGTTGATTACATCGCGAGGTACTTGACCTCTATATGATACATTTACAAACATTGCATTCGTTTTTGAAAAGACCATCTTTCTTTACATCGAAAGTTGACGGCATGCATACCATTTCATAATACATCTAACTATAATTGACTTAATAATAATCTTGATGAACTCAACGACTCGAATGCAATGTCTTTTGAAATATGCCATGAATGACTTCAAGTAATGTCTCTAATATGAGCTAATGCACAGCGGAAGATTTCTTTCATACCTGAGAATAAACATGCTTTAAAGTGTCAACCAAAAGGTTGGTGAGTTCATTAGTTTAACAAAAATAATCATTTCATAATTTTAATAGACCACAAGATTTCATATTTCCATTTTTCATAAACATACGTCCCATGCATAGAGACAAAAAATATCATTCATATGGATTGAACACCTGGTAATCGACATTAACAATATGCATATAAGAATATCCCCTATCATTCCGAGATCCTCCTTCGGACATGATATAAAACAAAATCGAAGTACTAAAGCATCCGGTACTTTGGATGGGGTTCGTCAGGCCCATAGATCTATCTTTAGGATTCGCGTCAATTAGGGTGTCTGTTCCCTAATTCTTAGATTACCAGACTTAATAAAAAGGGCATATTCGATTTCGATAATTCAACCATATAATGTAGTTTCAATTACTTGTGTCTATTTCGTAAAACATTTATAAAAATTGCGTATGTATTCTCAGCCCAAAAATATAAATAAAAAGGGAGTAATGAAACTCACATAATGTATTTTGTAGTAAAAATACATACGACGACATTAAACAAGTGTAGGGTTGATCTCGGATTCACGAACCTATATCATTTGGATATTCATTAATATATATAATCGTAATCGAATAAATATATATATTATTATTAGTGATGTAAATTATATATTTAATAAGTTATAAGTTTCATTATTTATTTATATATTTTCATTTTATATATATAGAGATTTTAATATAGTTACTTATGTAATTTAAATATATTTTTATATATAAGAATCTTTATGTTTATACTTATAATTTTAACAATATTAATAAAACTTTCCTTTTTATGTTCATAGATTATTTTAATAATAATAATATCGATAATTATAATAATAATATTGATATTGTTTTTAAGAATTACAAAGCGATAACTTTAGTAAAAATTAATATTAATGATAATACTTTTAGTAGTAACAGTACTAATATTGAAAGCTCATGTTAAATATAAATGACAATCTTTAATATAATAATAATACTATCAATAACAATACAATGATAATAGCGCTAATACTAATAATTTTTCTAATGATAATACTAATAATTCTTAAGTGATAATACTAGTAATAACTATGATAATATCATAAGTTACATTAATAATAATAATAATCATATAATTAATGCTAATAACTAACATAATAATTGTATTTAACAATAATAATTAATAATAATAATCAAAATAACAATAATGAAAAATGATAATAATAATAATTATTATTATAATTCTAATAAGGATAACATTAATAATATTAATAATAATAATAATAATAATAATAATAATAATAATAATAATAATAATAATAATAATAATAATAATAATAATAATAATAATAAGAAAGAAAAACTACCTTTAAGGCTAAAAAGTTAATAAAACTGCCCAGGCCGGGACTCGAACCCGCGACCTCTCACTCCCCGTCCAAGCTCCCAAACCAGTCCTCCATCAGTATCTTTCTGATTTATATTAATATCAAAGTATATTTATCCTTTCATTTAATGTTCATCTTTCACCTCGTGATAAACCAGTCGACCCAATCTTAGTTTAATCTTTATAACCTTTACTAAATTAATTTTTGAATTCATTATACGACCCATAAACCAGTATTTACAAATAATTGAATTGAAAGAAGAAAAAAAATATATAACAGAACCCATTTTCCTACTGTCGCGACAGTTTTAAAAAAAAAAATTTGATTTTGCATATGGTAACGTTATTGAACAAGATCAAAACATGAAATACTTTGAAAATCCATTCTATAAACTATTGGAATCGACAATTTGACTTAACTCATAACAAAATCTTCGAATTCGTTCAAGAACAAAAGTTTGACTTTATTTGTAAAAAATCTTTGACTCCAAAATTTGAATTCAATATAGAAAATTTGAAATCCAAACTTTGCAGATAGTTTAAACACGTAATTTCTAGCTGAACTGCATTGTTACATTTTTAAATTTGATTTGAATTCGAGGTATGACTAAAAAGGTGAAAAAAAGAACACGAACACTTTTTTTTATATATAAATTTGGTCTCTTCTATTTGTAAATTGCAGAGGGTACAATATATAGTGTAATGGTACATGATTTAACAGTTACTTTGGATCCTAATTGATATGTGAAATTGACATCTAACAAATTTGCAGACAAGAGTACATGAATATGCAAGTAGAGGAAGAAAAAAAAATATAACAGATAGGTACATTTAACAGAATTGTACGAATTTGGATTTTGATGACCAGCAATAATAGATAAAAACAGAATTATGGAAAGTTGATGTTGAAAGAAAGCTGAACTCGTTTGCTGAGTCATTATTTATCTAATAATATTATATAATAAATAAAATTACTAATAATAATAAAAATAGATTTAATAATAATAATAATACTAAAATATTACTAATTATGATAAAAATAATAAAAATAATGATATCAGAAATTTTAAATAAAAGATAGCTTTTTAGTTATTCATAATCATGATACTATAGTTAATAATAATAATGATAATCATAATAATACTAAAAATAATATAACCAACTACTTGTAACAATTTTTATGTTATAATTTTAATGATACTAATAATAGTTATAATAACTTTTAATGTATTAACTGTATTTTAGTTATTAATTATGTCCTATTTATAACATTTATTATATATATATATATATATATATATATATATATATATATATATATATATATATATATATATATATATATATATATATATATATATATATATATATATATATATATATCCATAATTATTTGTTCGTGAATCGTCGGAAACAGTCGAGGTCAAATGATTGTATGAACATAGTTTAAAATGTTTGAAAATTAACTTAGCAAACTTTGCTTATCGTGTCGAAATAATATAAAGATTGAAGTTTAAATTTGGTCGGAAATTCCCGGGTCATCACAGTACCTACCCGTTAAAGAAATTTTGTCCCGAAATTTGAGTGAGGTCGTCATGGTTAACAATAAAAATATTTTCATGGCGAATATGCGTTGATAAATAGATTTTTATCATCATTGAGTAATGTGGATAAAAAAAAATTCGATTATTCGAATAGTACGAATGAAGCTATCACCAAAGAGTGAAATAGGAAAGTAAAGATTCATCTTAACTCTTGACAGAGTCAGGGTTGAATTTAGAAAATAAGGTTCGTCTTAACTTTTGACGTCGTCTTGGTTGAATTCCGGAATTCAAGGAATTTAAAGAAAATCTTCGAAATCTAAAAGATTTGATTATGTGGCGAATAAGGAAATTAAGATCTCTATAATTAAATATCGTGATCTGCCTCGATTACTCTGTCTGATTTTTCCATTATAAATCAAACTCTTCCGTTTCATTATTCTCACCATTCCTATACTTTCTTTCTTAGTCCATACATCAAAGAGATTGTGAAATGCTTAATCCCGTTCTAATCATTGATGTTTTCTTAATCATCATTTCTGTCATCCTTCTTTCCAATCTTCCATTAAAAGAATTCTGTTTACTCCTACTATTACCTTGGGGTAATACTATTCTTAATTATTCCATGTCTTTATATTGTTATTCGTATTAATATCCACGGTTTGTAACCTCCGTGTTGTTATTGGGCTTTATATTTTCTCTTATATTTTGGAGCTTTGTCCCTTCGTTTCTTCTTCTTGCAATTAAACACCGCTTGTATTGGTTCAGAATTCGCAGATATAAACTTCAGAATGAACATTGTTAATGTTCTAAGAAGGAAATTGTAATGGCACGATTTGATTTGTCGAATTACCAGAATCACTGAGAATAGAACTATCAAGAATATATTTTCTTGATATGTTCAGAAGTTAATTTGAATGAAAGAGTTATGTAACATGGCACATGATGACGTTATGATCTGTGAATCATCACATTCCATTAGAAACTCAGCATGACTTACTGTAATATAATCACGTTGATCAAGTGTCATTATATTATACTAACTCATGCATCAGTTCCCAACATTACTTCAATAACATTCATATTTTAAGCTCGAAAGTTTACAGAATATAGAAACTAACAGTTTCTATATGATGTAACACTGATAGCACGAAGAGATTAATGATTTCAGATAAGAATAGTTATAAAAATATCTTCAGAAATATGGAGGATATTTATAATGAAAGATACGATAATATCTTTGAATATTTAAAATCAGAGGATGATGGAGACTATTGTCCGTAAGGGTTTAGGGTAAGGAGCAAAATATTCGCTAAAGACTTCAGCAGGCATTGAATCATTTGGATTCTTTGAAGTCAAACTTATTCTTTGTGATTTGTCCACGGCTTTCTTCATAGTTTCGCATAATCTGCTTTTCAATACTAAGTTTTCTATTGAATGTTTTCCGATATAATGATACACAGGAAACAAGAAGAGGTATATAATTTCGGACGAGAATATTTATGAAAATATCCTCAGAAATATCGAAGATATTGATGATGATATTTTGAAATTTCTAGGTTCGATGGTTGATGGAGAAAGATTTTCCGCAAGATTTTAACATGACTTCGGAGCAAGATATTCTCTAAAGATTTCAACGGATCCAGAATTACCTGGATTCTTTGAATAGAGTGTATGGTCTTTGTATTTGTCCTTGGTCTCCTTCATGGTTAACTCTATCCGTTTTCCAGTTCCAACGTTTCTGAGCTTTTCCAACATATTATTCTCTATCATCAAACTTCCGACGATTAAGATCGTTTATGGTTATCTACAGTTTCTGCTGCTTCATTCAGCTTTTCCAAAGTTCAATGTATTAATTCGTAGGCTGGGTGCTTTTCAAAATTTCAGAATGGAAGATCATTATTCTAAAAGATAAATGTTATACATATAACTGTTGATGTAGATATGCTGTGAGTTTTCAAAGTACTGATTGCCGATTCCTCTACATTTACTGCTACCATATCTGAATCATTAGTTATCGATCCGAGGTGATTTCAAGAGAATTGTGTTTTTAGATGATTAAACACTGACGATAATATGGTGGAATATAAAAGGTTCCCCGGTTACAATAAAAGAACATACATATAAGTCAAGGTGATAATAAGGTTGTTTCGAACGAAAAGTCGAAGTTGATTTGCTGAAGCTGTGACAAAATTTGCTACCTTGAAAAGGGATCGCAAAGTTATTTTTGCTAATAAATGCCAAAGGATCTGACGCGGCTACGTGTTAAACTTTTACTCAATTGCCGAGAGTTTCTCAGGTGCATAACTATATGCACAAATCTTTCCTTCCGTAGATGAAGTACGGTTGGTTCATCTTCTCAGTTGTTTCTTAATTGAGAGGTTTCAAGAATCATGAAAGATTTGAACGCAGATTGTAATCGTCGAGATACAAATGAAGTTTAAGATGAATTCAAGTGGCAAACTTGAAGAATGTTTAGTTTCATATGTTATAATCAATATTTTAATTCCTTTTAATTGTCCAATGTTATTAGTCCACAGTCGATAGTCCACAGTAACAGTCCAATAATTCATATATAGTTTAATATACAATATTCGAATTAATTATTACATGTCGTGACCCGTATACATCTCAGACTCGATCACAACTAAAATTATATATATTATTGTAGAATCAACCTCAACCCTGTATAGAGAACTCATTCATTACTGCATATAGAGTGTCTATGGTTATTCCAAATAATATATATATATGCGTCGATATGATATGTCAAAACTTTGTATACGTGTCCCGATATTTAAAGTGCGTAAAATAAATAACAAAAATTAAATAACAATAAATAAAGTGCGTAAAGCAAATAACAGAAATTAAATGACTATAAATAAAATTGCGAGGATGTAAATTGCGATAAACAAACTGCGATAAATAAATTGCGATAATTAAATGGTAATACGGAATTAACAGTTAGCTAGGAACAGTTAGCTAAGATTTTGTTAGCGTGGATTCTTAATAGAATTTCATGTTGTTAATTAATATGTTTCTAATCAATTTTTTTTTATTGTGTCCATTATTTCTTCATTATGCCACTTGTTGAATTCTGATAGGTCAAAATCCAAATATGTAATTGGATGAATATGGTTATTCTGTGGTGAACGGATTTGTATATCGGTGGATGTAAGTAGGATAGTATATGACTGTTGAAACAGATTCGAAGAACGTACAATGTAACTTATTAATGTGAAATTTAAATAGTCCTCGGGTATTACCTACCCGTTAAAATATTTTCACCATTAACAGTTTGTACAAGAGAATTTTTAATTACAATCTTTATGAAAACATATATACATATATATTTTCTTCAGATATAATCATGAATTTAATGAGTTAATGTGATATTAATCTCATTTGATTTACCATTAGAACAATAATATATAATCTCTAAAACATTAGAGATTACATAATCGCCATGTTGAACGAAAATAAAATAGATAGAACGATACATAGAACGATGATTATACTCGAGGTACAGAATGAGATGTCGAAGCTGGTGATGCGGATGTTGTTGTTGGTGGTACTAATGATGTTGGTGCTAAGGTTGGTGATGTTACTGGTGTTGGTGATACTGCTGGTGCTTGCAAATTGTGTACCGTGCTCTCTAAAGTTAACACTCGAGCTCGGAGTTCTTTAACTTCTTCTACTAACCCTGGTTGGTTATCAGTGTGAGGTAGAGATTGAATATCTTCTCTACTTCCGTTAATGGTAGTCTCAAGACGAAAAATTCTGGCAAAAAGGGTATAAACGGTGTTGCGAACAGGTTCGCCGGTGAGCGGGTCGAGTACTCCAAGGTTAGGTGGTAGATTCGGTTCATGATATGGAATACCTTCTTCCCTTTTCCATAGGGTGAGTATGTCGCGAACCCACCCCCATTTTCTCCAGTAATCACGGTAGTTGATTGGTTGGTGTACTCCTGTCACGCTGTCTTCGGAGTCAGAGGAACTTGGTCGATTCGTAGAGGCCATCTTACGCGATCTCAGGAAAGATTTTTGGCGTGAAGAGTTTAGTGACAGCAATTGATAGTTGGATGGCGTTCTCAATGCATAATTTGCATAGATATATATAGTACCAGGATCCCTTAAATTAAGGAGAAATTTACGAGATATATCAGGCAAGGTCTACAGTAACAGATACGCTAAGATATGAATTTTCAGATACGCTAAGGTATGAATTATGTCTATACACTATTCATGCAATCAATGCAGCAAGACGTGTCTAGACTAAGAATGATTAGCAGATAATTTTCGACACCAAATGATAAGCAAAACTTTTTGACATGCAGACCAGGTTCAAGTCCACACTTATTAATATAACCAAACAACTACTAAGTCGAAGTCCAGACTCACTAATGCATCCTAACAACTCCTAGTTAGACACACTAATGCAAGACCTGGTTTGCTAAGACCACCGCTCTGATACCAACTGAAAGGACCCGTCCTAATCCATCCGGACGAAGTCCATATCGATTATAAACGATTCATAACAGTTGATTACATCGCGAGGTACTTGACCTCTATATGATACATTTACAAACATTGCATTCGTTTTTGAAAAGACCATCTTTCTTTACATCGAAAGTTGACGGCATGCATACCATTTCATAATACATCTAACTATAATTGACTTAATAATAATCTTGATGAACTCAACGACTCGAATGCAATGTCTTTTGAAATATGCCATGAATGACTTCAAGTAATGTCTCTAATATGAGCTAATGCACAGCGAAAGATTTCTTTCATACCTGAGAATAAACATGCTTTAAAGTGTCAACCAAAAGGTTGGTGAGTTCATTAGTTTAACAAAAATAATCATTTCATAATTTTAATAGACCACAAGATTTCATATTTCTATTTTTCATAAACATACGTCCCATGCATAGAGACAAAAAATATCATTCATATGGATTGAACACCTGGTAATTGACATTAACAATATGCATATAAGAATATCCCCTATCATTCCGAGATCCTCCTTCGGACATGATATAAAACAAAATCGAAGTACTAAAGCATCCGGTACTTTGGATGGGGTTCGTCAGGCCCATAGATCTATCTTTAGGATTCGCGTCAATTAGGGTGTCTGTTCCCTAATTCTTAGATTACCAGACTTAATAAAAAGGGCATATTCGATTTCGATAATTCAACCATATAATGTAGTTTCAATTACTTGTGTCTATTTCGTAAAACATTTATAAAAATTGCGCATGTATTCTCAGCCCAAAAATATAAATAAAAAGGGAGTAATGAAACTCACATAATGTATTTTGTAGTAAAAATACATACGACGACATTAAACAAGTGTAGGGTTGATCTCGGATTCACGAACCTATATCATTTGGATATTCATTAATATATATAATCGTAATCGAATAAATATATATATTATTATTAGTGATGTAAATTATATATTTAATAAGTTATAAGTTTCATTATTTATTTATATATTTTCATTTTATATATATAGAGATTTTAATATAGTTACTTATGTAATTTAAATATATTTTTATATATAAGAAGCTTTATGTTTATACTTATAATTTTAACAATATTAATAAAACTTTCCTTTTTATGTTCATAGATTATTTTAATAATAATAATATCGATAATTATAATAATAATATTGATATTGTTTTTAAGAATTACAAAGCGATAACTTTAGTAAAAATTAATATTAATGATAATACTTTTAGTAGTAACAGTACTAATATTGAAAGCTCATGTTAAATATAAATGACAATCTTTAATATAATAATAATACTATCAATAACAATACAATGATAATAGCGCTAATACTAATAATTTTTCTAATGATAATACTAATAATTCTTAAGTGATAATACTAGTAATAACTATGATAATATCATAAGTTACATTAATAATAATAATAATCATATAATTAATGCTAATAACTAACATAATAATTGTATTTAACAATAATAATTAATAATAATAATCAAAATAACAATAATGAAAAATGATAATAATAATTATTATTATTATAATTCTAATAAGGATAACATTAATAATATTAATAATAATAATAATAATAATAATAATAATAATAATAATAATATTAATAATAATAATAATAATAATAATAATAATAATAATAATAATAATAATAATAATAATAATAATAATAATAATAATAATAATAATAATAATAATAATAATAATAAGAAAGAAAAACTACCTTTAAGGCTAAAAAGTTAATAAAACTGCCCAGGCCGGGACTCAAACCCGCGACCTCTCACTCCCCGTCCAAGCTCCCAAACCAGTCCTCCATCAGTATCTTTCTGATTTATATTAATATCAAAGTATATTTATCCTTTCATTTAATGTTCATCTTTCACCTCGTGATAAACCAGTCGACCCAATCTTAGTTTAATCTTTATAACCTTTACTAAATTAATTTTTGAATTCATTATACGACCCATAAACCAGTATTTACAAATGATTGAATTGAAAGAAAAAAATATATATAAAGGAACCCATTTTCCTACTGTCGCGACAGTTTTAAAAAAAAAATGATTTTGCATATGGTAACGTTATTGAACAAGATCACAACATGAAATACTTTGAAAATCCATTCTATAAACTATTGGAATCGACAATTTGACTTAACTCATAACAAAATCTTCGAATTTGTTCAAGAACAAAAGTTTGACTTTATTTGTAAAAAATCTTTGACTCCAAAATTTGAATTCAATATAGAAAATTGGAAATCCAAACTTTGCAGATAGTTTAAACACGTAATTTCTAGCTGAACTGCATTGTTACATTTTTAAATTTGATTTGAATTCGAGGTATGACTAAAAAGGTGAAAAACAGAACACGAACACTTTTTTTTTATATAAATTTGGTCTCTTCTATTTGTAATTTGCAGAGGGTACAATATATAGTGTAATGGTACATGATTTAACAGTTACTTTGGATCCTAATTGATATGTGAAATTGACATCTAACAAATTTGCAGACAAGAGTACATGAATATGCAAGTAGAGGAAGAAAAAAAAATATATAACAGATAGGTACATTTAACAGAATTGTACGAATTTGGATTTTGATGACCAGCAATAATAGATAAAAACAAAATTATGGAAAGTTGATGTTGAAAGAAAGCTGAACTCGTTTGCTGTGTCATTATTTATCTAATAATATTATATAATAAATAAAATTACTAATAATAATAAAAATAGATTTAATAATAATAATAATAATAATACCAAAATATTACTAATTATGATAAAAATAATAAAAATAATGATATCAGAAATTTTAAATAAAAGATAGCTTTTTAGTTATTCATAATCATGATACTATAGTTAATAATAATAATGATAATCATAATAATACTAAAAATAATATAACCAACTACTTGTAACAATTTTTATGTTATAATTTTAATGATACTAATAATAGTTATAATAACTTTTAATGTATTAACTGTATTTTAGTTATTAATTATGTCCTATTTATAACATTTATTATATAGTAATATATATATATATATATATATATATATATATATATATATATATATATCCATAATTATTTGTTCGTGAATCGTCGAAAACAGTCGAGGTCAAATGATTGTATGAACATAGTTTAAAATGTTTGAAAATTAACTTAGCAAACTTTGCTTATCGTGTCGAAATAATATAAAGACTGAAGTTTAAATTTGGTCGGAAATTCCCGGGTCATCACAGAAAATCCCGAATTAGAAGTTCTAAATGAATCGGCCATACAAGACAACTTTCCTGATGAATATCTATTGAAGATAGATTATAATGAAATTCCATGGTTTACAGATTATGCAAATACTTAGTATGTGGATTCCTTGAAAAAGGATTATCGTACCAAAAACGAAAGAAATTCTTTAGTGATATAAAACACTATTTCTGGGAAGATCCACATTCGTTTAAAAGTTGTCCCGATGGAATAATACACCGATGTGTATTCGGAGATGAAGCTAGTCAAATCTTAAACCATTGTCACACAGGACCAACAGGAGGGCATTATGGGCCTCAGCTCACAGCAAGAAAAGTTTACGACAATGGATTCTATTGGCCTACAATTTTCAAAGACGCAAACCTTCTTTGCAAATCCTGTGATGCTTGTCAAAGGGCCAGAAAAATAAGCCAACGTGATGAAATGCCACAAAATATCATTCAAGTATGTGAAGTATTTGACATTTGGGGTATTGACTTTATGGGTCCATTTCCAAAATCTCATAATAATCTCTACAGTCTCGTTGCCATTGATTATGTATCTAAATGGGCGGAAGCACAAGCTCTCCCAACTAACGATGCACGAGTTGTAGTCAACTTTTTAAAATGTCTTTTTGCTAGGTTCGGAACACCGAAAGCTTTAATAAGTGATCGGGGTACTCATTTTTGTAACAATCAACTTGAGAAAGTTCTCAAAAGATATGGAGTAACTCATAAAATCTCAACTGCTTATCATCCACAGACAAGTGGACAAGTTAAAAATACCAACCGAGCATTAAAACGTATTCTAGAGAAAACCGTAGGATCAAATCCAAAGGAATGGTCCATGAAATTGGAGGATGCACTCTGGGCTTTTAGAACAGCTTACAAAACTCCAATTGGAACCACACCTTTTAAATTCATTTACCGAAAAGCATGTCATCTTCCAGTAGAAATTGAACACAAAGCATTTTGGGCTTTGAAGACATGTAATCTTGATTTACATGAAGCTGGACATTTACGATTAAGTCAACTAAACTAATTAGAAGAATTGAGACATGAAGCATATGAAAATTCGATAATCTATAAAGAAAGAACGAAGAAAAGGCATGATAAAAGAATCAGAAGTTCAAAAGAATTCAAAGAAGGAGACAGAGTTCTTCTTTTTAATTCACGATTCAAGCTATTTCCTAGAAAATTGAAATCAAGATGGTCTGGACCATTTATAGTCAAAAGAATTTTCCCATACGGAACAATAGAATTAATAAATTCAAATGGGATTGAATTTAAGGTTAATGGTCACAGAGTTAAACATTATGTACATGATCCGATGGAAGTTGACAACGAAGTTAATCACAATTTCAACACCACATCTAACTAAGTGTGGGGAGGTTCGAATATTTTTAGGGTAATATGTATTTCTGTTAGAGTTAGATATTCTGTTTTCGTGTAGTTCTCGAGAATGGAATCCGAATGGTCTTTCCCTAGCAGACCCTAAAGAACTAGTCTTCTCCCCACATTCTGAATTCTTATTTTTTTAGGTTTTACGAGATGAAGAATTCCTTTGATCTGAACCATGGTCTAATGCTACACGTTTTGATCACTAAATGTAATAATGACACACTCCCGAGTGACCTGGTATCAGTAATAAGAGCCAAATTGGACAGAGTAAGAAAAGAACTCAGGAACAATCATAATAAGTTACATTTTGGTAAAGGAATATCAAAATCCGCAGCGAAAAGAAGAGCACGACACCTTGAAAGATATCACAAATGCGGAAAATGGTCACACGAAGGAAAATGCTCGACGAATCAGACATATTCCAATACCGAGTTCGTTACTTTATGCAGAGAAGGACTGTTCATATGTTTTGAAGAAAAATCGTTGAATGCTCGAGGTTACGCCTATGTAGCTATGGAAAACCAATTAGTCCGACTATCTTATGAGTGGGCTAAAGCAGGTCACTGAGAATTCTATCTCACAGGTAAGTATGTACAGTTTTTTATTTTTATTTTTATTATTTTTAACCTTTTGATAATAAACGCTAAATCGTTCGCTATAAAGTATTAAATTGGTATTCAATAAAATTAGGTTTTGCGACCGAAATTATTGATATCATACAAAAATTTATTACATCACTGCAAAATTTACCGTTTATTCTTAAGGTATAAGTATCTTTAATTAATCAACCCAAAATATTTCAAAAATTCGTCATGAGTTAAACTAGGTTATGGAACCAAAATTACTTTACCGAAAAGAGGGGCGTATATTTTTGATAATATTTGATTGATTAAAGTGGGATAAAATACCAAAAAGATTTTTAATTTTTACTTTTACTATGTTTTTAAATTAATATTAAATCAATATTGTAAATTTTTTTTAAAATCAATATATTTAAGTTTGTAAATATTTGAAAAATTAATATTTTTAATATAAATTTGTATGTATAAAAACAAAAATATAATATAAATTTGGTGTGAATTTTTAATTATTATTAATATGAATTTTTAATTTTATGCATTTTAAATTTAAGTTTGGTGTGAATTTAAAAACAAAAATTTACTTTATTTCGTTAAGTTAAAAATATGATTTTTAAAATTCATCGTAAGTTGAAGACTAGGTCATTGAACCGAAATTGCTTTACCCAAGGGAGGGACGAGAACTTTTATTATCATTATTTTTAATCTTATTGAATTAAAGTATGCCAAAAACATTAAAAAACCCAAAAATATTTGCTTTTAAAACTGAGCTTAAAAATGACAAATTTTAAAATTTTGTCGAGGGACGGACTAGGACAACGATCCGAAACTACCTCATCCTAAAAAGAAACAAATTTTTAAAATTTAATTTAATTATATGTTTTAAAAGTTATAAGGTTTTTATAAAAAAAAAGGGGGGGAAAGCACTGTACGCGGACCCCCTGCGATCGCATGGGGTTTGCACTGGAGCCTCATGCGATCGCATGAGGCTGGAAACCAGGTCAGGAACTTAAACTCCAGCGAGCTGCTCTCTGTCTCCACTTTCACACATACATACATACGAGCATACACACACATACAACCCTAAAATCACAAATTTTTCACCAAAATCAACCAAATTTCTTGCTACAATCCGCTCTAAATATGAAATTGTTCAGAAGTTTATCAAGAAAGGTAACAATTACATCCCTAAACCTCTTTAAATTTGATTTTTAGTGTTCTTGAGCTATATTTTTCCTAATTTGATTTTGTTAATTTCTAGTGTAATTAGAGTTAAATTGTTAATATTTTATGCATGTATAACCTAGATTGATGCTATTTAACATGATTTGAAGCTAAAAACTTCAAAATTTTTAGGAATCTAGGGTTTGTGTTCTTGAGCGATTTGGGGCTTTTTGATATAAACAGGTGATGGCCGATTTTTTTCATGAATTGTTGCTAAATTAAGTAGTGTAACATGTTTAGGTAGCTAAATGATCCAAACTTTGATCCTAAACATGATTTTTGAAGATTAAAGTGGACTTTTTAGGTCCAAAATTTATGAACTTGATTAATTTGATATAATTGCCATTTGAGACTTGTTTAATTGTTAGTAATGGATGTTTTAACATGTTATTTGAGTTGAATGCTTATGAACTTTGTATACATTTTCATATATGCTTATTTGAAAAAGTGTAGAATTGTAAAAATTGTGAAAATATGTATAAGTTTAATTTTGATTGAACATGTTAATTTAATTTTTTCAAGTTGTCATTTTGCTAATACTAATGCATATTTGAATGCACAAATTTGGTGTTTAATGTGTTTTACAGAGATTTACAGATACTGATGGTGCAACATCATCATCCAGGCAACCTGCTCCAGAACCTGAACCTGATATGCAATATGAACCCGAACAAGAACAACAACAGGAACCACAACAACAGCCTGATCAACACGTACCTTATTATGATCCGCTACAATTTGTTGATGCCTTCACAGTATTTCCGATACATCCGCCAGTAAAATACCCAACAATTCCTGAACACACGTTGCATCTTAATCTGAGATTCGATAGAAGCTGGAGGGATTACCCGGCATATCAAAGTAACAAATTCAAACTGATACCGAAAAATGTAGAAGTGCCAAGGGTAATCGATTGGGATCCTTTGGAAAGGGTCCAACTAGCTAACTCAGTTAGCGAGCATCTGATCCAAAGGTATGGCAGTTCTTCTTTTACCGATTGGGAACGTCTATTCACCATTCGTAGGCCTGTATATAAGGAATGGTGTGTTGAGCTGATGAGTACTATAGCATTAAATGTAGATGTAGATAGATTAGATGATAGAAGTTTTCTTAGGTTTATACTTGGCCGTAGGATGTACAGGATGTCCATACTGGACATGGCCAGGGCATTACAGATTTACACTCCTAGTGAATTGCTACTACCCGATTGTATGAATTTGATTTATTGTGGTGAAAGGGTAGATAGGAATTTTGACGCGAACCCCGTTTGGAGGCGTATGTCAAACTATAATGTTTTTATACTGAGAGGAAAACACTCCTACTTACATATTAACAAAGCCGAGCTTCGTATAATTCATAGATTTCTGGCTAACTCGATTACACAGAGAGGTCACAACAAGGAGAAAATGACCTTACATGATTTATTTTACCTAGAGTGTATTCGAGACCCAAGAAGCTCTGTTAATATCCCCTACTGTGTTGGTTTTTATTTATATAAGATGGTGGAAGGAATACAGGAAGGGGGGATTATAGGAGGAGGTATTTTTGTTACTCTCATTGGAGAGTATTTAGTTGTAGATAGGGACCAAGGGGGTCCACTTTTGAAATGTAGGGAACAGGTTGAGCCTTTAGGATTGAAGGTCTATCAGGGTGCTAAGGTATTAAAGAGCAGATGAAACCAGCCAGTACCCTATGAAGGTAGTCATTCTCAGGTAGAGAGAGTTTCAGATGAGGAAATGGAGGAAGCGGATGACATTAGGGATGTCATTAGGGAAGCTATGACTGACGTCTACCAGCGTGTAGACGAGGTAGATATGACAAACGGGGAGAGATTTAGTCAGATGGAGCAGTGACAAGCCCGGAATGATTACGAGCATTCCAGGAAACGACAGCATGATAGATGGGACTATCATCAGTGTCAGATTATGAGCCGGCTGTCACCTCAGGATCACTACGTTCCGACCCGACCCGCTTACTATCCTCCACACCAGCCTGAGATGAGACCACCATATACTCTCTACGACCCTAACCAGGCCTACCAGTACACCTATCACCAACCATGGAACCCGGACGACGACATGAACTGGAACCCCTATCCAGATTGATATAGTTTCAGTTGGTGATTTCTATGATTTTTATCTTTTTATTATTTTTATTTATTAATGTTTAAACATATGATATTGTGATACATTAATGTATTGTTTAATATTTTTATTATTTGGTACTAATATTTCATATTTGATTTGAAAGTGGGATTTTAAGTCCCATTTCAAATTACCATGCATGTTTATATTTGTATGTATGTATATTGTCAGTTATACACAACAGGGTAAAACAGCGCATTTTCAAAGACTGGCATTAAGTTCAGCAAAAGCTACTAATTTTGACAACAAAACGAAAAACAAATGTAATGTAACAACAAGACGGAATGAACAAATGATGTGCACCATTTATCATTCAGCAAACAAACGCCAATATGTTTGGAAACTTTGGTAAAATTTAATAATTTTTCTACGCTAATCACCCTCAATAATTTAAATTGTTACTGATTTCTTGCAAATGAGGGCATTGCAAGATCTTAAGTGTGGGAAGGGGTTAAATTCTTTCGGATTTTTAAAATTTTTGACTTATACACTTGGTTACCATTAAAAATACTAGTAATGCAGTAGTTGTATTAGAATCTAGTGCTCTCTGATAATAAAGAATAGCCCTAGTCTTATATACTGACTACCCAATTCTAGTAAAATTTTCAAAATTTTCAATTAAATGAATTGAAAATCATGTTTATACATATTTATGAACGATAAAACTAGGTGTTAACACCGAAATTATTGTTACCTCGGAAAGGACATAAATTGAGAAACAACCTAAAATGTTAGAATTAATTTAAAATGGAATAGAGGACAATAAAAAGGCAAAGAAAGGAAAATAAAAGCCAAGTGTGGAAAAAATTACCAAGTTTTTTAAAACATATATCACATATTTTGTACAAAGATACTTTTGTTTTGGACAAAATTAACCATTTTACCCGATTTATTGTAATACTTTTGAAAGAAAGATGGATCTACACGGTGAATCAATTCCATCATTAAAAGGAAGTAAAGTCTTCCGAAAAAAACATGCGCTTCTTGATTTAGGTCATGAAGTTGTCGTCCAGACCAGCTGTAGGTTGACGAAAAATCTAGAAAAGTCATCACTAAAATCAGTAGGAAATCCACGGACCTCAGCATCAAACAGGGTCGCCAAGTGGTCAGACTTATCCTAACCATGAGAGGATATGTCTCGTAAAATGGGGAGGACGCCGTGCAAATTAGCTTGATAAGACTAATGAATCAGACCCCCAGAAAAGGATAATCTCCTTAAAGATTAAAAATCAGCTTTTAAGCCTGATATTACTCAATCCTAGAGATTGACCTTAAAGATTGAGAATTACAAACTTATGGAATTCGATGATATCTAAACTCGAGCTTGAACGAGAAAATATTTTGATCAAAATTACAAACCGATTTGTTTTCTGAAAAACCCATTTTTAATGCGTTCATTACCATTGAACGTAAAATCCTAGGAATTTACCTGGAATTCATTAGGTCACCTGAACCAAATTGGGTGTCAACCGTAAGAACGGTGATTGCATAGCATGGTCAAAGACAGGACCTTATGCCAGACCGAAAAACCATAAGGGTGGGCTTTACTATTGCTCCTACAAAGGATAGTAATTGCATCCGACACGTTATAGACCATAATTAAAAGCATGTCAGGGGACATTGCCTTAACAGTTGCTTGTTCAACGTTTTCCTTTACAACCGGACGGTAGTTTACCAAATGGTAATATACGGAGCAAGTATACTGGACGTGTTGCTTTCCCAATACAAGGTTAGCAAGTGGGTGACACAAAACCGCAAGTTTTAAGCTAAAATTTTCAAATATGAAACCCACCAAACCCACAAAAACATTTTGCAAACACCGGTGAAGGGTTATTCCGGAAAACTTATCTAGGGTAAAAACTAGATTTAATTTTCAAAAGATCAAATGTTTTCATAAAGATCCAATTTCCTTAAGGATTTAAATTTTTATAGTCATGTGGGACTGTAAACCACATCGTTACTACCATTATTCATACCGCCGTATAAAAATCACTGATGTATAAAGTGTGAAGAATAAAGAAGTGATTCTAGTATTTTTATTTCAAGACTATATTGCTTGAGGACAACAACGCTCAAGTGTGGGAATATTTGATAATGCTAAAAACGAACATATATTTAATAGCATTATCCCTCAAGAAAGACAAGTTTTTAGTTGCAACTGTTCTATTTACAAGTGATATTCGTTTAAATAATAAAAGGTGAAGACAAAAGACAGATTCGACGAATTGAAGACGCAAACGACCAAAAAGCTCAAAAGTACAAAATACAATCAAAGTGGTTCCAATTATTAATGAGAAACGTCTCAAAATTACAAGAGTACAAGACGCGAAACGAAAAATAGAAGATATTAAATTGTACGCAAGGACGTTCGAAAATCCAGAACCGTGACCAAAGTCAACTCTCAACGCTCGACGCAACGGACCTAAAATTACAAGTCAACTATGCACATAAATATAATATAATATTTAAATAATTCTTAAAATTATTTATATATTATATTTAAAATCCGTCGGCAGAATGCAAACAAAGACATGTGAGCTGGAATCCCAGGCCATGCGAGCGCATGGCCTGCATGAGATAATCTCATGCGATCGCATGAGCCAAAAAGTCAAGCCACATGCTATAAATTTCGCAGTTTTGAGCGATCTTTTAGACATCCATATATCTTTCTCTCTATCTCACTCGTATAATTTATATATATATTATAATTTTAATTTTAATTTTAATTTTAATTTTAATTTTAATTCTAATAATAAAGGTATGTTAGCGAATGTTGTAAGGGTGTAAGTCGAAATTCTGTCCGTGTAACGCTACGCTATTTTTAATCATTTTAAGTTATGTTCAACCTTTTTAATTTAATGTCTCGTAGCTAAATTATTATTATGCTTATTTAATGCCGAAGTAATCGTGATGTTGGGCTAAATATTAAAATTGGGTAATTAGGCTTTGTACCATAATTGGGGTTTGGACAAAAGAACGACACTTGTGGAAATTAGACTATGAGCTATTAATGGGCTTTATATTAACTAAACGACACCTCGTTAATTTAATATATAGACTTATAATTTGACATATTTATATATAACCACATACGCTTGACTGGGTACGGTGGGCGGGATATCTATAAATACCAATAATTGTTCATTTTACCGGACACGGAACTGGATTAATAGTTAATAGACTTGTGGAAATAGGGGTGGATTACATTCAAGGGTAATTGGTGTAATTGTTAATAAAGTAGTAAAACCTTGGTCTACATGCAGTCGATAACCTGGTGTATTCATTAAACAAAGTATTAAGACCTTGTTACAATTCGAATCCCCAATTAGTTGGAATATTTGACTTCGGGAATAAGAATAATTTGACGAAGACTTTCGCACTTTATGATTATGACTGATGGACTATTATGGACAAATCCGTATGGACATATCGAATAATCCAGGACAAAGGACAATTAACCCATGGTAATAAAACTAAAATCAACACGTCAAACATCATGATTACGGAAGTTTAAATAAGCATAATTTATATATTTCATATTTAATTACACTTTTAATTATCGCACTTTTATTTATTGTCATTTTATTTAATTGCATTTTTAATTATCGTACTCTTTAATTATCGCAATTTTATTTTATCGCACTTTTATTTATCGCAATTTCATTATCGTTATTTACTTTACGCTTTAAATTAAGTTATATTTATTTTTAATATTTTACATTAGGTTTTAACTGCGACTAAAGTTTTAAAATCGACAAACCGGTCATTAAACGGTAAAAACCCCCTTTATAATAATAATACTACTTATATATATTTTTGTATTTTTACAATTATAAGTTAAAACTAATATAGCGTTAAACTTGGCTAGAGTTCCCTGTGGACGAACCGGACTTACTAAAAACTACACTACTGTACGATTAGGTACACTGCCTATAAGTGTTGTAGCAAGGTTTAGGTATATCCACTCTATAAATAAATAAATATCTTGTGTAAAATTGTATCGTATTTAATAGTATTTCCTTGTAAAAATTAATAGTATTTTATACACCACCTCGCACACATCATGTATTCATTTCCTTGCATATAGGAAGTTATAAAATTCTAGGCCATGTATAAGAAAGTGAAAGGTTAAATGGTTTTTTTTTGGTTAGATCTTTACATATTATACGAGGGATGCAAACAACAAATTTTGTATTTAAAGATAGTATAGAATATAAGGAACATTTGTTGCGGGTACGATGCAACGGACAATTTTTTGACATGTATCAATTGTTTTAACTCACACGAGTAAAAATTGGAAATGAGATCCGATCAATTTTAGGTAGTTTTGGATGCATCCAACTCTAAATCAAGATGTGTCAACTATATTCATGTGTAAAGTGGATGCTTCATCGTCTAGATATGCATGTTTCATCGTCTAAATATGGATGCTTCATTTATAAACTATTCGTGTGTAAAGTGAATGCTTCTTCGTCTAGATATGGATGATTCATTTATAAACTTGATTTATGCATACATATTATAACGGTCATTGATTATGAGTCAATATGAAAACTATGAAAAAAGTTGCAACATACAAGTAAATCTATTTCAAGCTATAAGGAATTTACTTACCTACATGTATATATTGCATCCTAAAATTTTATCAATTTCATCCATTAAATTAAATGTGAGATGCAATCAAAGTGTTATCCAATTTATCATGTATTTACCACTGATGATTTGTTAACTTCTATTAATTATAATAGAGAGTATGTGTAGGCCACTTTTTTTAGGAGAAATTAATTAAATTATTAATGTATTTTTTTCTTTTGTAAATAAAATGAATGGTTCACAAGTATTCTCACCAATTTTAAAAATGAAAATGTTCTCACTAGAATACTACCCTCTATATATATATATATATATATATATATATATATATATATATATATATATATATATATATATATATATATATATATATATATCAATTTATATATATATATGTATTTATATAAATATGTACTTAGGTAGTCCTCCGTAGCTTTGTCCCTACACCATCCACCTTTCTTATAAGTGTGGATGTTCTTGAAGTTCTCGATAAGACTCGGAGGATCCTTAGCGGCCTGCAAACACGCATCAGGTCAAATTAAATTCATCTATATACAACTATTAAAATATGACATTGATAAAAAAAAAAAAAAAGATCTAAGTAATTTACCAGACGGTCGGCGATAGACCTGCTACCTTGCGTACTGAGATATTCCATTTTCGCCCTATTTTTCTTGTTAGCCGCACAACGAGCTCGATATTTTTTTGAAAGCATCAAGTCTACGAATGGGTCCCACAGATGTTGTTCAACATCCGGTGGCGGTAGGTTTCGAAGGTTGTTTGGATGTTCATACCCATCATTATCCGTGAAATACTTTCTCTGTTCACTCTTTGCGTTCTTCCAACGATCCCCGCACAAAGAATTTACCCCAGCTTCCACGGTTCTTTGCTTGCTCCCGCCATCTAGCCATTTGGTCATGTCAAAGAACCCCTAGAACAAAAAGATACATAGTTACAATATTATATTAGTATAATAAGTAACATATTTTATAAAGTTTAAGTATAAATAAGTAAGTAATCTATCATTTAAGGAACCGAATATACTTACACAGAGATCAAGCCAAATTTTTTCTTTCTCATCATCGGGAACCTTTTGCCACGTGTCGTAATGCTTTGGAAAGGACGGGTCCCTAACAACTTCCACAAGCATACCAATACATTTTGACTTGTGAACGCCAATTGGACGACATGTCCCCAAAACAGAAACATCAAACTCAATAGGTAATGGTTTGTTACCCGTTTCGGCCACCATTTTCCGTAATTTGGCGTTTGAACTTGGGCCACGACCACCCTTACGGGGTTGAGCTGCATATTCAAACGAAAATTACACGGTTAAATTCAAAAAATAATAATAAACGATATGATCACTAAAAGATCTTAATTTCTTACTTGTGTGCCCACGCTCTAGGTTAGAAGGACACCGAGGGGGCTCATTGCCCCCATCACCTCCATGACTCGTTGCACCGAGCATTAAAAGAACCAGACATAACAAATACATTTGCATATATACAAGTAAGTCAACAGAACAAATATATATATATATATATATATATATATATATATATATATATATATATATATATATATATATATATATATATATATATATGTGTGTGTGTGTGTGTGTGTGTGTGTGTATGTGTGTGTGTGTGTGTGTGTGTGTGTGTGTGTAATGAAAAATATAGAAAAGCATAAAAATACACTTCATTGAAAGTTTAAACATTTCATTGCAATTAGCGTTCTTCATAAAGATAACAATTACACATTAATAATCAAATTCATCGCTAGAGTAAGCTTCATCATTAAGAAACTGAGGATTGTCTTCATCGTTAGCCTCCATACCATTATCATCGTTAGCCTCCACACCATTATCATCCTCACATAAATCGTGAGGAAGGATAAAAGGGTCTAAATCGATAATAAAATCAACATCATCATCGACTTCATGTGTTGGTGGATTAAAATCAATTGTTGTCGATTCTCCATGTACACTCAAACTTGTATAAGTCATATTATCCAAATCAGCATCCAGTATAAGATCGGATGAATTGGTGTTGTGTACAAACATCTGGTTCGGTTTCTTCGATGATGTCTCTATCCCAAAGTTTTCGATGATTGACCTCATGAATGACCTTCCAGCTAGCATTTTTAGAAGGATCAGCGATGTAGAAGATTTGTTGAGCTTGTGTTGTAAGAATGTGTTGATCGTCTTTATACCATTCTTCTTTTGTGTCAATACTAGTCATGTTATTCTTTGTAACTAAACGGATTTTACGCTTGATGTTCTCAGTCTTGAACCACCGACATCTGAATAACACAACACTAAATAAACCACCATAATGCAACTCTAGAATATCTTCCAACTGGCCATAATACATAGGCACATCAATTCCAGGTGTTGCAATTCCGCTATTTTGTGTTGTGCATCGTTCATCACGATCACGAACCACAAACCTAACACCGTTCACGTTGCAAGCGGTGTAATAGTTTGCGGAACCGACCGGTCCTTCAGCTAGACTTAGCAATTCGTTGCTACAATTTGATCGGTCAACTACTCGAAATTTACGTATCTATTAAAAAATAATATAAATAGAAAGTTATATAACATATATATATATATATATATATATATATATATATATATATATAATGAGTTTACCTTTTCTTTGAACCAACCAGCAAAATATGTTTGGATTTCAAGACCGGGATTCTCTGTATTGAACTAAATATTTAAAAGAATTGTTAGTATAATAAACGTTTACAAAGGTAAGTCATTCACAAAGCAATTTTTAGTGTATTGACTTACTTTTTAGATTACGCCGTTATATTAAGCCGCTATCATCATCGTCACATATCATTGTCATCATCATCGTCACATGTGACTTCAAATCTTCGGCGAGAAACTTTGGGTGAGAAATCATTGGCGGGAAAACATAATGAGGCTTTTTGGGCGGGAAAATTCTTCTATATAACAACCTCTTATTAATTATACCCTAAACTCTAATTAAACGACGTTAATCATCATCGTCGTCGTCGTCATCATCATCATCACCGTCATCGTAATCATCATCATCATCATCGTCGTCATCATCATCGTAATCATCGTCATCGTCATCGTGGTCGTCATCGTTCGTCATCACCATCGTCATCATCGTTACACCGTGACATTACACTGTTAAACTGCACCGTTACATTACACCGTCAACATCATCATCATCATCATCATTACAACATTACTGAATTAAATCACATTACAACGACCAACATTAAATGGAAATCATACAAAGTTACTGAAATTAAAATCACACTGATAACGACAAACATACGAAGATGAGGTCTTGTTTCCCCGCCCTAATGTAACGGTGTTTATGTGTCGGTGTAATGTAACGGTGTTATGTAACGTTGTTATGTAACGGTGTTTATGTGTCGGTGTTATGTAACGTTGTTACGTAACAGTGTTTATGTGTCGGTGTAATGTAACGTTGTTATGTAACAGTGTTTATGTGTCGGTGTAATGTAACGGTGTTATGTAACGTTGTTATGTAACAGTGTTAATGTGTCAGTGTAATGTAACGTTGTTATGTAACAGTGTTTATGTGTCGGTGTAATGTAACGGTGTTTAGAACACATAATTGTTAAGTAGAAATTATTCTCAAAAGAAAATACATCAGTTACTTTCAAAAGACAATACATTAGTTACTAGAAACCGAAATTACTTCAGAAACTACAAACTACAACACACTACTTCCAAAAGAAATTACATTAGTTACTTGAAAATGAAACACAACACAAATGCTACCAAACTATAAATTAACATCAGTTTCAAACTTTTTGCTTGACGTTTTGCGGTTTCAAGTGAACGTATGAGAGCTTTATTGGACGCTAACAATGACGGTATCACTTCAAGCGCCCGATCAGATCAGAGCGGATCAATCCAAATTTGTCTCCTTCTACAACGTTCAGACATCAAGCTTCCGAACCGACCATCACAACCATAATATCGTCGACCGTACTGGTATTCATCAGTCAAACAAGTTTTGATAACCATCTTTGAACCACAAGTTCGACAAGACTTAACAGCCAAAGTTTCCCATGTACCATACTGGTAATTTTCATCCATATTGTTGCAGTCATCTAGTGTTGTGACTAGTGGGGTTGTTATATAGAAGAATTTTCCCACCCAAAAACCACCATTCGTTTTCCCGCCAATGTTTTTCCACCCAAAGTTTCCCGCGGAAAGAAAAATACATCAGTTAACAATGTTAAGAGTTTGTTTATGGTTTAATTAGGGTTTGATTAAGGTATGTTTAGGAAAAGGCTTCTTATAGTTGCCTATCTCCTTGACAATTGCCCGACAGATGGTATTATTGTGTTGGTGGGGTATCTCAACTCCAACTCTAATTCCGTTCGAACACACGGACGTCTTATTATATTCTCTTTTAACTCCTTTTTATAATATTAGTTGCTCTTTTTAAAAAAAAATGATGATGACAATGATTTTTGACGATGATAAAAAAAATACAAGTAACTAAAAGATTTCAAATTAAATATATATAAAAAATTAAAAATTTCACCAAAATATATATAAAATATTTATTAAAATTATATATTCATATAAAACACATATTACTGAATCGTCATCGTAATCATCATCATCATGAGTGTGATTTAATTTCAGTAACTTGGTATGATTTTCGTTTAATGTTCGTCGTTATAATGTAATTTAGTTCAGTAACTTTGTATGATGTTGCTTGTAGTTGAAATGTTATAATTTCAGTAACTTTGTTAGAATTCGAAAATAACTGCGATTTTTCATTCATTTAATTCAGTAACTTTGTATGATGGTCAACATTTTCGGTGTGTTTGATGTGTGCAATGTTGTTGATAATGGACTCTATAAATACGAAAAACTGTCAAAAATGTCGTCCCCAATAGGCTTTAGGGACGACATGTCGTCCCTAAATATGGCGCCAATTTTTTTGTTCTTTTGGAGCCAATTTTTTTCCCAACGACAAAAATAAAAAAAATGTTTTTTTTTTTTTTTTTTGGAAGTCGTCCCTAAAAAATTTGCTTTTTTGCTTTTTGGAGCCAGTTTCTGACACGAGAAATAATTAAAAAAATTAAATTTTATTTCGGGACGACATGTCGTCCCTAAATGTCGTCCCTAACAAAATGGTCAAACTTTTGGTAAAAAGCAGCCCAGTTTTTTGTCCTTTAACGTATTTTTGGGGACAATTTGATGTTGTCCCTAATACTGTCGTCCCCAATGTTAGATTTTCTTGTAGTGTACGGTGTACGATGCCTTTCTAATCGGTACGTGTTTTAATATGTACGGATGCCTTTTTCAGCATAATTGTGTGTCTTGATACGAACTCTCGTCAATTGATAACTAGAGACTTAAAATGCACTATATTCATTTTAATTGAACATATAAAATGGTAGACGGAGCAAAACATAACGAATAGGCTTATGTCACAAACAATAAAAACCAACAACGTATGCGGCTTAGATGATTGAAATGATTGTCATAAAAAGCTTATAACTACTTGTTGAAACACTCGCTAACAATACTGAATTATGTTGATACTGGATTAATTCACGTTGTAAACTGATACCTTTGATGACTTTGATAGAATAATCCAAACTTTCACGAAAAGTTTCCTTGACAGAATGTAGTTGGTCAATGACTTTGCTAATGTGTAACCGGCTTCTAGGTGATTTAACTGAGCAACATATCCCAATTCGATACACTGACATCAAACACTCTTATGTCGACCCGTATGTTTCACTTTCATAACTATCTGCACTCAATTTTCGTTCTGTTTTGCTTCGAATAAGACGGGATCGGTTATCTCCATAACTTGATGTGGTATAGCCGTTTTCACATAGTCATGAAGATTTAAACTCTTACTAAACATGTCTTTAGTAGGAGGTTTGCCCGTAAACAACATTAGTATGGGAACTCTGAAGCTATATATGTCGCCATAGGGTGACACTCACTGACACCTTACTTCGGAATCCATATTCTGCACATTTTGCACATGAACAAAAGATTAGAACTATTCAAAAGATTCAATAGAGGGGTATCCGTTGGGGTGGAACGATGGCCACAAGATAACTGTTAAAGTGGCGGCAGCCGTAGGCAATCCGGAGGTCGCCATCAACAACGACGGAGAGGAGCTAGGGTTTCGGGAAAGGCAGCCGGTGAAAATGTCGCGACACGTATCGGTTTTGGGAATTTTATTCTCAACCCTGCATCTCTTTCTCATTTTCCATTAAATCCCCATATTTCTTATTTCTTATATATTAACATTTAGTCCCTGACACAGTTACACTAACGAATTAGATTGTGATCCCCTCGACCATTAGGTTTTTAGGTTTAGGGTTTTGATTGTAATCCCCTAATTTAACCGTTAGGTTCATGATTACATGTTACAATATGAAATTATCAAGTCTTGGATTTTATTTGGTATGAAAACTTACCGTAAGTGCGACGAATAAGCCATGAAGGCTAGATGATAAGAAGGCCATGAAGGCTAAGATGATGAAAAGGCCATAAAGGCTAGATGACGCCATGAAGGCTATTCAAATTTGCTGTAAGAGCCATAATTTTTGGATAGTATAGTTTGTGTAGTTACAAGCATATGTGAAATATGTCTCATGACTGCGAGAGTTGGTCCAAAAATTATGTTTCTGATCTTAAAAGATTAGTGGTTCAAGTTAGGGCATCTGAACTTTTGAATCACCTTAATTCAAGTCCGTATAAGTGAGACTCAATCGAAATGATAGATGTGCGTATAATTAGGAAAAAAAAAAATTAAACGTACCTGAACTTGGGGGTGTTACACTTATGTATCCTTTTACATGAAAACTGATTAATTGGTATAAGACATTCTTATCATTTTTAAAACCTAAAAGGTGTTCCACTACAAGTCTACAATGTTACCTTGAAAGACCGAACATTGTAATTAGACGTTATTTGTATTTAGACACTATTTGTAGATGCTATTTGTATCAGTAAACAACAAGGTTTTCATCTGTAACAAATATCAAAGAAAATGAGGGAAGAATACCAAACAAGAAGATAAAAGGAAGACATACTAGAACAAGTTATTTTTAAGAAACACGCAGCAGCCAAACATAGAGCGGCTTGTGGTGGGGCATCACACCCAATTAGAATCAAATTATGCGACAGGAGATGTAGTCGTTGAGGCAAATAGTTGAAGTTAAAGATCAAAATACTCTGAACATACCGGATGATCATATTTAGAGTTGTCGGGTAAGGCACAAAGATCATGCATATATAGACAAATCTGCTTCACATCATAAGAGAGACTCGGGCGCGTGAACGTAAGATGCTAACGAGCACCTACAAGGACCGATAGGCCGTAACCAACAATTAGGGTTTGGCTCTAGTATCGATAGATTTCCTACAAGGGTTACGATTAACCATTTGTACGCACCCAAGAATCTTGGTGGAGTACTTCTTTTGGGAGAGAAACATCTAGAGGGGGTATGAGTGCCATAGATTCTGAGAAAATAGTTAAATGGGCCAATGTCAGTCATCAAAAAGTCCATATTTAAAGAAATAATGACCTGCTGAAGCAATCTTGATGAGTGATAGGCTTCTTTTTTTTTTTTTTTTTTTTTTTGAACAGCGATTGGAATCACCCGGGGGGACTAAACCACCCGTTGCGATCATCTCCCGTTAGATAGTTAGGGAGAGACTTCTGACTTCAACCAAAATAATAATCATGATAGAAACTTGAACTGTGATGTACAAATATATCAACATTAATTGGTTGTTTGCTACTGTTTACACTTGTTAATAATAGCTTTTATGGAACAAAGCACTCATTTGTGAGCATACAGACAATCTACAGAAGAATATGTACTTATACAACTTGCGGTCGCATGGTCGAGGAAACGGGAGTTCCACTTCCTAACCTGAAAGTTAACAAAGGACATCGGATATGGATCATTATAGTGTCATTTTCATTAATTTGTAATTCCTATATTCATTTTAGTTGGACATAAAAAAATGATAGAGCAAAACAGAGTAACACATAGTTTTCATATGTTCTGTTCATGATACAACGTGGAAATACAGCCTCTTAAGGCTTGTAACAATAAAAACCTACAAAATATGCGACCCAAATGCTTAAATTTATCGTTATAAAAGTATAACTACTGATTGAAATAGTCACTGACAATACTTGATTAACAACCATTTACGTTACATAAAGTGAGAAAGCAAGATGAAAATATAATTTATATGACTTCATGGTATGTGTAGCATATGTTGGTGATTTTAGTGTCATCCAACGTACATTTTAGTTAGTTGCGATTTACTTGAATGCAGGTGTTAGCTAGCTATACTTACCAACGGGTTCGGAGAGTGTGGAGTACACGCCCGTAAGAGTTGGCTACTAACTGTCGCGTAAAATGCGGGGGTCAAGGGGGCTGCGCCCCCTTGCGGGGTCCAAGGGGCAGCGCCCCTGGCGGGGTCCAAGGGGCAGCGCCCCTGGCTGGGGTCCCGCTCCCAGGTGAGCGGGCAGGGGTCGAGGGGGCAGCGCCCCTCGCGGAGCTCGGGGCAGCGCCCCGAAACCTCAACAGAAATTGCACTATTCGTTAACTAGAAAAGTTGCGTTCGAATAAGTGTCAGCGAACAGGTATGCCTTTTGGTATAACCGATTTTCCCGCCAAAACTGAAGGGTTACACCCTTTTGATTTAACTGTTTTCCTATAAACAGTTTATGAACGTCTTTGTTCATTGATTCTGCATTCATAAAAACCAACAGAAACACACACATATTCTCTAACAATTTGATCAGTGATTTCGTTGCCCAAAACACTGATTGCGTTCTTGTTTGATCCCTGTAAAGATTTCGTGCAACCGTGGCAATCGTAGGGTCGAAATACTTTATAGAGATAGTGATTACACGATTCAAGAACGAATCCAGCAGTCAATTCATACCCGATTTCTAACAAATCTATAAAGTATTTAGTCTGTAATCATGTCTGGAGAAACGGTGAAAGAGATGACAAGGCAGTTTGCAAAACTGGAGAAATTTGAAGGAGTTAATTTTCGAAGATGGCAACAGAAGATGCGATTTCTGTTAACAACGTTGAAGGTTGTTCATGTTCTATCCACCCCCATGCCAGAACTTCCTGAGGATGCAACTTTGGATCAAATCAGGAGAAGAAACAAGTGGGATAACGATGATTTCATATGTCGTGGCCACATTCTAAATGGTATGTCTGATGTTCTTTTTGATGTTTACCAATCTGTAGAAACTGCTAAGGAACTATGGGATTCGCTTGAATCCAAATACATGGCCGAAGATGCTTCGAGTAAGAAGTTTCTTGTGAGTAATTTCAATAATTACAAAATGGTGGATTCAAGGCCTGTTATGGAACAGTTCCACGAAATTCTTCGAATTTTGGGACAGTTTACACAACACAATCTGAAAATGGATGAATCCATTTCAGTGTCTTCAATTATAGACAAACTGCCACCATCATGGCAGACTTTTAAACACATGCTAAAACATAAGAAAGAAGAATTGTCTTTGACTGAATTGGGAGGCACCCTACGTATTGAGGAATCAATACGTGATCAAGAGGGTGGTAAGACTAAAGAAAAGGACGTTGCATTATCCTCTGTTAACATGATTAAGGATGGTAAACGTGGGAACAAAAACAACAAAAAGTTCAATGGAAAGAAACGTAAGTTTCAAGGGAACAACGATGGTTCCAACAAGAAGGATAAGAAATCTCTATCTTGTTGGATTTGTGGCAAACCTGGTCACTTTAAGAAAGAATGTCGTGTTGGAAAGAACAAGGATGGAGCAAGCGGTTCAGGTTCAGGAAACGGGTCTAAGGACCAAGTTCCTAACCAATGTCAGAATTTTGATTGTATTATAAATTCTGTTCAGAATTATGTATCACATATTTCTGAAGCATTTTATGTGCAGGATGATAACATAGCGTGGTGGATTGATTCCGGGGCCACATGTCATGCATGTAAAGATCGCTGTTAGTTTAAGACATTTCAACCTGATGATGATGTGCTTCACATGGGGAACGAATCAGTCACTCCTGTCCTTGGTCGTGGAGATGTTGTTTTACAATTTAGCTCTGATAAGACAATTACTTTAAATAATGTTGTGTATGTACCTGGGTTGAGAAAGAATCTGATTTCCAATCCTATATTAAATAAGTGTGGTTATAAAAAAGTATTTGAATCCGACAAGTATATCTTGTCGAAGGGTGGCATGTTTATTGGATTTGGATACTATAATAATGGTATGTTTATGTTGAATCTTAAGAATGTTCCTGTTGTTGATAATTCTGCTTGCATGATTAGTTCTAGTTCAAATGAGTCAAGTTTATGGCATGCGCGTCTAGGACATGTACATTATAAAAGAATGTATGAAATGTCTAAAGTTGATTTGATTCCTACCTTTGAAAAATGTTCTGAAAAATGTAATACCTGTATGTTGAATAAAATCACGAGACAACCTTTTAAGACCATAAACAGGACGTCTTTGAATTTAGAACTAATTCATAGTGACCTTTGTGATTTTCATGCTACACCTTCCTTAGGAAATAAGAAGTATGTAATCACATTTATAGATGATGCGTCTAGGTTCTGCTATGTTTATCTTTTGCATTCTAAAGATGAGGCCTTAGACAAATTTAAAATCTATAAGACTGAAGTGGAATTACAACAAAATGGTTTAATTAAAACGTTGCGCACCGATACAGGTGGTGAGTATTATGATCCAATGTATTTCCAATCTGTAGGGATTATTCATCAAACTACAGCTCCATATACACCACAACAAAATGGTGTAGCGGAGAGGAAAAATAGGTCTCTCAAGGAAATGGTTAATTCCATGATGACGTACTCTGGTTTGAGTGACGGATTTTGGGGAGAAGCCATGTTAACGGCTTGTCACATTTTGAATAGAGTTCCTAATAAAAGAGGAACTATGACTCCTTACGAACTTTGGTACAAGAAACAACCAAACTTGCATTATTAGCGAGTTTGGGGTTTTCGGGCAATCGTAAGATTAACCGAACCCAAAAGGAAAACTTTGGGTGAAAGAGGTGTTGATTGCATCTTTATTGGATATGCTGAACATTCCAAAGCCTATAGGTTTTATGTGATAAAACCTAATGATTTTATTTCGATTAACACCGTTATAGAATCAAGAGATGCAATATTTGATGAATCCCGTTTTACATCAATACCTAGACCAAGGGACGTGATTTCTCATTCAAATGAGACTACACAGGGAGTTAACCTGGAAGAAATTCCAAGTGAGTCACTAGAACCTCGTAGGGGCTCTAGAACTAGGACACCCAAGTCGTATGGTTCTGACTTTCAACTTTACCTAGTTGAAGGATCGAGAGATTGTGTTAAGTCACAATATTCTTACTGTTACAGTATAGATGATGATCCTAGAACCTTTGATGAGGCCATGAAATCTCGTGACGTTGCCTTTTGGAAAGAAGCAATTGACGACGAGATGAGTTCTATTTTGGAGAATAACACTTGGGTATTAACAGATTTACCACCAGGATGCAAACCTTTGGGAAACAAGTGGATCTTCAAGAAGAAGATGAAAGTCGATGGCACAATTGATAAGTTTAAAGCTAGATTGGTTATCCAAGGCTTTAAACAAAAGGATGGTATTGATTATTTCGATACATATGCTCCTGTTGCTCGTATCACTACTATTAGATTGTTAATAGCACTTGCTGCTACGTATGATCTAGTGATCCATCAAATGGATGTCAAAACAGCATTCTTGAATGGTGATTTGGAAGAGGAAGTGTATATGAGACAACCAGAAGGGTTTGTTATGCCAGGTCAAGAGCATAAGGTGTGCAAGTTGGTTAAATCATTGTACGGGCTGAAACAAGCTCCCAAGCAGTGGCATCAGAAGTTTGATGATGTGGTGTTGTCTAATAGTTTTGTACTAAATCAATCTGACAAGTGTGTATATAGCAAATTCGATCAATCCGGAAAAGGTGTGATCATTTGCTTATACGTGGATGACATGTTGATCTTTGGTACTGACCAGGATCAAGTTGATAGAACAAATGAGTTTTTATCTTCGAAGTTCTCCATGAAGGACATGGGAGTGGCGGATGTAATCCTAGGCATAAGGATTAAAAGGGTTGATAGAGGTATCACGATCACACAATCTCATTACATTGAGAAGATTCTGAAACGGTTTAAGTGTGATCAATGTTCTCCCTTGAATACTCCCGTTGATACAACTGTGAAGCTTATGCCCCATTCGGGTAAAGCTGTATCACAGCTTGAATACTCTCGAGCAATTGGATGCTTGATGTATGCTATGACAAGCACACGCCCTGATATTGCTTTCATAGTGGGAAAACTTAGTAGGTTTACTAGTAATCCAAATGCTACTCACTGGCGTGCTGTGGTTAGAGTATTCAAGTATTTGAAGGGTACTATGGATTATGGTATCACTTATACTGGGTTCCCTTCAGTTTTAGAAGGATATTCGGATGCAAGTTGGATAACCAACGTCGAAGATCATTCATCTACGACTGGTTGGATATTCCTACTTGGAGGAGGTGCTATTTCATGGGCTTCTAAGAAGCAAACATGCATTACAAATTCAACCATGGAGTCTGAATTTGTAGCTTTAGCTGCAGCTGGTAAGGAAGCTGATTGGTTAAGGAATCTAATTCATGAAATTCCTTTGTGGCCGAAGCCAATATCTCCTATTTCCATCCATTGTGACAGTGAAGCTACTTTGGCTAAGGCTTATAGCCAAATGTACAATGGAAAGTCTAGACACTTAGGTGTTAGACACAGTATGGTTCGCGAGCTGATTTCACATGGAGTGATATCCGTAAGTTTCGTTAGATCACAACAAAATTTAGCGGATCACTTGACTAAAGCATTAGCCCGAGACTTAGTGCACAAGTCGGCTATTGGAGTGGGATTGAAGTCCACATAAATCTTCCAAAGTGAGACGCCCAATTCCCTTCTAGTACAACGCTAGAAGCAGAATTCAATGAGGTAAGCTTACTTTCTGAAGATTGAAACACATAAAATTCTGATCCCAAAGTATGTGTTTAGACCTGCAAGTTGAGTTAGGTTGAAGTTATTCTTCTTAATAGTTCTTTTGAAAAATTTCATATGCAGGTGCAAGATGTAAAAGGACTACCTATGTGAGCATGAAGTTTTGCCGCTTCAATGGAGCCTTGGACTTAGCTGCCAATATGTTCACTGAAGGATTGGGACACATGGCTTATAATAGTGTCAAGATTGTTTTAGGGATATGTAAGAAACTGATGTGTATAATATTTTATAGTTTTCATACGAGTGGAAGGGTTCAATTTCTGAAACACCCTGATACTCGAATTCTCGTAAATATTATACTAAGTGGAAATTCAATTTCTGAAACATTTTCATTTATGCATTAGTTTGTTCTGTTTGTTTAGTTATGTTAGTAAATCAAGGATTACACTAAAATGGGGGGGATTTGTTGGTGATTTTAGTGTCATCCAACGTACATTTTAGTTAGTTGCGATTTACTTGAATGCAGGTGTTAGCTAGCTATACTTACCAACGGGTTCGGAGAGTGTGGAGTACACGCCCGTAAGAGTTGGCTACTAACTGTCGCGTAAAATGCGGGGGTCAAGGGGGCAGCGCCCCCTTGCGGGGTCCAAGGGGCAGCGCCCCTGGCGGGGTCCAAGGGGCAGCGCCCCTGGCTGGGGTCCCGCTCCCAGGTGAGTGGGCAGGGGTCGAGGGGGCAGCGCCCCTCGCAGAGCTCGGGGCAGCGCCCCGAAACCTCAACAGAAATTGCACTATTCGTTAACTAGAAAAGTTGCGTTCGAATAAGTGTCAGCGAACAGGTATGTCTTTTGGTATAACCGATTTTCCCGCCAAAACTGAAGGGTTACACCCTTTTGATTTAACTGTTTTCCTATAAACAGTTTATGAACGTCTTTGTTCATTGATTCTGCATTCATAAAAACCAACAGAAACACACACATATTCTCTAACAATTTGATCAGTGATTTCGTTGCCCAAAACACTGATTGCGTTCTTGTTTGATCCCTGTAAAGATTTCGTGCAACCGTGGCAATCGTAGGGTCGAAATACTTTATAGAGATAGTGATTACACGATTCAAGAACGAATCCAGCAGTCAATTCATACCCGATTTCTAACAGCATATGAAATATAAAGTAATACCTTTGATGACTTAAATAGATTTTATGCAAACTGTCATGAAAAGTTTCCTTGACATGATGTAGTTGGTCAATGACTTTGCTGATGTCTAAGCGGCTTCTAGGCGATTCAACTGAGCATGCAGTCCTAATTCGATACACTGAAATCAAACCCTCTTCTATCGGCCCGTATATTTCAGTTTCACTAGTACCTGCAATCAAATTATCGTTCTGTTTTGTATTGAATAGGAAAGGATCAGTTATCTCCATAACTTGATGTGGTATAGCCATTTTCACATAGTCATGAAGATTCAAACTGTTACTAAACATGTTGTGAATAGGACGTTTGCCGGTAAACATCTCTAGTATGAGAATTCCAAAGCTGTGAATGTCACCATACGGTGACATCTTACTTCCCATTCCATATTCTGCACATTTTACACATGAACAAAAGATTAGAACTATTCAAACAGATTCAGTAAAGTAACTTATTTCTCAAATTAACCAATGTTCTTGCGTGCACGCACACTCGTACTCACAAAAATAATACCTGGAGCAGCATACCCAACAGTTCCTTTTACACCAATAGAACTGTCATGGCTTATAGAAACGCCAAATGTAGTCTGTTGAACAGACCTTGCTAACCCGAAATCACCAAGATGAGCAACAAAATCTGAATCGAGCAAAACGTTACTTGGTTTGATATCACAATGAACCATTGGCAATCCACACTGGTTATGAATATAATCTAAAGCGCTAGCCACATCTATCACGACATTCAATCTTTCTAGAAAATTTAGGTGTTTGGATGACTCGTCGTTGTTCTCTGGGCCCACTATCGGGTTCGGATGCAGCCAGTCCTCCAAACTTCCATTAATCATATAAGAATAAACAAGAGCTTTGAAATCATTCCCTTGAAAATCAATAGCTGAACAACAAGTTATAATTTTCACAAGATTTCGATGTCTGATACTTCGTAAAGCTTCACATTCTGAAACAAAACTCGTTTCAGCTCCATGAACTGCAAGTTTTAGTACCTTCACAACAACAGCTTCCGGTCCATTTTTTTGGCTCAAAATTGCCTTATAGACGTAACTGAATTTTCCATTACCAATCAAGTTGGCCGAAGAAAAACCATCTGTTGCTTTGTGTAAGGCTCTATAAGAAAGCTGTTGGAAGCTTTCGTTGTCCGAATTAGTCCTCGAGGAAACCTTCTTGTTATTTCTCCGTATGTATAATAAATAAAAGACTACAGCAGCAGCTACTAACAAAAACACGCCAAGTATTGAAATCATGATCTTCAAGACACAAGAAAGATTGTTCTTCTTGGATGATTCTTGATCAATTGCACACTCGGGCAGCTGAAATTCTTGAAATCCACCGCAAAGTTTTGCATTTCCTTTAAAAAAAAATCTTTGCTTACATTTCTAAAAGTTCCTTTATCTGGCAATTTTCCCACAAAACCATTATAAGACAAGTTCAAACTTCTGAAGAACACGAAATCTCCTAGATACTCAGGGATAGTCCCGGTTAAGTTATTTCTTGAAAGATCGAGAACTTCTAGCCCTCTCAATGTGCTAAACGTGGACGGAATTTCACCTTCAAAGGCGTTCCCCGAAATGGATAGTACAATCAAACTCGTGCAAGCTCCAAGACTAGATGGAATCGATCCTGACAACATGTTATTTGAAACATTAAACGAAACCAAATTTCGCAACTTTCCTACTTGGGAAGGAAGAGGACCCACAAAATGGTTATCAGAAAGGTCTAAGCATGTTGTCAAGGAAGAAAGACCAAAAATTTCCTCAGGTATGAACCCACTGAGATTATTTCTATGAAGATCCAATAGTTGTAAGCCTTTACAGTTGGATAAACTTGATGGTATCGGTCCCACAAGATCATTAGAAAATAAAAAGAGCTTGCTTAATTGGGTAAGATTTCCTAAAGACGACGGTATAAGACCTGATAGTAAGTTTCCTCGGAGAGACATTGCACCGACGTTTACTAGATTCCCAATTGAATCCGGGATTGTACCACTGAATCGGTTTGAGAACATAAACAATCTAGTTAACTTTAATAGTTGTCCGATCTCGTAAGGGATGCTTCCAGAAATCAAATTTCCTCCTATTGTGAGTGCCTTAAGTTGAGTGAAGTTAAACATCGATTTTGGCAAAACTCCTTTGAGATTATTAGCACCAAAACCTAAATATCTTAAGTCAGTACAGTTAGATAAAGAGGATAAAAAGTTCAAGTCACCGAATTTCCCATTTCCAAGAAGATTATTATTAACCGTAAACGTCCTCAATTTTGTTAGCCTATCGAAACTCGGTACGCTTCCAGTAAACTCATTTTCGTGGAGTGCTAGATGTTCAAGATTCGAGGCATTAGATAATGAAACTGGAATAGGTCCAGTGAACTTATTTATTGGAACGTTAAAGTATACGAGTCTAGGAAATCTTTGTGCAATGTCTTGTGGAAAATTTCCATCAATTCGGTTATTGGGCAAATCTATATCCGTCAAGGATGAAATATTGAAAACCGAAGGTGGTAAAACGCCCGAAAGATTATTACTTGCGAACCCAAAAAACCACAAACTAGACAACTGGCCAAGAGTATCTGGAATACTTCCATGAAAATTATTTCCTAACCCAGATATAAGCTCAAGGGACGAAAAGTTTCCTATAAACTTGGGTATTTCTCCAGTTAGATTATTCGAGTGGATATTAATAAGCTGTAGCTTACGCAATGATTCAAATTCATTTGGAAAAGTACCTACGAAATCGTTCCCACCGAGATCAAGTTTTTCAAGATTTAGACACTGAGATATATTCCAAGGAATATCACCTGATAAAAGATTATTCGCAATTCCTAGAGTGTTTAATCTCGATAACTTTCCGACTTCTTGTGGGAACTTGCCTGTAAAACTATTGTTGCGTAGCACAAGCGTTCTAAGAAACGACAAATTACCGACTGCAGGTGATATTGTACCCGAAAATCCACCTGACGATAAATTGAGTTTGATAACTCGAGTGTGCCTTGAACTACACACAACACCTGTCCAGTTGCAGATATGGATCGAATCGTTCCATGTAGACAAGATTTGATATGGGTCTGATTTTATATGCGCTTTAACCGATAACAAGGCCAAATGATCGGTCTCATTTCCAGTATCCATGGAAGAAACCGATGGGATTAAGCAAACCAAAACGAAACTAGAAAAGACTACATATTTATGAAGTAGTGAACAGAGTTTTTTCATTGATGCAAACTTCTTAAAGAATCTTGCTTTCATATAATACAGTGAATCAACAATTGTTCAACAATTGTTTGGAGTGTGATAAGAAAAGTTTTTAAGGTGAGCAACCCAATAAACACAGGTTTAGTAGATCTGTTGGGCAATCATTTAAATTAGTGGTTGGATTTATATAAGATTAAATGTCTAAATAATCTGGTATGTATGCTTATGATAAGGTGTGTGAGTCTGTAATTTTATATTCCACAAGTTTTGTCATCTCTTGTATTATAAAAAAATCATTTCTCTTCTATATATTATCATATACCTTCATGAATCATGACTGATTATCTAACTCCCACCAAGGCTAAAGGAATGGACTATATTAAAAAAAAACTGTAAGCTTATAAGGGTTCTCAATTTTTTTTCTCTATTCTATGTGGGATACTTAAATTCCGAACGTACTAGTTAGACTAAACATAATCGCAAGATCACTCATGTTCAACCGCGTGGCCTTTTATGTCTACATTACACATGTTTTGTACGGAGTAATATTTAATATATTTATTTACTTTACTATACATGTTTATTCAAAAGTCTTTGTTCCAAAGTCTTTGTTCAAAAATCTTTATATCAATATCAATCAATCAATCTATATCTATACATTTAAAGTGTGATAGATAATAAATTATAAAAAAATTAAAGTGTGATAAATAATAAATTATAAAGTTAAAAGTGTAATAACAAAGTTTTAGTTGGGTACACCGTACACAATGAAATGACCCGTGAAATCACGGGTTGATTTAAACGGAACAATTTAATGACATGTTTTAGGTATTAAGTGAATGTAAATGCTTAAGTCATTTATTTTAATGAAACGTTTAACTAAGAAACTTGTCGTTATTTTTACAAATATATAGAGACATGTATTTTCGCATACATATGTAACGTAATTAATTTCGTACAACGATTTCATATTTGAATATTAATAATATAATAATTATAATTATAATTGTTATATTAAAAGTAAATAATAATAATAAAGTTCGCTCAAGTTGAGTATTTAATAATAATAATTATTAGTAATAATAAATGCCTTTTAATTTTTTTTAGAAAATTAAAATTACAATTTAGGAGAGATTAGTATTTCCTTTTATAAAAGATTTCATATTATTTTTTTAATTACATTAATATATAATTATGACATCATCATTATGAAAATTAAAGAATAATTAGCTTAATAATGATATCATCATTTTAGAGCTTTATATGACTATATAGATAGATTAAAAATTTCCGCAGCAACCTATTAGATTATTTTATTCTTTATGTTGTTGCAAGAGTGTTTATATGCATTGGTATGTATTTATATTCATAGAGTGGCAATTTTATTTTTATCTTATTATAGTAAAACATAAGTGAAAAATACTTTTAACTCTAGATTCAAGGGCAAATGGCTCGAAAAGGTAACATAAGTTACTCAATTTGACAATCAAGGTAATCCTCAAATCGCATAAGCCCGAAAAGGATTTCAAATTTATTTTTCTCAAGAAAAGGATTGCGTGTTTAAAAATTTTAAAATTGAGGTAATACTCGTTAAATTCATTAACAATCGTCAGTTAAAAATACACGATTGGTCCCCGAAGTTTCTTAAAAGATTGCACCAAGAGTCATCTTCATCATCACCATCAACTTCACACTCATCTTCATCATCTCATCAACATCGTCATCTGTCATCATCTAATCACCACAAGTGGATGCTAATGTCGTTGTCAACGATCTAGATCAAGAAAAAAGGGTACTAAAAAGAATGGAGATTAATCAAGAATCCAAACAAAGAATGTAAAACAAAGAGATGTGACAGTGCATCTCTTAATCTGACTTTGTGAATGAGACAAATATTAAGTGAGATTTTGAAGGTGTAATTACCACCAATCTAATCACCACCATCGTCACCGTCCAAAAATCTTAAACACAAGGAATTAAAGGTCGAACTACCACCAATTTAATGGATATGGACTTCAAATTCAACAACAGGTCATAACCAACCACCACCAAATTCGAAATCCAAATCTGAGGTTTCTCAACACGAATTGATTAGAGAAAAATGTTACTAAACATCTTCTTAAGCTACGTGATAGATCAATTTCAGTTAACATCAACATATTCGAGCACTTTTGATCCGTGTTCATCGTTAAACCAAAAATATGAAGATTGATTAGTTTTGGAAGATTCACTACATCTTAGATTGAATTGAACATAGATATGGAATACATATCACCTGTTTATGACGTGAATCATCAAATCGATTGTAGAAACATCTCTGAATTCGAGATTTCAAAGTCAAATTTTGGAGTTTTCGGTCAACAAATTAATTTGGGTGATTCTTTAATTTTCAGGTTTGAGAAAAGATTTGTAACAACTTACATGAAGGAATCGAGCCTAACAATAACTAGATCTAAAAGTCGAATTTCATGTTCATCTTCCTACAAGGATCTAGCTTATGCGATCATTTTCTTGAGCAAAAATAAAATTGAAATCTTTTTCGGGCTTATGCGATTTGAGGGTTACCTTGATTGTCAAATTTGGTAACTTATGTTACCTTTTCGGGCCATTTGACCTAGATTCCATAGATTTATTGCTTTGATTTACAAATCAAATTCTAAACACATATATACATATATAAGAGATGAAAATGTAATTTATGCCTTACAAAGTTGTTTCCTTAAGAGTAAATTGAAATTAACAGAATTTCATTATGAATTGAGTTCGATACAACTGAATACGATTTACAGACTATATAATTACAGTGATCTTCTAACTAACATAACTGTCATTTGACTTTTATAACTAACTTCTAACTAACTTAACAAGCTATACACAACTACTATATACAATCACTTTGAACTAAATATCTTCTGTATCTGCTTGATGATGATATAAGCTTGTTGATTAAGTTGGTGATGCTTAGTTTGCTTTAGCTGTTATTGTTGATAGTATCTCCATTAATCCCCCACAAGTTGGTTGTGTAAGGCTCACATATGCCAAACTTGGAGATGCAGTTATAGTGGCGGTCTATTTCTATGTGTGTTGTCCTCGCATGTTGAACAGAATTTGATGCTATTGCAATAGCAGATTCATTGTCACATAGTATCTAATAGGGAGTTGACTGTTGAGTCTCAACTTGTAGATCATTCAGTAAGCTTTGTAGCCAGATTATTTTAAATGTACAATCATTCAATGCTCTATACTTCAGGTTATTTCAAATTTACAGAAAATTTTTAACATGCACATAGTCTTCTATATTTTTAAAAGTGAGGAATTATTATAATTTATAAATATGATGTTTTTATAACAACAAGATTAGTCAAATGACTTGGTTACACCTTTATTTCACCTCAGTGAACCAAAATCAGACTGTAGCATTGTGACTTGTATTTGCATCTTTATGCCGAGTTACTCCTACCTTCAAGAAAAAAATTCTTAACAATCTTTAGTTGATTAAATACATCGTTAATTTCCATCCGATCTCTTGGCGTGTACTTGGTCAAAACTTAGCCAAAACTTGGGATTACTCGAAAAATCGGTCAAAATCAGTCAAAGTCAAACTTGGTTAATATCCAAGTACAGCTTGAGTTTCCGAGTACCCCCTAACAAGTTCCAACCGAGTACTACTAGAGTAGCGTTTTTGCAACCTTGAAAGTGGCTAGTAGTAAGGCGTAAAAAAAGTCTTGGGTTCAAACCTCACTATGTAAACATAACATGTTGGGAGTGGCTAGGTCCTAGGGGAAGGGCGAAACGGTCAAAAGATGTACATCAGAGACAAAATTACCCGATAACATAAATTAGTAAAAACCTTACAAAATCATCTTTTGTAGAATAAGTAATTGTGAACAAAAAGTCAAAAACTGTACGCTTTGTAGAATAAGTAAATCGCATAATAAGGAGTTTGAAGACGAATTACCACGAGCAGCATAACCAATGGTGCCTTTTACACCAAGCGAATTCATGTGGCTTGGTGAAGAATCAAGTGTGGTATACTGAAAAAATCTTGCCAAGCCGAAATCACCAAAATGAGCAACCAAATTAATATCTAACAAAATGTTACTAGGTTTAATATCACAATGAGCCAACGGTGATCCACGCTGGCAATGAATAAAAACCAAGGCGCTAGTCACATCGATCACAATGTCTGTATGTATGAATGCGTGTACGTGTGTATGTATGTATGTATGCGTGTATGTATGTACGTAGGTATGTTTTTCATGTATGCGTGTTTTATGTATGTTTAGGCAAGGATTTATGTATGTAGATATGTATGCTTAGGTGTGTTTTTCCGTGTTTGTATGGGGTCATATATGTTTATTGCTAGTGTAGTGTTGCATTTATTGATATGTCGTGACCTACGTCATGAGCTCCGCACAGCACTCCAAGGTACGACCTTTATATATATATATATATATATATATATATATATATATATATATATATATATATATATATATATATATATATATATATATACATATATGCATATATTTATATACATATATGCATACGACTCTATTAAGTAAGTCATCAGCAAACGTCGATTTATTGACGACTTAACTGTCGCTTAAAGCCTAAATTAAACTCCAGGCATGATCTAAAACTCATGGAAATTTGATTCTATCATTTTCATAGCGTCTCTTTTTATTTTACTTTTATTTGTTATCTTTTATATATATATATATATATATATATATATATATATATATATATATATACACACACACACACACACACACACACACACACAAACACACATATTTTTTTATTTTTATTTTTTTTTTGGCCGGAGGTCTTTTGGAAACAATCTCTTTATCCGTCGAACAGAGAGAGGGAGGACCTTCTCTACTCTTGGAGTGTTTCACTCGGGGTGGAGAAACGACTTCTCTTTATTCAAAGATAGAGGAAGGATTGTCTACGTCTCACCTCCCCATACCCTACACATGTGGGTTTGGGTTTGTTGTTGTTGATATCTCGATTAACCACCCGATTCTGATGTAACCACTCATCATATCCAATATGTCTGATGACTTTAAGTTTTCTCAGAGTGACGAATTCATACATTTTTTCAACAATGACAAAGCGCTAAAAAATTGAAATAACATTATAATATAATAGCTTAATAGGCTGAAAGTTAAGTCTTCTCTATTTCACAGTTTTAGTTATATGATTTTCATAAGATACATATATTTGAGATAATGCACAATATGTATAGTAACAACATATTGGTATAGCTGCAATTTTGCAGTTTTACCACGGTGAAAATGCACAAAAGGCGATTCAATTGTAAATAATTGACGATATATAATGTTACGTTGGAGTGCCTATAATGTTACTGTGTAACGTTGACCAGTCAAAGGGCCTATGTAATGGTACACGCTTAATAGTTACTAATCTTTATGACAACAACATTGAAGCTCGAATCATTACCGGCCATTGTTTTGGTGACCTAGCTTACCTCCCTAGAATGATCGTTGAACCAACAGACAAAACGATTGCTACAAAGTTTAGGAGGCGTCAATTCCCAGTAACTGTCTGTTTTGCAATGACGATTAACAAAAGTCAAGGTCAGTCGTTGACAAACGTTGGTCTGTATCTGCGAAAGCCTGTTTTCACTCATGGACAGCTCTATGTGGCCGTATCTCGTGTTACAAGCAAAAAAGGATTGAAAGTGCTTATATTGGACAAAGAGGGTAGGTCATCAAATACAACGAAGAATGTTGTCTACAAGGAAGTCTTGCAAAATATAATATAGTCCAGAGAAGTTTAAACACATGCATGTAATATTGAAATCTTCTGTTTTTTTTCTTTTCTTAAATGCTATAAATAATTCATTTGTTAGTTTCATATGATGATATCATTATTATGTCACATGTCTGATTGGAATCACAGTATATAATCATCCAGTTGAGTATGTTTCTTATGCGGATTACAATCTGCAATGACTTTGTTATCAATCAATGACTACCTGGTAGTCATTAATTTGTCACAAGTTGTTTGAATCACAGTCTGGTTGGAATCACAGTATACTGACTGAAAATGTTTGATAGCAATCAACTACTACCTACAGTTCAATTTACTATTAAACATGATTGCTTTTACTGATCACTTGGCATCTTCATTTTACTTCTCAGGGTATTTGCAACTAAAAAATTTGTTTCAAAATATTTTTTTTCCCTTGCTTTATATATCATCATGCTATGCACCAGGGCCGTCTGGTTAATTTTATGGGCCCTGGGTGAAAAATAAAAGTGGGCCTTTTGTATACAAATCTATAGTTTCTATTAAAATCCTATAATGATGATGTCATTATTAGACTATTTCCTTTGTTAACAAAAAATCAAAAATAAAAAGAAAAAAATCTAAGCAATCTTGATGATGTCATTAACATTAATTAAATATTTTATTATTTATTTAAGATTTTTATCATATATACGGATATACCCTTCTTAACTTTAATAATAACATATTTACCCACTTAAATATGATTATATCATATGAGTCTATTTTAAACATATAAACTCGTCATATTTACTCATTTATTCAATACGTCGTTATGCCCTAATTTTTTTAGCGATAATTATTCATGTTTGCTTCTTTTTTCTTCTCCGAACTATGTACTATGATATTAACTACCATAATCAATACATGTTAATCATCTAATCATCAACGGTATAAAGCTATTATAAGGTGAGAATGCATAAAGTGATCACTATTAGTTATCTTTATATATCTTTAGCTGACTAGAATTTTTTTTTATTGTTGTTATTTTCTCTTAATTGATAGGCTACGGATACTATAAATCACGTTTCGTCAATATGTTTGTAAAAAAAATAACAAGTTTCTTAGTCAGAATATGTGGTTCCACGGGTCATTAAACTAAATGACTTTAGCATTTACGTTCACTTAATACATAAAATATATCGTTAAACTGTTTTAATTTAAACAAACCCGTGATTTCACGGGTCATTTCACTAGTTTTTTTTTTCTATATAACATAATACTAAGCTTCGACATCTAAGTATTGAAGGATGAACGTGTAGTATTGGAGCATAATATTGAATTACGGAGCATTCGATATTGATTATGTATCTTATTTTCCGATTTTTCTATTTTTAATTAACAAATGGACCAAAATATGTAAAAATGAGCCTATATGTAATGTTAGGATATTTTTTAGAGGCCCTTATAGATGTTGGGCCCTGTGCGGCCGCACGGATTGCACGGGTCAATATCCGGCCCTGCTATGCACATAACTCATTAGATATGATTACTTCCTTAATGAATTGTTTTCAGTGTTGTGTTCATGTATTTGGTTTTATTTATGATAACAAATAAGGAAAACGCAAAAATTCAGATAATTACTTACCAAATTAAAACACTTGCTTTACTCAAACACAAACCTGCAGTTCAATATGTTAATCATAGATCACTTGGCATCTTCAATTTACTGATCACTTGGCATCTTCATTTTACTTCTCAGGGTATTTGCAACTAAAAAATTTGTTTCAAATTTTTTTTTTTTTCCTTGCTTTATATATCATCATGCTATGCACATAACTCATTAGATATGATTACTTCCTTAATGAATTGTTTTCAGTGTTGTGTTCATGTATTTGGTTTTATTTATGATTTCAAATAAGGAAAAGGCAAAAATTCAGATAATTATGTTGGAATACATAACGTACCACCTTATAGATAGGGTCGGTCTATTTCTTTTGTTAAAAATATATATCAAAAAAACGTGCTTGGTAGCTACAGGTAAGCATTAGCAGCTTTTTAGGAATTTTTTTAAATTTGCATTCAACATTTATATCTAACTGCTCACACGAAGTTGTAGGTATTTTAAATTGTCTTTTTCATATTTTTTCTTATACGTCACTGAACACTTTAGTTATCTCATTATATTAACTGCTCACTTCCACAACTTCCTTTTATATTCTCCACAATCACAGGTTTCATTTGTTTTAATAAACTAATAAAACCTTTGTCATACTACTAGAAAATCGATTTTAATGGACGGAGGTTTTTCCGGACGATGGCCATCGTCCGGGAAGAGCTACTACACGCCAAAAAACGGACCCACTAGCACTTGCATGTTTGACCCACTTTCCCGGACGACTCCAAATCGTCCCGGAAGATACTATTTAATTATTATTATTTTTGGCTTGAAAATATTTGGCTCCAAAATGTGGCAATTTTGGAGCCTTTTTCTTTCCGGACGATAAATCGTCTGGGAAAACCTTTCCGGACGATAAGCTTCATCAGTCCAAAAATAAATAAAAAAACTCACACAGCCGCGCCTAAAATTTCGTTTCCCTCCATTTGATTCCCGGACGATTTATCGTCCGGAATGGGTCGTCCGGGAAAAGTTTCGGCAGAAAAGCTGAAACTTGGCTACCTTTTTCTCACTTTCACCTACCAAAAAAACTCACACAACTCCGGTGTTATCGAGCGATTTCCGGCGATTTCCCGCTTCTTCCATACCAAATCCAACAATCTTTCATCCCAATCACTACCAAGGTATGTTCTTCAATTTTTTCTTTTTTAATTTTGATTCTTTTTCATGTTTAGTTTGTTAAAACCCCAAATCCGAAAATTGGGGTTAACATTTGATAATTGTTGTGATTATATATGTTTTAGCTTATGATTTTCATGTTTAGTTTGTTACTATGTTTATGTTTGATGATTCCTTGAATATTTTGAGGCTTTAAATCCGAATTTAGTTAGTAAAGTGGTGGGTTTTGTGATGAAATTGTCAAGAACATGAAATTGTTGTATGACAATATGTTTAGGTTCATGAATTTCATGCTTAGTTTGTTAAGTTGCTTAAGTTTTGATTATAATTGGTCCTAAAATCTAAGTTTTGTGTGTTTGTAGAACGAACGTCAAGCCAAGAATGCGGAAATCGGTCCTATAAAAAATTACAAGATCTTGCACAAACCCAAGGATTGTACCAAGTGGAATGATTCGTTCATACCGAAAATTAATTACGTAAGTGATACATTTTTATGGATTATGGTGTACTTCTTATAAATATAAGTCAATTGGTGTACTCCCGATATATATATATATATATATATATATATATATATATATATATATATATATATATATATATATATATATATATATATATATAATGGTCTTGTAAGTGATACATTTTTATACGTATGTATATATATATATAAATAATGATATGTTAGTAATATTTATATTTTTTTAACTTTGTAGAAACGAATGAAGACGTTGTTAAAACAATTTCCCGGCACCGACGAGGAAGTTATCATGGAACAAGTTTTGGGCGAACGACCGGGACACCAACGCGGATTGGGCCCGAAGATGCCAAAGTCGGTAACTAATTCTGAATCTTCATTGTCTACCGGTCGGAGTCGTCAACCCGAAATACCACCACAACCATAATACACGGCGGCCGACATTGAACGAATAATTGCTTTTAATAATATGCAAATCCCGGACGATGTTCGACCAAGATTTGGCTATCCTCCCGGTACTTCCACTACCGGTACTTCCAATACCGGTACTTCCACTTCCGGTAACCCGAGCTCGAACGATGACTTTGATAACGATTTGTATAATGATGGATTTGACGGTTTGTAATTTGTTTGGTGTGCGTCAAGACAATTATGAAATGGTTGGTACGTTTTGTAAACGATATTTTATTTTGTAGTTTTTCGGATATTGTAATGCATGTTTGGATAAGTGTATGTTTCAAGACTTTTGTTTAGTGTTATTATGGTATTTTGTGAATTCGTAATCGTTATTATATAGCAGGTTTTTAATTTGTAAATGTGCTGGAAACTGCAGAATTTGTGCTGTTTTATTAGTCTGGAAATGCAGAAACCAAATCTGCTAAAACTGCAGATACTCGCTTTCCCAGACGATAAGTCGTCCGGGAAAACCGTTCACGAATGCAGTGTTGAAAGTCAAAGTGGGGCTCACGTACGCGTCTGGGAAAAAAATCTTCGTCCGGGAATACTTTCAAGGACGGACTTTCCCAGACGACCATTCAGGGATGAAAAGTCGTCCGGGATCAATTTCGGGGACGACTTATCGTCTGGAATTTTCGTCCGGGAAGACCTCGTTTCTAGTAGTGATATAAGCTTATATACAGCACCATATTCACTTTTCTCTCTCTCTCTCTCTCTCTATATATATATATGGGTAGGATCAAGAGGGAAGTAACCAATCGGGGGAAGCAAATTTTTTTTTTTTTCTTTTTTTGAAAAAACTTTGTTCACGAACATTATAGATGGGATGAAAATATGAACATTTAGTAGAGACACTTTGTGATAAATGTTTTTATTTTGGCTGGAAAACGCTCGAAGAAACAATATATAACAATTATCGTGTTTTTCGAGCGTATGTTGAGGTTTTAGCTATTGGTGTTTAGATATTAGGGTTTAAATATTAGGGTTTATAGGGTTTAGATATTAGGGTTTAGAAATTTAGGGTTTAGGGTTTAGATTTAGGATTTAGATTGAGTTTTTAACACGAACGGTTTAGAGTTTAGGGTTTAGGGTTTAGGGTTTAGGGTTTGGTGTTTTGGGTTTATTCCATAAACCCAAAACACCAAACCCTAAACCCTAAACCCTAAACTCTAAATCGGGCTAAATTTTACTTCACAAAACATGGAAAAAAAAAAACATTCATATTCTTCACGAACAATATTATCTTGAATGTTATTTTTGTCGATCGTTTTCCCGCCTAAATAATAACATTCATCACGAAGTGTCTCTTCTAAATGTTCATATTTTCGTGTGATCTTGATGCCGAAAAAAAAAAATTCCAAAAAAACGAAAAAAAAAATAAATTTTGCTTCCTCCCAATTGGTTACTTCCCCATTGATCCTGCCCCTATATATATATATATATATATATATATTTACAAATAAATAGCGACGATCAAGAGTACGTGACATAGAACTCTTAACGTGTTACTCGATCGGTATATAATGAACATTCGATTCACGGTTAAATAATGCATTAGGCGTAATTGCAGAGGCCATAAATGCAATAACCACCGGGCATGCACTTGTTCCCACACGACCCACAATTCCTCTTGTCATAAGCCAAATTGACACACTCCGCTCCACAACACGAGCTCGTAAACTTGCACTTGTTCTTGCACGCCCCACAATTGTGCTTGTCTTCGCTCAAATCCATACATTTATTGTTGCAACAAGTCGAATTTTTGCCTTCTAAGATATAGCAAATCTCGTCGTCTTTCTTACAATGGTCTGCTGATCCTTGTCTAGAGTTCTTGGTCTCAGTCGTGAAGCGGTTTACCGTCTTTGGAAATGGTTTTGCGGCCATGGATTCGTTCGAGATTATGATGATGGTAATGATGACTATGAAGAGTACTTTGACCGTATTCGACATTGTTGTGACGAATTAATTACTCCTTTCGAAGCCAAATTAATTGTCCCCAGACAAAAAAAACACACAGTTTAAGAAATGTCATTATCACACTGTACTTTTTCTGAACTTTTTTCTTACTTTACTGTTTTACCCTCAACTAATTAATTAGAAATCTCTCTCACCTTTGTAATTTAATTAATTCATTAGGGACAATATTGTAAACATCATCAAATTTACTTTCCATATTTGGAAGTGGACAATTAATTTGAGACGTCCAAAAAAGGAATACTGGACAATTAATCCGGGACGGAGGGAGTATTAAATAGTTAAAATGTATGGAAATAGATGAGAAGGTGAATTATTAAATAGTTATTGATGGGATGGAACAATGAAATGTTGGATTTTGGAGTTGATATATGTAGTGGGTAGGTTGATGGGTAAAGGGTTGACCCGAAGTACCAGGTGAATTGTGTGTGGTGGGTCTTACTATATATGCACTCTTCTAAAAGGTAAGTAGTTTTAGTACCGTGAATGGAAATGTGTTGATTAGAACACACATTTAATTAGTCGTCGATGGCCTATACAATTACAATTTACAATAGTATTAAATAATTAGGCAAAACAATAGTCCCATCATTTGTTAAAATAAAAGGGCAAATTCTAAAAAAAGTTAACCTATTTTACCATTTTTCCTATTTTAGGTAATCTATTTTAGTTTGATACAAAAAAAAGGGGTATGTTTTACAAAGTTAATTAAAAAAAGGGGTCCCGTTAAATTTCTTGGTTAAGTGCCAACATGGCATGTACACGTCACTCACTTTTTTCACCTCACTTGCTTACTGTAATCGTTATATTTAACTCTCTCATCTAACACATCGTTCCCACTTCTCCCAAATCGAACCAAAACAAATGAAACCCTAAATTAACCAATTCGTTCTAATCCTACCAAATCGAAACCCTAAATCTCACATCCGTACCAAATCGAAACCCTGTATCACTATGGGACCTGACCCTGATGAACCTTCCTTAAATCAAAGTGAAATACTTGTTCGTTATGGTGGAAAGTTTTTCGAGAATCCGTCGAGGTATGATAAAGGACACATAGTAAGGATGCAAGGATTTGATTTAACCTCGTATAACTGTAAGTCTTTTTGCACTTATCTGAGAAAGATAACAATTTCTCATAAATCGTTTGGTCTTTATTATTGTATACCTGGTAGGAATTTAAGTGATGGTCTACGGTATATCGTTAATGAAGCAGATTTTAAAAGGTTTGTTAAGTATGCAACTCAATTTGATAAGTCTATTCGTGTTTACGTGGATGCACATAAGTTAGATTTATCAAGTTACATATGTGAAAGTGATGAGGAAAATGAAGATGATGAAATTAATGAAATGAAGGTAGAAAAGAATGATGATTTAGCTGTAATTGTTGATAAGGAGGATGATAAACCTGCTGTTGATATGGATAGTCCAGAATCTGAGCATGAGAATGATAGTGAGTCTGAGAATGAGCCTGATAATGAGAATGAGAGTGGTCCAGAAAGTGATTGTCCAAGTTTAGATCATATGTCTGCTGATGAGGAAGAGTTATTACAATGTAGAAAGAATAAGAAGATGAGTCCTAAGGAACCACCTATGCCAGCTTTGAATACACCCACCAAGAATAAGAAGATGGTTCCAAAGGAAAGTGAGAATGCACTTGAGATAGTTGATGTACACGATGAGCACAACATGGATACTGGATATCACTCAGATATTGATTACAACCCTAATGTTGAAGAAGGTGATGAGGCTGAGGAAATCACTAGAATTAAGTCTCAAATGCATAACCCAAATACTCACTGGAGGTTAATGCACCCTTTTAAAGGAGAGAGGTTTGAAAGCATTGAACAATTTAAGGATTCTATAATCAATTATGCTTTGGCAAATGGTTATCCATTGTATTATGCAGAGAGTAAAAAGGAATATGTTCTTGTTAGATGTGGGGTCAGAAATGCCAAAGGAAAGAACATTGTTGAACAAAAGCCATGTCCTTTTAGATTGTGGGCATCATGGATCACAGGTGAGTCAACTTTTCAAATAAAGTCTCTAAAGTCTAAGCATACATGTTCTAGGCAGCAGAAACTAAGTGGGATTGTGACATCTAGATGGATTGCAAAAGCTTTTGGTAACAAGATTAGGATCAACCCTAGAATAAAACTTAAAGAACTAAGACACTTGGTGATGAAAAAGTACAATGTTAGAGTGACCCAAAGTCAATGTAGTAGAGCAAAGGCAAGAGCAATATATGAGATGAACATCATTCTGGATAATCATTATTCAAGGATATGGGATTATGCACAAGCAATCATTGAGACAAACCCTGGAACAACAGTTGAAGTTAATGTTCAAAATCAAGAGGATGGATCTACACCATTTCAAAGATTTTATGTTTGTTTCAAAGCATGCAAGGAAGGTTGGATAGGTGGTAAGCTGCAAAGTCCTATACTCTAGAACACTTTGCATATGTCATGGATAAAATCAAAGAAGGTAATCAAGAGGCATACACTTACTTACTTAACAAACAACCATACAATTGGACAAGAGCATACTTTGCTACAGGTTTTGATTGTGATTCAGTTAGAATGGGATTAGTGAGTGTTGGAATTCAATGATAAGAGACTTTAGGAGTAAGCCAATTATTCAAATGCTAGAAGACATCAGAAGGAAAGTGATGACAAGACTAGAGGAACAAAGGGTAAAAGGACAAGAATGGACTGATGAACTATGCCCTGATGTTAGACAAAAACTGGAACATATAAAACACCACAACAGGTATGTCTATACCCTCAAACTATGTAACTGTATTGTTTATTATTTATTAAATAATCATACATGTAATGTTGTAGGGATTGGGAGGTTCACAATAGTGGTTATCAAGAGTTTGAAGTGCTAAACAGGAATGAAAACTACACTGTGAATTTAAGGACAAAAATGTGTACATGTAGAGCATGGCAGTTGACTGGAGTTCCTTGTACTCATGGTGTTAGGGCCATATTTGCAAAATACAAAGAACCTGAAGCATTTGTTAGTGACAGTTTAAGGAAAGGAAAATTCATGGCTAGCTACATGTATTCAATTAGATCAGTTGGTGGTGAGATATTCTGGCCAAAGACAAACAAAATTCCACCTTTGGCACCACTCAAAAGAAGAATGCCTGGAAGACCAAAGATGAAGAGAAAAAGAGCACCAAATGAAGATGGTCCTATAATGTCAACAAAGCCAAAGCAATGTTCAAAATGTATGCAATATGGTCATAATGTTAGAGGCTGTACAGGGGTTCCATTACCAAGAGAACCAAACATACCAAAAAAGAAAGGTAGGCCACTTGGTTTAACTTCTGTTAGTAGAGGTGGTGCAGGTAGAGGTGTTGGTGTAGGCAGAGGTGATGGTGGCAGAGGTGTTGGTGTAAGCAGAGGTGATGGTGGTATAGGTGTTGGTGGCAGGGGTGTTGGTGTAAGCAGAGGTGGTGCAGGTAGAGGTGGTGGTGGCAGAGGTGGTGCAGGTAGAGGTGGTGGTGGCAGAGGTGTTGCAGGTAGAGGTGGTGGTGTAAGCAGGGGTGATGGTGGCAGAGGTGGTGTAGGGAGGGGAGATGGTGGCAGAGGTCTAGCCAGGTGGTTCATGTAACTATAGCATGGCAAAGGTGTTGAAGTGATGCATTTCTTTTGAAGTTTAACTTTTTTTAGGCAACGATTTGGGTTATTTTGAAGTTAACTTGTAATGTGCAATGATGCATTTCTTTTTTGTAGTTATCTTGTAAGTTAATGATACATTTAAGTTAACTTGTTATGTAACCCAAATGATATATTGAACTTATGTAATGTTTCATCTATTGAAGTTAAATTATGTAATGTATTGATCTATTGAAGTTAAATTTATTTTGAAGTTAATTTATGTGATGTTATGAAATATTGTAACTGCACTTTTAAGTGCACTTTGTATCTGCACTTTTAAATGCAATTTAGATGTCAAACTGGATACAAATTCTGCAAAATAACAAGTTATGCATACTGGAAACAAATTAACTTGTAATATAGATACCAAAACTTAGCAAGTCATTTCATTGATAGTAAAAGTGATACAAAACACAAGATCATATCCATTACATTTTGGAATTCAAGATTCAAAACATAACAAAAACTAACATTACATTACAGACATTACCAAACTAACATGACTTGCTCTTAGACTTCAATTCGAACTAAACCTAAAAGACATACAAATACATAAGGAAGCAACAAATCAAACCGAAAATCATCAACCTTTGAAACTTGTTCTTAGACTTCAATTCTTGAATTTCATCTTCGTACTTCTTTCTTTGATTCATGAACTCAACCATATTCATTAAATACCAATTCGTCAATGGTGGGTCAATCCACTGGAAGTAATCACATTTACGCCTGGATCTGAAATTAGGGCAACCGAAGAATCTTCTAACCGGGTTTGATACAGTCCACGAAACCCAACTTCCAGCTATATCACCACAAGAGCAACGAACAGCAACTTCACCATTAATATTTGACATTTCAGGAGATTAGGGTTACTTACCTGCACTCAATTTGGAAAATAGGGTTAGGAGTCGTATGAATTGGAGAAGTAAGGTTACGGATTCGTAATTGGGGAAATTAGGGTTACGATTTTGATATGATAATTGGGCAGACAAAAGCGTGGTTTAAATAGAGGTGTTTCAGTATAAAATATTCAAAAAGCCAAGGTGAAAAAAGTGAGTGACGTGGACATGCCATGTTGGCACTTAACCAAGAAATTTAACGGGACCCTTTTTTTTAATTAACTTTGTAAAACCTACCCCTTTTTTTGTATCAAACTAAAATAGATTACCTAAAATAGGAAAAATGGTAAAATAGGTTACCTTTTTTTGGAATTTGCCCAAAATAAAAAGATGTCATAGTCTTAGATAAACTCCGTAAATCCGTAATTATTAACATGTTATATTGAACTAGCCAATTGATTACTGAGTTAGTATTAATTAATATATATCAGTTATATACAATGACATACATTATTGTTTAATACGGATTATAAGATGCAGAGTAGTCCTATGATTTTTTTTTATTTTTTTATTTCTTTTAAAGGCAAACCTACAATCTACACACGAAACCACGAATATTTATATCTCACTGCCTTAAGTGAGACTTGAACTCACAACCTCTTAGTTGAAAGGTTCCTCTCATACCGCTAGGCCAAGGGCCCTTTGGTAGAGTAGTCCTATGATGATCAACTCGCAATGAACTTAGTTAATTTGTTTTTTAAAGCAACAATAAAATTTATTATTATAAATTATAATTATAAGATTATGTACATCATCAATGGCCAAGATGGCCATGGGCCAAATTAACATAACCCAAATTTGACTAAGTAAAGATGGGCCAAATTAACAGAACCCAAATTAGACTAAGTAAAGATGGCCATGGCTTAAGATGGCCTGTTTATTTTCCACTTAATAATCTGTCTCTGTACAGCTCTTAATTCAGTAACTAAAGTTGATTTCTTGTTACTTAATCTGAAATTGGTCTATTTCTTATGAGACACAGAATCAGACACCCCTTCAGATTAAGAGAAAATAAAAACAGGACTTAATACAGAAAAAAGTAAACAATCCCGTACATTGCATCGGATGCTTAAAATTAAAGAAACACTCAGACTCTTACAAACACTCCGAACGATTTTAGTATATAATGGATAGTCGCAATCATTAATAATAAAAATTACACATGATAACGGTACACCATGATCACATCTGCGTTTTTTTATGACAAGAATATTAAGTTATTCATTTCTTTGTAAATACACATGACAGATAATCACTTGGGCAGTTGGGCATAGCCTAGTGGCCCCGAGTTCTCAATGAAGTAGGAGATCCAGGTTCGAATCTTGGTAATGTCCAAGATCAAATTGATTGGGCTTCTGACTAGAGGGGGCATCAATGTACACAATTCAACTGGTTACGATTATTGATGCACGGGGGGCTCGTGAGTCGTCACTCGCGAGTTTTAGTCGCTAGTGAGGACCCAATATGATTGCTAGAAAAGTTTCCGCTGCGAACCCAAATAAAAAAACTAAACATGACAGATTTTGTCCCGTCGGGTCAATTTAGGCTACATTTTTATCACTAACTAACAAGTTAAAATTGCCTATCAGAAGCAGGCATAATATATGGTTAAAAGACTACCGAAGTGTAGTTTACAAATGGAAATCGTTTTTGTTAGTGTATCTAAGATTGTTATTAGACATTTGTCTTATGTTATGTAAACTTAGTTACTAAGAAAACTTAGCTATTAAGTTTTCTTAGCTATTAAGTATTCTTAGTCATTAAGTATTCTTAGTCATTAAGTATTCTTAGCTATTACGTTTTCTTAATTATTAAGTATTCTTAGTTATTAAGTATTCTTATCTATAAAGAATACTTAGATATTTTAGTTTTCTTAATTGTTAAGAAATTATCAGTATTCGTGATACTTACCTCTTAAGATTTCTTAGAGGTTAAGTAAATCACTTTTTGTAAACCTATAAATAGGAGTGTAATCAAGAGTTGAAATGAATAACCAACCTTCAAATTATTTCTATTCTAAGCTTCCATTATTTATTCTAATATACTTAGCAACAAAGTCTTGCTATTTTAATCTTTAACAACAAAGTCTTGCTATTTTAATCTTTCAAGTGTAGAATTCTATTCTATTCTTGAACATTTACAGTGGTATCAGAGCACTCTTCTTAAGGGGCTGTTTTATTCACGCTAAAGAAATTTAGACTAGACATGGCATCTAGTTCAACTGCTCCAGCAATTCCAACATTTAATGGGTTGCACTATCATATATGGGCAGTAAAGATGAAGACATATTTGAAGTCTCAAGATTTGTGGAAGGTTGTAGAGACTGATGAAGATCCTCCAGCACTCAGAGCAAACCCAACTGTTGCTCAACTAAGAAATTATGAAGAAGAGTTGCTGAAGAAAGATAAGGCACTTACCTGTTTACATTCAGGACTTGTTGATCAAATTTTCACCTCAATAATGGACTTGGACACACCAAAAGCTGTGTGGGATAAAATCCAAGATACCTATGAAGGTTCTGATAGAGTAAAAGCTGTCAGATTATTGACTCTCAGACGAGAGTTTGAATTGTTGAAAATGAACGATGATGAACTCGTAAAAGATTATTCATCGCGAATAATGGATGTTGTTAATCAAATTAGACTTCATGGTGACAAGATTTCAGACCAGAAAGTGGTGGAAAAAATAATGATAAGTGTTCCTCAAAAGTTTGAAGCCAAAATTTTCGCAATAGAAGAATCTTGTGATGTTAGCATGCTTACAGTTTCTGAACTAACAAGCAAGCTTCAAGCACAAGAACAAAGGGTCTCTATGAGATCCGAAGAAAAGGTTGAAGGTGCTTTTCAAGCTTCTTTCAAAAATAACAAGGCTGGAATTCAAGATAAAATACATATAAGAGAGGAAATTATAAAGGAAATAAAAGTTCAAACTCACGAAGCTCCTCTTCCACATCAAAGAAAGGTACTTTCCCTCCATGTAAAGTTTGTCAAAATACAAATCATCAAGAAGTTGATTGTTGGTTCAAAGATAAACCAAACTTTAAGTGCAATTTTTGTAAAAAGTTTGGTCATATTGAGAGATATTGTAGAGCAAAGAAAAATCAAGGTCAAACAAAGGAACTTCAGTTGGCAAATGTCACTGAGGAAAATCAGGAAGCAAATGAACACTTGTTCATGGTCTCACATGTGGATAAAAGTTTAAGAAGACTTACATGGCTTCTTGATAGTGGGAGCACTAGTCATATGACTCCAGAGTTGTCATACTTTTGTAATCTTGATACTAAAATCAATACTAAAGTGAAGCTCGGTGATGGAAGAATTGTTCAAGCTAAAGGGAGAGGCACCATTGCATTTAAAACAAAGCAAGGTATCAAATATATTTCTTATGTCTTATATATTCTTGACCTTGATCAAAATTTGTTAAGTGTTACAAAAATGATGAAAAATGGCTACGGTGTGAATTTTAAGAATTCTCGTTGTTGCATCTCTGACACTACCGGTTCAATATTAGCAAATCTTGATATGGTAGTGATAATGCTAAAAACGAACATATATTTCATAGCATTATCCCTCAAGAAAGATAAGCTTTTAGTTGCAATTATTCTATTTACAAGTGATATTCATTTAAAAATTAAAAGGTGAAGACAAAAGACAGATTCGACGATTTGAAGACGCAAACGACCAAAAAGCTAAAAAGTACAAAATACAAATCACCAGGTTCAAATTATTGATGAGAAACGTCTAAAAATTACAAGAGTACGAGCCGCGAAACGCAAAGTACAAGATATTAAATAGTACGAAAGGACGTTCGAAAATTCAGAACCCGGACCAGAGTCAACTCTCAACGCGCGACGCAACGGACTAAAAATTACAAGTCAACTATGCACATGAATATAATATAATATATAATTAATTCTTAAAATTATATATATATATATTATATTATATATTAAAACCGTCGGCAAACTAGCAAACAAATAATTCTGAGCTGGATTCCCAGGCCATGCGATCGCATGGCCAAAAGGCACAAATGCCATGCGATCGCATGGAGCAAACAGTTTGGCCACATTGCTATAAAAGGCGCAGTTTCAGTCGAATATGATACATCTTTTTCTATCCTCTCTCTCTCACGATATATAATTATATTTATATTATAATTTTAATTTTAATTTAAGATTAATAATAATAAGGGTATATTAGCGAATGTTGTAAGTGTGTAAGTCGAAATTATGTCCGTGTAACGCTACGCTATTATTAATCATTGTAAGTTATGTTCAACCTTTTTAAATTAATGTCTCGTAGCTAAGTTATTATTATGCTTATTTAAGCCGAAGTAATCTTGATGTTGGGCTAAATATTAAAGACGGGGTAATTGGGCTTTGTACCATAATTGGGGTTTGGATATAAGAACGACACTTGTGGAAATTAGACTATGGGCTATTAATGGGCTTTATATTAACTAAATGATACCTCGTTAATTTAATATATAGACTTATAATTTGACGTATTTATATATAACCACATACGCTTGACTGGGTACGGTGGGCGGGATATCTATAAATACCAATATTATTCATTTGACCGGACACGGGAATGGATTAATAATCAATAGACTTGTTAAAACATGGGTGGATTACATTCAAGGGTAATTGGTGTAATTGTTAACAGAGTAGTAAAACCTTGGATTACACGCAGTCGATAACCTGGTGTATTCATTAAACGAAGTATTAAGACCTTGTTACAGTTCGAATCCCCAATTAGTTGGAATATTTGACTTCGGGTATAAGGATAATTTGACGAAGACTTTTGCACTTTATAATTATGACTGATGGACTATTATGGACAAAATCGTATGGACATATCGAATAATCCAGGACAAAGGACAATTATCCCATGGTAATAAACTAAAATCAACACGTCAAACATCATGATTATGGAAGTTTAAATAAGCATAATTCCTTTATTTCATATTTCATCGCACTTTTATTTACTGTCATTTTATTTAATTGCACTTTTAATTATCGTACTTTTTAATTATCGCAATTTTATTTATTGTCATTTTATTTCTCGCACTTTAATTTATCGCACTTTAATTATTGTCATTTACTTTACGCTTTAAATTAAGTTATTTTTATTTTTAATATTTTACATTAGGTTTTAACTGCAACTTAAGACATAAAATCGACAAACCGGTCATTAAACGGTAAAAACCCCCTTTTATAATAATAATAATACTACTTATATATATATATATATATATATATATATATATATATATATTTATTTATACAAATATAGTTTTTAAAAAATATAGCGTTAAACTTGGCTAGGTCCCTGTGGACGAACCGGACTTACTAAAAACTACACTACTATACGATTAGGTACACTGCCTATAAGTGTTGTAGCAAGGTTTAGGTATATCCACTCTATAAATAAATAAATAACTTGTGTAAAATTGTATCATATTTAATAGTATTTCGTAGCAAAAATATAACTATTTCGTACACACCTCTACGCACATCAAGTATTTTTGTCGCCGCTGCCGGGGAAACACTTAACGCCAAAGCGAAACGCCATATATATATATATTTTTTAAGAGTTTATTTAAAATATATAAAATTATAAAATATTTTTATTTCAATTTTAGTTTTTAAATATAAGTTTTATTTAATTTATATAAATATTTTATTTAAATTAAAAACAGAAATTTTAAAAAAATAAATAAATAAAAACGGGCTAGTCACTGTAGAAGCCCAACTACTTGGCCTGAAAACCGAAGCCATGCGACCGCATGAAAATCCTACACACAATGTTTGCGATCGCATGGATTGATTTGACAGGACCGGTACCTCAGTTTGCAGGTTAGGGTTACGAATTTAATTATTATTATTATTATTAATTACCTAATTAGGGTTTATTATAATAATAATTAGATTTAGTTTTATTTAATTTGTATTTTTAAGTTATAATTAGTTTTAATAAATATATAAAATTAATACTTTTTATAAAAATAATATTTTTATAAAAAAATTGTATTTTTATAACTTTAGTTTTATTTTTATATTTTCGTATCTTTTTATAAGTTTAATTCGTAATTTGTATTTTTCGTTCGTAATTAGTTTTAAATATAGTATTTTCCGTAGTTATTTTTATTTCTAGATTTTTAGGCTTTGCCGTAAAATCCCTTAAGTACTTTTTCTTTAGATTAAGATTTAGGTGTTTTAGAATTTTGCGACGCCGTTTTAAGATTTTAGTACTTTTTAAGTTATTACCATTTTGGATATAGAATTCCTTTTAAGATTTAATACCTTTAGACGTAAGTTTTAAATTTTAGTTTTTAGACTTTTAAGTTTCGACGCTGCATTTTATTATTTTTCGACGCTTATTTTTCGACCTTTTATTTTTCGACGCTTTTCGATGCGCTCTTTTTCTTTCTTATTTCTCTACGCTCTAGTTTTTAAGACATAAAATTTTCTATTTCTTCTCTAAAATTTCTTTAAATTTCGACGAAAAATTATTTTAAGCGGTTAAATTGATAGACATCCAAAATTTTCTGGCTCGTAGTAATAGTTGGATATGTTAGTGGCGAGTTGTGGGCTTCCGATTTAAATGGTCCTGGCTACCTGCTGCATCTATTGGCTATTCGAAACGTGGGCAAAATCAGAAAATTCTATTAATTTGATAACTTATATAATTTTTATTTTTATAACTAATAGGATATTCAGTGAATGCACCGAGCAAAACGTTCACCACCTTTCATACGTTCACCACCTGTAACTCGATCAAGACATCTAGCCAATATTGTCGCCATTGATTTTTTTTAGAATCGTCATCTAGTCGACCAAGTACTCCAATGCAAATTTCCGATAACCCATTTTTTGAACCCGACCTCACAATTGAGAATTCGGAGGATATTCAGGGACAATTCAGAGATCCTGAACCACTAATCACTCATCCAGAAATTGTCGAGGAAGAAACCATTAAATCAGAATCCCTTAGTGATTCAGATTCAACAAATTCAATCATGGAAAATCCGGAACCTCTAAGTATGGAAGACCGAATGAGAGCTAAACGCAGTGGACAAGGTCACGCAATTACTCAACCAGACATTAATGCGCCAGATTATGAAATCAAAGGACAAATCCTACACATGGTAACTAATCAATGCCAATTTAGTGGTGCACCGAAGGAAGATCCAAACGAACATCTTCGTACCTTTAATAGAATCTGTACTCTATTTAAAATCCGAGAAGTTGAGGATGAACAGATTTATCTCATGTTATTTCCCTGGACTTTAAAGGGAGAAGTCAAAGATTGGTTAGAATCGTTACCTGAAGGGGCGATTGATACATGGGACGTTTTAGTTGAAAAATTTCTTAAACAATTCTTTCCGGTATCTAAAGTCATGAGACTTCAAGGAGAAATTGTTACGTTCACGCAAAAGCCAAAAGAAACTCTATATGAGGCGTGGACAAGATTTGGAAAATTGTTGAGAGGATGTCCGTAACATGGTTTAGACACTTATCAAATAGTACAAATATTCTACCAAGGATGCGACATCACTACAAGAAAAGACATCGACATAGCAGCTGGTGGTTCCATTATCAAGAAAACCGCAACTGAAGCTTATAAAATTATTGATAACACTGCTTCCCACTCACATGAGTGGCACCAAGAAAAAGATATCGTTAGATCATCTAAAGCAGCTAGAGCCGATTCTAGCCATGACTTTGATTCCATTTTCGCAAAGATAGATGCTGTCGAGAGACAAATGGAAAAGATGACTAAAGATATTCACTCAATACGAATTAGTTGTGAGCAGTGTGGAGGACCACATTTGACAATAGATTGTCTCAGTATTGAACAAACAATGGAACAAAGAGAGAATGTTTCATATATAAACCAAAGGCCTGAAAATAATTATCAGAATAATTATCAACCGTCAAGACCAATCTACAATCAAAATCAGAATTATAACCGAAATTTTCCATACAACAACCAACAAGGTCCTAGCAATCAACAAGGTCCTAGCAATCAACAAATATCTAATAATACTTACAATCAGCAAAGACCAATTTTTCAAAACAAACAACCACAAACCGATGATAAAAAGCCAAATTTAGAAGACATGATGTCAAAGTTAGTTGAATCTCAAACGCAGTTTTTCACATCTCAGAAACAAACGAATGAACAAAATTCTCAAGCAATTAGAAATCAACAAGCTTCAATCCAAAATCTGGAACAAGAAGTAAGCAACCTAGCAAGGTTGATAGGTGAAAGAAAACCAGGAAGTTTACCTAGTGATACAAATGCTAACCCCCGGAATGAAACAGCTAAAGCTATTACCACAAGAAGTGGTATTACACTTAAACCACCTGAAATACCTGTAATTTCTGATGATTCTATTCCTACTCCACAAGAACCACAATCTGAGCAAGATAAGGAAACATAACCGGTAGTTGAAAAGGTTAATGAAGATAACACAGTTAAGGCTAAACCTTATGTTAAACCATACCAACCACCACTTCTTTACCCGAGCAAAATGAGAAAAGAAATACTTGAAGCCGAGCAATCCAAATTTTTGGATATGTTTAAACAAATAAATGTAAATCTTCCTTTCATTGATGTGATATCAGGAATGCCTAGATATGCTAAATTTCTGAAAGATCTAATCACAAATAGAAAGAAAATGGAAGAACTCTTGGCTGTTACTATGAATGCTAATTGTTCTGCAGTGCTATTGAATAAGATACCAGAAAAATTATCAGATCCAGGAAGTTTTACAATTCCATTTTTTCTGGGTAGTCTTAGTTCAATAGAAGCATTGGTAGACTTAGGTGCTAGTATAAATTTAATGCCGTATTCACTATACGCTAAACTAGACCTTGGAGAATTGAAACCAACACGAATAAGCATACAACTAGCAGATTGATCAGTAAAATATCCTAGAGGGATAATGGAAAACATGCTAGTTAAAGTTGGTACTTTAGTATTTCCAGTAGATTTTGTTATTCTGGACATGGAAGAATATTCTCAAGTTCCTCTCATATTAGGAAGATCATTCTTAAACACGGCTAAAGCAATAATAGACGTGTTTGGTAAGAAACTGACCCTAAGTATAGAGGACGAGAGTGTTACCTTTTCTGTTGATAGAGCCATGCAACAACCGCAATCTGCAGATGATACATGTTATTATATTCAAACTATAGATTCACATGCAGAATTGTTAGAAGAATTTCCAGAATTACAAGGAACAGGAGAATGTTCTTTAGGAGAAAGAACTGAACCAATTGATGAAGCTGAAATGTTAGCTACACTTATGGCTAATGAATATGAACCAACAACAGAAGAAATTCAAATGCTAAAAGAAGAAGACAGATATCGATATAAATCATCGATAGAAGAACCACCGACATTAGAATTAAAGCCACTTTCAAACCATTTGGAATATGCTTATTTACATGGTGAATCTGAATTACCTGTAATAATATCATCTTCTCTTACTGAAAATGAAAAATCTCAACTCATTTCTATGCTAAAAGCTCATAAACCAGCTATTGCATGGAAGATTCATGACATTAAAGGTATAAGTCCTTCGTATTGCACACATAAAATCCTTATGGAAGAAGGACATAAAATGTATGTGCAACGCCAACGAAGACTAAATCCAAATATGCAAGATGTTGTTAAGAAAGAAATTATTAAACTGCTAGATGCAGGTTTAATTTATCCAATTTCTGATAGTCCATGGGTAAGCCCAGTTCAATGCGTACCTAAGAAGGGTGGCATGACTGTCATCACAAATGAAAAAATGAGCTTATTCCTACTAGGACTGTAACAGGATGGCGTGTTTGTATTGATTATAGAAAATTAAATGAGGCCACCAGAAAAGATCACTTTCCCTTACCTTTCATTGATTAAATGTTGGAAAAATTAGCCGGAAATAGTTACTATTGTTTTCTTGACAGTTTCTCCGGATATTTTCAAATCCCAATAGCACCCAAGAATAAAGATAAAACCACGTTCACTTGCCCTTATGGTACTTTTGCTTACAAACGCATGCTATTTGGACTTTGCAACGCCCCTGCAACCTTTCAAAGGTGCATGATGGTGATTTTTCACGACATGATAGAAGAATGCATGGAAGTATTCATGGATGACTTTTCAGTCTTCGGTGATACATTTGAATCATGTCTAGTTAATCTTGAACGAACGCTTATTAGATGCGAACAATTAAATCTAGTACTTAATTGGGAGAAATGCCATTTCATGGTTAGAGAAGGCATCGTTTTGGTCATAAAATTTCAAAGGAAGGAATTGAAGTGGATAGAGCTAAAGTAGATGTAATTGCTAAACTTCCACATCCCACCAATGTTAGAGGAGTTAGGAGTTTTCTAGGGCATGCCGGTTTTTACCGACGTTTCATAAAAGATTTTTCTAAAATTGCCCCTCCTATGAATAAACTCCTAGAAAAGGATGCTCCATTCATCTTTTCAGATGAATGCATCAAATCTTTTAATATTCTTAAAGAAAAACTCACTAATGCGCCGAACATGATAACGCCAAATTGGAATCTACCATTTGAACTCATGTGCGATGCAAGTGATTTTGCAATGGGAGCCGTTTTAGGACAAAAGATTGAAAAACGATTTCAACCTATTTATTACGCTAGTAAGACGTTACAAGGAGCACAAATAAATTATACAACTACTGAAAAAGAACTCCTTGCTATTGTCTTTGCTTTTGATAAATTTCGTTCATATCTCGTTCTAGCTAAAACGGTGGTCTATGCTGACCATTCTGCTCTTAGATACCTATTTTCAAAACAAGATGCCAAACTACGATTAATCCGATGGATCTTACTCTTACAAGAGTTCGATATTGAAATCCGAGACAAAAAGGGAGCAGAAAATCTCACCGTTGATCATCTTTCTCGTCTTGAAAATCCTGAATTAGAAGTTCTAAATGAATCGGTCATACAAGATAACTTTCCCGATGAATATCTATTGAAGATAGATTATAATGAAATTCCATGGTTTGCAGACTATGCAAATTATTTAGTATGTGGATTCCTTGAAAAAGGGTTGTCGTACCAAAAATGAAAGAAATTCTTTAGTGATATAAAACACTATTTCTGGGAAGATCCACATTTGTTTAAAAGTTGTCCCGATGGAATAATACGCCGATGTGTATTCGGGGATGAAGCTAGTCAAATCTTAAACCATTGTCACACAGGACCAACATGAGGGCATTATGGGCCTCAACTCACAGCAAGAAAAGTTTACGATGCTGGATTTTATTGGCCTATAATTTTCAAAGACGCACACCTTCTTTGTAAATCCTGAGATGCTTGTTAAAGGGCCAAAAAAATAAGTCAACGTGATGAAATGCCACAAAATGTCATTCAAGTATGTGAAGTATTTGACGTTTGGGGTATTGACTTTATGGGTCCATTTCCAAAATCTCATAATAATCTTTACATTCTCGTTGCCATTGATTATGTATCTAAATGGGCGGAAGCACAAGCTCTCCCAACTAACGATGCACGAGTTGTATTCAACTTTTTAAAACGTATTTTTGCAAGGTTTGGAACACCGAAAGCTTTAATAAGTGATCGGGGTACTCATTTCTGTAATAATCAACTTGAGAAAGTTCTCAAAAGATATGGAGTAACTCATAAAATCTCAACCGCTTATCATCCACAAACAAGTGGACAAGTTGAAAATACCAACCGAGCATTAAAACGTATTCTAGAGAAAACCGTAGGATCTAATCCGAAGGAATGGTCCATAAAATTGGAGGATGCACTCTGGGCTTTTAGAACAGCCTACAAAACCCTAATTGGAACCACACCTTTTAAACTCGTTTACGGAAAAGCATGTCATCTTCCAGTAGAAATTGAGCACAAAGCATTTTGGGCTTTGAAGACATGTAATCTTGATTTACATGAAGCCGGACGTTTACGATTAAGTCAACTAAACGAATTAGAAGAATTAAGACATGAAGCATACGAAAATTCATTAATCTATAAAGAAAGAACTAAGAGATGGCATGATAAAAGAATCAGAAGTTCAAAAGAATTTAAAGAAGGAGACAGCGTTCTTCTTTTCAATTCACGATTCAAGCTATTTCCTGAAAAATTGAAATCAAGATGGTCTGGACCATTCATAGTCAAAAGAGTTTTCCTATATGGAAAAGTAGAATTAATAAATTCAAATAGAATTGAATTTAAGGTTAATGGTCACAGAGTTAAACATTACATACATGATCCAATGGAAGTTGACAACGAAGTTAATCACAATTTCGATACCATAGCTAACTAAGTGTGGGGAGAATCAAGTCTTTTTAAGGATAATATGTATTTCTGTTAGAGTTAGACATTTTCTATTCGTGTAGTTTTCGAAAATGGAATCCGAATGGTCTTTCCCTAGCAGACCCTAAAGAACTAGTCTTCTCCCCCCATTCTGAATTTTTATTTTTTTAGGTTTTACGAGATGAAGAATTCCTTTGATTTGAACCATGGTCTAATGCTACACACTTTGATTACTAAACGTAATAATGACACACTCCCGAGTGACCTGGTCTCAGTAATAAGAGGCACATGTGACGAAGTAAGGAAAGAACTAAGGAAAGATCATCATAAGATACATTTTGGTAAAGGAAAATCAAAATCCGCAACAAAAAGAAGAGCACGACACCTTGAAAGATGTAATAAATGCGGAAAATGGTCACACGAAGGTAAATGTTCAAATAATCAAACATATTCAAATACCGAATTTGTAACTCTATGCAGAGAAGGACCGTTCATATGTTTAGAAGAAAAGTTATTGAAGAATCGAGGTTACGCTTATGTAGCTATGGAAAACCAAATCACACGCCTCTCCTATGAGTCGGCTAAAGCAGGTCTCTGAGAATTCTTTCTCACAGGTAAGTATGTACAGTTTTTATTTGTTTTTATTTTATCGCTTTTAACCTTTTGATAATAAACGCTAAATCGTTTGCTATAAAGTATTAAATTGGTATTCAATAAAATTAGGTATGCATAACAGAAATTATTGATATCATACGAAAATTTATTACATCACTGCGAAATTTACCGTTTATTCTTAAGGTATAATATCTTTAATCAATCAAACCAAAATATTTCAAAAATTCGTCAGGAGTAAAACTAGGTTATGGAACCGAAATTACTTTACCGAAAAGAGGGGCGTATATTTTTGATAATATTTGATTGATTAAAGTGGGATAAAAGACCAAAAAGATTTTAAATTTTAATTTTTACCATGTTTTTAAAATTAATATATAAATATTAAATTAATATTGTAAATCTTTTTCAATCAATATATTTAAGTTTTTAAATATTTTAAAAATTAATAATTTTTTTTATAAGTTGTAAAATTAATGTATAAAAATATTAATATGAATTTTTAATTTTATGCATTTTAAATTTAAGTTTGGTGTGAATTTAAAAATAAAAATTTACTTTATTTCATTAAGTTAAAATTTTGATATTTAAAATTCGTCGTGAGTTGAAAACTAGGTCATTGAACCGAAATTGCTTTACCCAAGGGAGGGACGAGAAATTTTATTATCATTATTTTTAATCTTATTGAATTAAAGTATACCAAAAACATTAAAAAACCCAAAAATCTTTACTTTTAAAACAACGCTTAAAAAGTGACAAATTTTAAAATTTTGTCGAGGAACGGACTAGGACAACGATCCGAAACGACCTCGTCCTAAATTACAAGGAAAACAAAAATTTTAAATTTACTTAATTTTTTGTTTTATAAGTATAAGGTTTTAAAAAAAAAAATCAGACCCCATGCGATCGCATGGGGTTTCCTCTTAAACCTCATGCGGTCGCATGAGGCCAAAAAACTGGGCAGATCATAAAGTCAGTCGAGTGTTCTGCTCTTCACAATACCACACACACATACACGAACATACCTACATAAACACCCCAAAAATCATCAAATTTTCATCAAATTTAACCATATTTCTTGCTATAATCTGCTCTAATCATGAATTTGTTAAGAAGTTTTTCAAGAAAGGTAAAGATTTCACCCCTAAACTCTTTAAATTTTCAGTTTTAGTGTTCTTGAGCGAATTTTTACATAATTTGATTTTGTTAATTTCTAGTGTAATTAGAGTTAAATTGTTAGTATATTATGCATGTATAACCTAGATTGATGCTATTTAACATGATTTGAAGCCAAAAACTTCAAAATTTTTAGAAATCTAAGGTTTGTGTTCTTGAGCAATTTGGGGCTTTTTGATATAAACAGGTTATGGCCGATTTTTGTCATGAATTATTGCTAAATTAAGTAGTGTAACATGTTTAGGTAGCTAAATGATCCAAACTTTGATCCTAAACATGATTTTTGAGAATTAAAGTGGACTTTTTAAGTCTAAAATTCATGAACTTGATTAAATTGATGTAAATGCCATTTGAAACTTATTTAATTGCTAGCAATGGTTATTTTAACATGTTATTTGAGTTGAATGCTTATGAACTTTGTAAACATTTTTATATATGCTTATTTGAAAAAGTGTAAAATTGTTAAAATTGTGAAAATGTGTATAAGTTTAATTTTGATTGAACATGTTATTGTAATTGTTTTAATTTGTTATTTTGTTAACACTAATGCATATTTGGATGCACAAATTTTGTGTTTAATGTGATTTGCAGAGATATACCGATACTGATGGTGCATCATCATCATCTAGGCAACCTGCTCCGGAACCACAACCAGAAATGCAATATGAGCCACAATATGAACCGGAGCAACAACAGGAACAACAACAACAACCTGATCAACACGTACCATATTATGATCCGCAACAAGAATATGTTAATGCCTACGTACAATTTCCGATTCATCCAATAATAGAACACCCAACGATTCATGAAGAACAGTTGCATCCCAATTTGAGATTTGATCGAAGTTGGAGAGATTACCCGACGTATCAAAGTAACAAATTTTAAACTGGTATAGAAAAATGTAGAAGTACCGAGGGTAATCGATTGGGAGCCTTTGGAAAGGGTCCAACTAGTTAACTCAGTTAGGCAGCATCTGATCCAAAGGTATGAGAACTCTTCTTTTCCCGATTGGGAACATTTATTCACCATTCGTAGGCCTGTATATAAGGAATGGTGTGTTGAGCTTATGAGTACTATATCACTTAATGCGAATGTAGTTTGGTTAGATGATAGAAGTTTTCTTAGATTTTTACTTGGCCGTAGGATGTACAGGATGTCCATGCTGGACTTGGCCAGGGCTTTACAGATTTACACTCCTGGTGAATTACTACTACCCGATTGTACACATATGATTTATCATGGGGAGCGGGTAGATAGGAATTTTGACGCGGACGCCGTCTGGAGGCGTATGTCAAATTATAATGTTTTTACGCTGGGAGGAAGACACTCCTATTTAGATATTAACAAAGAAGAGCTTCGTGTTATACATAGATTTTTAGCTAATTCGATTACACAAAGAGGTAAAAACAAGGAGAAGATGACCTTACATGATTTATTTTACCTTAAGTGTATTCAAAACCCTAGAAGCTTTGTTAATATCCCCTACTGTGTTGGTTTTTATCTGTCCAAAATGGTGGCAGGAATACAGGACGGGGGAATAATAGGAGGAGGTATTTTTGTTACTCTCATTGGAGAGTATTTGGGTGGGGATCAAGGGGGTCCACTGATGGTGTGTAGGGAACAGGTTGATACTTTAGAATTGAAGGTCTATCAGGGTGCAAAGGTATTAAAGAGCAGACGCAATCAGGCAGTACCATATGATGGTCATCATTCACAGGTAGAGAGAGGTTCAAATGAGGAAATAGAGGAAGCGGATGACATTAGGGATGTCATTAGGGAGGCTATGACTGATGTTTACCAGCGTATAGATGAGGTAGAAATGACAAACGAGGCTAGACATAGTCAGTTCGAGTAGTGGTACGCCGAGAATGTGTACGAGCATTCTAGGCAACGACAGCATGATAGATGGCACTATCATCAGCATCAGATCATGAGCCAGCTATCACCTCAGGTACCAAATAACTACGTACCAACCCGACCTGCTTACTATCATCCACACCAGCCCGATATGCGACCACCATTTACTCTCTACGACCCTAACCAGGCCTATCAGTACACCTATAACCAACCGTGGAACCCGCCCGACGACATGAATTGGAACCCCTATCCAGATTGATATAGTTCCCGTTGGTGATTTTTATCTTTTATTATTTTTATTTACTTATGTTTAAAACATATAATATTGTGATACTTTAATGTAAGGTTTATTTTTTTTTTATTATGTTGTACTAATATTTCATATTTGATTTGAAAGTGAGATGTTAAGTCCCAATTCAAATTACCATGCATGTTATTATTTGTATGTATGTATATTGTCAATTGTACACAACAGAGTAAAACAGCGAACTTTCAAAGACTGGCATTAAGTTCTGCAAAAGCTACTAATTTTGACGACAAAACAAAAAACAAATGTGATGTAACAACAGATGGAATGAACAAATGAAGTGCACCATTTATCATTCAACAAACAAACGACAATATGTTTGGAAACTTTGGTAAAATTTAATCATTTTTCTACGCTAATTACCCTCAATAATTTAAATTGTTACTGATTTCTTGCAAATGAGGGCATTGCAAGATCTTAAGTGTGGGAAGGGGTTAAATTCTTTCGGATTTTTAAAAATTTTTGAATTATACACTTGGTTACCATTAAAAATACTAGTAACGCAGTAGTTGTATTAGAATCTAGTGCTCTCTGATAATAAAGAACAGCCCTAGTCTTATATACTGACTACCCAATTCTAGTAAAATTTTTAAAAATTTTCAAATAAATGAATTCAAAATCATGTTTGTACATATTTATGAACGATAAAACTAGGTGTTAACACCAAAATTATTGTTACCTCGGAAAGGACATAAATTGAGAAACAACCTAAAATGTTAGAATTCATTTAAAATGGAATAGAGGAAAATAAAAAGGCAAAGAAATGAAAATAAAAGCCAAGTGTGGAAAAAATTTACCAAATTATTTAGAACATATATCACATATTTTTGTACAAATAATTGAAGATACTTTTGTTTTGGACAATTTTATCAGTTTTACCCAATTTCTTATAATATATTTGAAAGAAAGATGGATCTACACGATGAATCAATTCCATCATTAAAAGGAAGTAAAGTCTTCCGAAAAAGACACGCGCTTCTTGATTTAGGTCAGGAAGTTGTCGTCCAGACCAGTTGTAGAGTCTACGAAAAACCTTGAAAAGTTTTCTCGAAAATTAGCTGGAAATTCACGGACCTCAGCATCAAACAGGGTCGCCAAGTTGTCAGACTTATCCTAACCATGAGAGGATCTGTCTCGTACAATGGGGGTACCGTGCAAATTAGCTTATAAGACTAATGAATCAGATCCCCAGAAAGGATAATCTCCTTAAAGATCAAAAATCAGCTTTTAAGCCTGATATTACTCAATCCTTGAGATTGACTTTAAATATTGAGAATTCAAACTCATGGAATTCGATGATATCTAAACTCGAACTTGAACGAGAAAATATTTTGATCAAATTACAAACCGAATTATTTTCTGAAACCCTATTTTCAATGCGTTCATTACCATTGAACGTAAAATCCTAGGAATTCACCTGGAATTCATTAGGTCGCCTGAACCAAATCGGGTGTCAACCGTAAGAACGGTGGCTGCATAGCATGGTCAAAGACAGGACCTTGTGCCAGGCCAAAAAACTATAGGGTGATCTTTACTATTGCTCCTACAAAGGATAGTAATTGCATCCGACACGTTATAGACCATAATTAAAAACATGTCACGGGACATTGCCTTAACAGTTGCTTGTTCAACGCTTTCCTTTACAACCGGACGGTAGTTTACCGAAAGGTAATATACGGAGCAAGTTTACTGGATGTGTTGCTTTCTCAATACAAGGTTAGCAAGTGGGTGACACAAAACCATAAGTTTTGAGCTAAAATTTTCAAATCTAAAACCCACAAAACCCACAGAAACATTTTGCAAACACCGGTAAAGGGTTATTCCGGAAAACTTATCTAGGGTAAAAGCTAGATTGAAATTTCAAAAGATCAAATGTTTTCATAAAGATCCAATTTCTTAAAGGATCTAAATTTTCAGTCATGTGGGACTGTAAACCACAATGTTACGACCATTGTTCATACCACCGTATAGAAATCACTGATGTACAAAGTGTGAAGAATAAAGAAGTGATTCTAGTATATTTTTTTTTCAAGACTATATTGCTTGAGGACAAGCAACGCTCAAGTGTGAGAATATTTGATAATGCTAAAAACGAACATATATTTCATAGCATTATCCCTCAAGAAAGACAAGCTTTTAGTTGCAATTGTTCTATTTACAAGTGATATTCGTTTAAATATTAAAAGGTGAAGACAAAAGACAGATTCGACGATTTGAAGACGCAAACGACTAAAAAGCTAAAAAGTACAAAGTACAAATCACGAGGTTCAAATTATTGATGAGAAACGTCTAAAAATTACAAGAGTATGAGCCGCGAAACGCAAAGTACAAGATATTAAATAGTACAAAAGGACGTTCGAAAATCCGGAACCGGGACCAGAGTCAACTCTCAACGCGCGACGCAACGGACTAAAAATTACAAGTCAACTATGCACATGAATATAATATAATATATAATTAATTCTTAAAATTATATATATATATATATATATATATATATATATATATATATATATATATATATATATATATATATATATATATATATATATATATATATATATATATATTGTATATTAAAACCGTCGGCAAACTAGCAAAAAAATAATTCTGAGCTGGATTCCCAGGCCATGCGATCGCATGGCCAGAAGGCACAAATGCCATGCAATCGCATGGAGCAAAAAATTTGGCCACATTGCTATAAAAGGCGCAGTTTTAGTTGAATATGCTACATCTTTTTCTATCCTCTCTCTCTCTCACGATATATAATTATATTTATATTATAATTTTAATTTTAATTTAAGATTAATAATAATAAGGGTATGTTAGCGAATGTTGTAAGTGTGTAAGTCGAAATTCTGTCCGTGTAACGCTACGCTATTATTAATTATTGTAAGTTATGTTCAACCTTTTTAAATTAATGTCTCGTAGCTAAGTTATTATTATGCTTATTTAAGCTGAAGTAATCGTGATGTTGGAATAAATATTAAAGACGGGGTAATTGGGCTTTGTACCATAATTGGGGTTTGGATAAAAGAACGACACTTGTGGAAATTAGACTATGGGCTATTAATGGGCTTTATATTAACTAAATGATACCTCGTTAATTTAATATATAGACTTATAATTTGACGTATTTATATATAACCACATACGCTTGACTGGGTACGGTGTGCGGGATATCTATAAATACCAATAATTATTCATTTGACCGGACACAGGAATGGATTAATAATCAATAGACTTGTTAAAACAGGGGTGGATTACATTCAAGGGTAATTGGTGTAATTGTTAACAAAGTAGTAAAACCTTGGATTACACGCAGTCGATAACCTGGTGTATTCATTAAACAAAGTATTAAGACCTTGTTACAGTTTGAATCCCCAATTAGTTGGAATATTTGACTTCGGGTATAAGGATAATTTGACGAAGACTTTCGCACTTTATATTTATGACTGATGGACTATTATGGACAAAACCGTATGGACATATCGAATAATTCAGGACAAAGGACAATTAACCCATGGTAATAAACTAAAATCAACACGTCAAACATCATGATTATGGAAGTTTTAATAAGCATAATTCCTTTATTTCATATTTCATCGCACTTTTATTTACTGTCATTTTATTTAATTGCACTTTTAATTATCGTACTTTTTAATTATCGCAATTTTATTTATTGTCATTTTTTTTGTCGCACTTTAATTTATCGCACTTTAATTATTGTCATTTCCTTTACGCTTTAAATTAAGTTATTTTTATTTTTAATATTTTACATTAGGTTTTAACTGCAACTTAAGACATAAAATCGACAAACCGGTCATTAAACGGTAAAAACCCCCTTTTATAATAATAATAATACTACTTATATATATATATATATATATATATATATATATATATATATATATATATATATATATATATATATATATATATATATATATATATATATATATATATATATATATATATATTTATACAAATATACTTTTTAAAAAATATAGCGTTAAACTTGGCTAGTTCCCTGTGGACGAATCGGACTTACTAAAAACTACACTACTATACGATTAGGTACACTGCCTATAAGTGTTGTAGCAAGGTTTAGGTATATCCACTCTATAAATAAATAAATAACTTGTGTAAAATTGTATCGTATTTAATAGTATTTCGTAGCAAAAATATAACTATTTCGTATACACCTCTACGCACATCAGGTAGATGATAGTTTCTACTTAAAGCTCGATTTTGTGGATGAAAGTGCTTATCATGTTGTGGAAGATAATAGTATGATATGGCATAAAAGATTCGGTCATTTCAATAACCGAACACTGAAGCACATGTATACCACCCAACTAGTCAAAGATTTGCCTATAGTTACCAAAGTTGATCTTAAATGCGAGGGGTGTGAATTGGGGAAAAATCACAGGTTGCCTTTCTCAAAATCTGGTGTGACAAGAGCCACACACAAGTTAGAAATCATACATTCTGATATTTGTGGTCCTATGTCTATACCATCCTGGAATGGCAACAAGTATTTTATACTTTTTATCGATGATTACACACGGATGTGTTGGGTCTATTTTCTCAACAATAAAGCTTCAGTTTTTGCAATCTTCAAGAATTTCAAGAAACTTGTTGAAGTGCAAAGTGATAATACTTTGCGTATTTTGAGAACCGACAATGGTGGAGAGTATACTTCAAATGAATTTGAAGACTTCCTTCAACAACAAGGAGTAATTCATCAGGTCACGGTTCCATACTCGCCACAACAAAACGGAGTTTCTGAGAGGAAAAACAGAACAGTTATGGAGATGGCAAGATCGATGATTTTCAAAAAGAATCTAACCAAGACATTTTGGGCAGAAGCCATTGCAACTTCTGTGTATTTGCTCAACCGATTAGCAACAAAAGTTGTGAGTAATAAGACTCCGGTTGAAGCTTGGTCAGGAATTAAACCTTCAGTCAAACATTTGAAGGTATTTGGTTCTATTTGTTACTATCATATTCCAGATGTCAAGAGGACAAAACTTGATGCTAAAGCTAGAAAAGGAATTTTTATTAGCTATGCGACAGAGTCAAAGGGATATAGAATATACGATTTGACCGATTGTAAAATTGCAATTAGGAGATATGTGACTGTTGATGAAGGAGCCTACTAGGATTGGAATATAAAGGAAGTTAAAAGGCATGAAGCTTCTATTTCAGGTCTCCAAAATGAATCTCATTATGATGATCCAGAATTTTTCATACCCCCAAATAGGGCCGGGGAAATATGACTTCACAATATCACAACACAAGTATGTATAAACTAGAACGACTCTATATGAGACGTTTTAATTAAAAACCAATGTATTATAAGCAGCGAAAAGTATTAAGTCATTAAAAATGACTCCTTAAAATTTAAATGTAATCTAAAATGTTCTATTGCAATAATATGAATGATGATATGCGGACTCCAAAAGCAGCAAAGTCCAAATAGCAAATAATCTTTAGCAATCTTCACCTGATACAAAACATGCTTAAAGTGTCAACCAAAAATGGTTGAGTGAACAACATAGGTTTATCAATAATAACCAAGTTTTTAGACCACAAGATTTAATTATAAAGATTAATCAGTTCGGTAGTAGTGCTGGGGTATATGATATCGAAACTAACCATAAGTTACCCTAAACACATCACGTTCGTGTCGTTGAATCATTATTATGTATCCATTAACCAACGGTCATCCGGATAGAGACGTCACTCTCAATAGGCCTACTCACAATAACTAAGCTTGCCAAATTCCAGTAACTAACGATATCATGGCAGAGATTTAGCATGAATCAAAGCATGTTAGCACAGTTTGAACTAATCAAAATAAAGTTTTCATGTACTTGTGTCTAAGCGTAAAACAGTTTGAAAGCAAGCATGTGTCTCACCCCAAAAGTTCAAAATAAGTATATAAAGATAGTTAAAAATTGGGGCTATGAAGTTCACCTTAATAGCATATAGATATTCCACGCAAGTTATATGATCGGAGTGTTGAACACAGAGATCTCAACCTAGAGATATTATGTTCGATTAGTTAATGTCTAATAGACATAAAGTTTGTTTATTAATATAGCAAACTATATTAACAGTGACCGTTCTCGAGAAAAGTTATATTTATATAAGTGATAATATACTTAGTGTACTTAAATGTTACTATATTGATAAGTGTATAGGTTATACTAATAATAGTATTATTATTTAATTAATCAACCACTATGTACACTTATCATTATATAATTATACTTATGTGATACATATATATATATATATATATATATATATATATATATATATATATATATATATATATATAGAGGTGTAGGTGTTACATATACATAAGTGTATGATGATATATATATATATATATATATATATATATATATACACTTATTACTTTTTATTATTATGTTTACTAACTTAATATAACTTACATAATGCACATTCATACATACATACACACGTACATATACATACATATATACACATACATATACACGTATGTATATATTTAGATATACACACACATATACATACAGTGTATACATGCACATACGTACGTATACATGCATGCATGCACGTACACCATGATCATAATTACTTTACTAATCCATAATCATAACCTTTTATCATAATCTTAACCTAATAACCTTAATCATCACCACATAAAATCATATCCTTTAATTAATATAATAGCTAATCATATTCATTAACTCTAATCCTTATCATCCATATGTATTATCCAAACTTATAACCCTAATCTTTTTAATCATACTTAACCAAATCTTCCAACTCTTTACTTATACAATACATAATCATAATTTATAATCTAACTCATGATCATAAACTTCATCTTATTATTAACTAGCTTATCAACCAAAACACTTTTTAATTTTTACAATCTTATTAATCATAACCTTCACCTACATAAAATCATAATCATAATCTCATACTAGTTCATATCATAATAATTATTCTTACATCCTATTCTTAATAATTATATTTATTATTCATAACCTTTATTATCTTTATTAAACATCATAGTACCTTTAATCTTATTCATATACATAATCTTAATTCTTTAAACTTATTAATAAACTTGTAACCCTTATTCATAATCATCTTTATATACCATTCATAATCCTTATTATTTATCAAATTATTACTTCATATTCATAATCTTTATCATACTTGTATCCTTATTATAATTACCATCTTTTATCATAATACTTATAACAATTCTTATAACATAACCATTTATTAATAATAGATTAAAAGCAAGATTAGACTAGGGTTTTAGACTACCTTATGAAGAGTGAGATCAAGGATTATGATGATGATGGTATACGAAACAGAAGCAGATCCAGTAGCAGCAACAATAACGACCCAACAGAGGTCTTTTGGGTCTGAATTGGATCGCAGAAGACAGCAGCAAAACAAGCAGGTTTAGCAGCAACAGACACAACAGCTATGGACCTATTTTGATACTGTTCTTGGCTCGCAACAAGCAGGAGAACAGCCGGTTGTTGAGCTGTTATGGTGATCAAAACAAGAGCTGAATAACAGCAGGAAACAATAATGAATATAGGCTGTTTTGGTGGTGAAAAGGGCTGCACAAATGGGCTGTAACCGTAGCAACAAGTGGCGTTTAAATTCTGTAGCAGGTGATCGTATGCAGCAAGTTTTTGTGATGGTGGATGTCGACTAAAAGAGGGCTGCAGAAGGTGATGATTTTCGATTACAATAGCAGGTTTTGAAGACTTCTTAGTTGACTACAAGTAGGGGTTTTTGAGCTTGTGTAGTCGACAAGAGAAGGAGGGAAACTGGATGAATCTGTCGACTGATGTAAAGGGTTTTTTGTGGTGAACTAATAAAAACTTGATCCCTTTATATAGTTGTGTAGGTTTCCTAATCTTATTCAATTTTCTTGGAGATCAAGGAGTTGTATTAGGCTTAAACTTGGATTGTGAAAGCTTAAAGATTAAGTTAATATCTCATCTCTTTTTTTTTTTTTTTTTAAACTGGCCGATGCATATATACTCATACATATTACTTATTTTTTTTTACACGGCATCAATTATTTATTTATGCATTTTATATATATATATTTTTATCATTATTATTATTAATATTAAGGTTACATTTTATTTAGTTAATAACCCCTAACTTTATAAATTTACATTTACTTCTATTTAGTTTTAGTATTTAATTGTATTTGTTATAAAGTTATTTATATAATATATATTACTTTAACTATTAACAAAAGTAATATAATTTATATATATGCTCATAATGTTAATAATTTAATTAGCACTAGGGTTAATGGTTATCCTATTAATTTATTATTAGGTTTAGGGCTAATAATATTAATAAACCTTTAGGGTTAGAGTTTAGATTATAAATTACTATTAAGTTTAGGGTTTCGGGTTTCTAATTATGAACATTATTTATAAAGCATTTAATATGTCTTAATAACAACCCTAATGATGAGGCACAGAATATGACATTGAAACTCTAAGGGCAACTTAGTAAATTCAGAAGGGAAAAGTGAGGGTTGTTATAGTACCTCCCCGTTAATTTAAACTTCGTCCCGAAGTTTCAGGAAGACTTCTCGGAAGCATCAATGTTTGAGAAAATATGAGGATATTTCCGTTTCATCAGGCCTTCACGTTCCCAGGTATACTCGGGGCCTCTTCGTGAATTCCAAAGGATCTTAACAACAGGAATAGAGCTTTGTTTCAAATGTTTAACCTCACGATCCAGAACTTCTATAGGTTTTTCGGTGAAGTGCAATTTATCATTAATGCGAAGATCATTCAAGGGAATAACAAGTATGTCATCAACACAACACTTTTTAAGATTCGAAATGTGAAATGTATAAACTTTAATTAACAGGAAGTGTTGACTAAAAATTACCATTCGGTCAACGTTTTGTTAAAGCAAAGTCTACACTTAATTACAGTGGGGATCTACTTGAGTGAGAGCTGATATTGTATGAAATTTCAGCTAAAAGAGCCTAGGTGATTAGAATATCTCGTCTTATAGACTTCATCCATGACTAGTTTTCATAAGTTTCTGGATAGCGGTGATTTTTATAGGATCGAAATGTATTCCTTCACTATCAACTACATGCCCAAAAAATTGTACGGTTCGCAGCCAAAGTTCATACTTGGAAAATTTGGCATTCAGTTGTTCCTTCTTTAAGAGCTCTAGATTCAATCGCATATGTTGCTCATGCTCTTTCTCGCTCTTGGAATAGATTAAGATGTCATCAATGAAGACTATCATGAATTTATCAAGATAAGGTTTGCATGCATGGTTCATAAGATCCATGAATACAGCAGGAGCATTGGTTAAGCCAAAAGGCATGACAAGAAACTCATAGTGTCTACAACGAGTTCGGAAAGTAGTCTTAGAAGCATCAGTTTCCTCGACTCTCAATTGATGATAACCCGACCTAAGATCAATCTTCGAATTGAGACTTGATCCTTGCAGTTGGTCAAACAGGTCATCAATAAGCAGGAATGGATAACGATTTTTGATGGTTAGCTTGTTGAGTTCTCGGTAAGCAATACACATTCTCAACGTGCCATCTTTCTTCTTGACAAACAGAACGGGTGCTCTTTACGGAGGCAAGCTAAGACGAATGGAACCTTTCTCCAAAAGTTCTTGGAGTTGGCTGGATGATTCCCTCATTTTGGATGGAGCTAATCGGTATGATACCTATGCAATAGGTACAGCACCGGGCGTGGATAATTGACAAGTGAAGAATATATAATATCTAGGGTTGATATTTTTAGTTGACAATATAGTGATAAGGAGTAGGTAGTGGTACACAATGGTCTTAAGGTTGATCAAATCTTATTTCCATCGTGATCCATTAGGATTTCTGCATGACCTATCATAATATAACTACGTTGATCAAGTGTCGCTATATTATTCCAAATCATACTTTTATCACTCCATAAGGTTACTACTATGTCATCTAGTCAATATTCATCTTCTTCGAGGTAAATAATTCAATGGAAAATGAAAGAAAATAACATCATTCATTCATTTAAAAGAAAATAACCAGAGTATTACAGAAACTTAACGAAATCTTCCAAACTATAGAAGTACTAAATGGTAACATAAAGAATACTATGAAAATGAGGAATTTAAATATCTCTAGTGGTTTCCAAAAACTCTTCATTATGCCTCTTCATTCTTCTTCTTATCCGAACATTGATTTTTGAAATGCCCTACTCCTCCGCAGTTATAGCAAGTAGGAACAGTTGCATTTGCCTTTGGCTGAAGTTATGGTTGTTGGAATAACAACTCTACAATTTTTGGCTATGTGACCCACCTTCTTACACTTGGTGCACTTGGCCTTACACCATCCTTCATGATGTCTCTCACACCTTTTGCAATAAGGAAATTTTCCCTTATACAACTTGTTGAATTTTCCCTTACAAAGCTTGTTGAATTTGCTTTTAGAATTTTCTTGCTCCATTCCTTCTCTCTTCCTTTTTGCACCTTCTTTCTCCTTATGCTTATCGATGAAATAGCTTGCCATGCAAGCAGCTTCTTGTATGGTGCTCAGGTTCTCCAAGATAACATTTCTTCGGACTTCATCAGGCAATCCATTGATGTAGCATTGGATTCCTAGATACTCGGGAGTAACCATGAGAGCAAACTCTTGAAATCGGTTGGTGTAGTGTAACAACCCGACTTCGCTTTACCAAAAACACGCTACAAAAAAATAATAATTCTGGTGCAGCACATCTGGACGGCGTCCAGATATCTGGACGGCATCCAGCAATGAAGGGTGGGACGGCGTCCAGCAGATCCGGACGACGTCCAGTTTGCCTTCCAGCTGTTGTCCCCGGGTCCAACTTACACGAGCGGAAATCCCGCTTCCCGAAACATTTAAACGAAAACCTTTTCACAACATATCACAATATAATAAACTAAGAGGTTTTCATCATCAAAACAAGTTTTACAACACCGGGCCCACATCGGCCCGAATTACGCGTTTCGTTCAAAAATACAAGTTTCGACCATACTAGTTTAATTTCCAAACGACACTACAGCATGGTGTTTGGGGTTAAACTACCCAAATCTTGGCTGAACTTCCAAAAGCTAAACTCCCAAAAGCATCCCCTATCAATACAAGCGGGAGACCACTAATCCAACCGAATACCTTTGCCTTTGTCCACGCTGGAGCCTAAAATGGTAAACAACGAGAGGGTAAGCTAATGCTTAGTGAATGCAATAATTATACATATACATATACAACCTATCTACTTGCAATCACATCCACCAAATACCTCATACGAACTTGTAACTCAAATAGCATGTCATCAAACCCGTAATACTAACAAGTCGTACATTATCACAAAAACGCATTAGCATACACTCAACTCAATATATATAATATGCTAAACAATCAACAATCTCAATATGGTTAACCATAAACGCTATGGTGCTACCAACTCGTAGTTCACACCATACGCAATTGAGTCATACTCTTTTATAGTGCTACCGGCTCGTGGTTCACACTTTGTTTTATAGTGCTATCGGCTCGTGGTTCACACTCGATGCTGCCGGCTCGTGGTTCATATCTTAATTTATAGTGCTACCGGCTCGTGGTTCACACTCGATGCTATCGGCTCGTGGTTTACATCTTATCACACACATGTTATGGCACTACCGGCTCGATGGTTCATGCCATAACACCCACAAATAAACACGCCATATACACATACGTATAATTACTCCACTCACCTTAAAGTCTTCGTGAGAGTTAACCGAGATTGCAACCTTCAATGAAACGTACCTATTACATTAGGCACATAATCAATCACACAATTGAATTGGGTCAACTAACTCACTCAACATCCTAGCGTCATTTTGACCCTTGGTGCAATTTCGACCCATTTGCACCTTCAACTCTAAGATTAGGTCAACTTTGTCAAAACCCTAACGCAAGCCAATTATGGTCTTAACCCATTAATACTCACAAGTTTAGTGTGTTTTCATACTCATTTCATAACCTAGGTCGCCCAAGACCCATTTGACCCATTTGACCCATCTCAAAGTCAACACACCTATTTGGGTCACCCACACCCTAATGACACCCACCAATATTAACTACCAAGTGTGCTAGTGATTTACTAAGCTTTTAAGACCCATTTACCCACTTTAATTTTCAAAACCCTAGGTTAGTCATCTTTTGGGTCTTCATTACCCAAACTTACCCAAAACCCCCCAAATCACTAACAAATGGGTTTTAAGTGCAACACTAACCCAAACCCTAACCCTTAACACAATTTAAGTAAAGAAATTAGGTTTTGTAACTTACCAACACAATCACCACGTGGCTAGCGACTAGATGAACAACTTTAGAACTCGCACTAAGACCCGATTCAACCGCCTCCTTCCTTTAATGGAGCTCTCTCACTCTAGAACCTCCTCTCTCTCTTGGATTTAATGGAAGATGATAAAGTAGATGGAAAAGGAGTAATGAGGCTCACCAAAACTGATCTAGGGTCTTAAAGTCGTCCACAATGTGAAATTACCAAACTACCCCTTTTTAAATAACAAAATACCAAAGCTGGCTCATCAGGCCATCTGGACGGCGTCCAGCCCTTCAAACTGGGACGGCGTCCCACCCTGTTGGACGGCGTCCAACACAACTGGGAAAAACTGGATCTTACAACTCTCCCCCACTTGAACCGGATTGCGCCCTCGCAATCCACGCCGCATGAAAAGCAGGAAGATAGACCAAAACAAACTCTTCGGGCTCCTAATTGAACTCAGAACCTATACTTCGACGCCATTGAACCTTATAAGTTCTCACCTCTTTATTTCTTAATCTTTTCACTTTTTCATCAAGTATGGCAACCGGCTCCTCAATATACTCTAGCTTGTTTTTTAGTTCAATTTCGTCTAATGACACCCACGAAGAATCATCCGCAAGACACTTACGGAGATGGGAAACATGAAATGTATTATGGATCTCCGCAAGCTCTTCGGGTAACTCCAAACGATATGCAACTTCGCCAACACGAGCTAAAACTTTAAATGGCCCAATAAATCGAGGAGCTAACTTTCCCCGTTTTTGAAATCGAATAATACCTTTCCATGGCGAAACCTTAAGCATCACCATATCACCTTCTTGAAATTCGATCATTCGTCTACGCTTGTCGGCATATGACTTTTGTCTATCTTGAGCCTTTTTCAAATGAGCCTGAATCATATCGATTTTACTATTCGTTTCTAAAACCAAATCGGTACTCCCGATTTCCTTTTGTTCCACTTCACCCCAACAAATTGGAGTTCGACACCTTCGCCCATAAAGCATCTCATAAGGTGGCATCCTGATACTAGTATGATAACTATTATTGTACGAGAATTCCACCAAAGGCAAGTGCTCATCCCAACTACCACCGAAATCAATAATACACGCCCGTAACGTATCCTCTAAGGTTTGATTCGTACGTTCAGTTTGACCGTCCATTTGAGGATGATACGCTGTGCTCAATTTTAGTTGTGTACCCATATCGTCATGAAACTTTCCCCAAAACCGAGATGTAAAATGGGTATCTCGATCCGAAATAATAGATATAGGAACCCCATGTTGAGCGACTACTTCCTTGATAAACAATTTAGCCAAGGTCTCCGACGATATCGCTTCCCGAATGGGAAGAAACAAAGCACTTTTCGTCAATCGATCAACTATCACCCAAATCGAATCAAATTGGGTTCTCGCCGTTTTAGGTAACTTTGTGATGAAATCCATGGTAATGTGCTCCCATTTCCACTTTGGGATTTCTAACAGTTGCAACATACCATACGGCGTTTCGTGCTCGGCTTTAACTTGCAAGCACGTGACGCATTGCTCAACATACTTTACAACATCACGTTTCATGCCCGGCCACCAATACTCTTTTCTTAAATCAAGATACATTTTCGTCGCGCCCAGATGAATGGAATACTTTGACTTATGTGCTTCATCAAGTAGCACTTGTCGATAATCACCCATCTTAGGAACCCACACCCTTCCTTGAAAAGACAACAAACCACGCGAGCCCATAGTAATGAACTCCGATTGCCCCACTATTCGTTCCGCATGCTTGTTGTGAACGTAAGCCTCTATTTGAATCACACCAAGTTTTTCAAGAAAATCGTTAGTAATAATCATACGTAACAATCCCAATCGTAACGTCGGGTGATGACTCTTTCGACTTAACGCATTCGCGACTACATTCGCCTTGCCCGGATGATAAAGTATCTCACAATCATAGTCTTTTACCACATCCATCCACCTACGTTGACGATAATTCAAATCTCTTTGGTTAAAGAGATGTTTCAAACTCTTATGATCCGAATAAATCGTACTCTTGACACCATACAAGTAATGGTGCCAAATTTTCAATGCATGCACAACCACCGCCAACTCAAGATCATGAGTCGGATATCTCGTCTCGTGTTCCTTTAATTGTCGAGAGGCGTAAGCGATGACTTTACCTCTTTGCATTAGAACACACCCGAGCCCATTTAGCGAAGCATCACAATAAACCGTCATGTCTTCCGCACCTTCCGGCAACACTAACACCGGAGCTTGACACAATTTCTCTTTTAGCAATTGAAAAGCAATTTCTTGCTCGTTCTCCCAAATAAATCTCGCGTTCTTCCTCGTCAATTTCATCAACGAAGAAGCGATCTTAGAAAAGTCTTTGATAAACCGACGATAATAACCGGCCAATCAGAGAAAACTTCAGATTTCCGTAGGCGTAGTCGGTTGTCTCCAACTCTTCACCGTCTCTATCTTCCCCGGATCTACTTGAATACCGTCCTTGTTCACAATGTGGCCAAGGAAATGAACTTCCCTTAGCCAAAACTCACATTTGGAGAATTTAGCATACAATTTCTCCCTCCGCAATGTCTTTAACACACCCCGCAAATGATGTTCATGTTCCTTCATACTCTTCGAATAGACAAGTATGTCGTCAATGAACACAATTACCGACTTGTCCAACATAGGTTGGCACACTCGGTTCATAAGATCCATGAATACCGCCGGTGCATTCGTAAGACCAAAAGGCATTACAACAAATTCAAAATGCCCATAAAGCTTTCGAAAACCCGTTTTCTTGATATCTTCCTCACGGACCCGCATTTGGTGATAGCCGGACCGTAGGTTGATTTTGGAGAAACACGTTGCACCTTCGAGTTGGTCAAACAAATCGTTAATCCGAGGCAATGGATAATGATTCTTGATCGTCACTTTATTTAACTCCCGATAATCGATGCACATCCGCATACTACCATCCTTCTTCTTCACAAACAAAACCGGAGCGCCCTATGGCGAAGCACTCGGTCGTATGAAACCCTTCGCAAGCAACTCTTGGGTTTGATTTAACAACTCTTGCATTTCCGTTGGTGCTAAACGATAAGGAGTTTTAGCAATGGGAGTAGCTCCCGGAACCAACTCAATGCGAAATTCAACTTGTGTTTCCGCCGGAACACTCAGTAACTCGTCCGAAAAAACGTCTTCGAATTCACTAACCACCGGAATTTCACGAATGGGTGGTGGCTCATCACGAGTATCAACAACATGGGCAAGAAAAGTCATGCCACCATTAACAAGGAAATGACGTGCCCGTGCAAAAGTGCATATCGGCACAAGTCTTCTACGCTTATCACCGTGAATAATTAACTCTCCCCCACTTGGGGGTCTTCACACGAATAAATTTTTCATGGAATGCAATATCGGCTCTATGATTATCGAGCCAATCCATACCAACAATGATATCGAAATCACCCAAAGTCATCGGGATAAGATCAATCTTAAAGTTTTCGGCACCAAAAACGACATCACAATTTTTACACACATCAACCACTAGCACTGTCTTGCCGTCCGCTATTTCGACTTCTACCAGACAACTTAACTTAGCTAACAGTCTATTAAGTCTAGGCACAAATTTTGGAGACACAAACGACGAATTTGCACCGCTATCAAATAGAATCCTTGCCGGATTTGAGTTAACCATAAAAGTACCTGAGACAACTTTGTTGGATTGCTTGGCCTCATCATTGGTCATCAAGTAATTGCGACCCCTAGCCGTACCCACCGCTCTCTCCAACTTCTTCACATGATCATTATTCAAATCGGAACATTCCGGCCGCTTGTGCCCCTCTTTACCACAATTATAACAAGTAAGATTGGTCGACGCCTTGGTACAATCACGGGCTATGTGCCCTCTTTGATTACAATTATAACATGTGGGTCCGAAACCCCCGGAAGCACCCTTCTTCACACTATTAACGCTTTTGGAGCCTTTCTTGTTCTTTTTATTTGAAAAGTTCGAATAACTCGAACCTTCAAACTTTCTCTTTGAAAAAGTGAAATCGCTTTTTCTTGCAACCTCCGGCACAAAACCCCTCGCCAATTCGAATAAATCTTCAAAAGACTTAGCCATTCCCCGGCTAATCTTACCCTTCAACTCATCACTTAAAGTACGGTAGAAATCTAGCATCAACTTGTGATCATCACCAACATACTCCGGACAAAAACGAGTCTTTGCCAAGAAGGTAGACTTGAGAGTAACCAAGTCCATTGAACCTTGTCTCAAATTGTGCAACTCGTCTCGGATTTTATCAAGATCGGAAGAAGTTCGGTATTCTTGGAAAAATTCCTTCTTAAACTCCTCCCATGTCAAGCTCATGCATTGCTCTTCACTATATAATTTGATTTTATCGACCCACCATAACTTGCCCTCTTCGCGCAACATGCTAGACCCATACCTCGTCTTCTTCTCGGGAGGACACTCCGCGGTACGAAACGCCCACTCGATATCGGAAATCCAACAAGTGCTTTTCAATGGATCCCTCACCCCATTAAACATCGGAGGTTGAGTATCCTAGAAATTTTTGTAGTGGAAGTCCCGCCTTCCACCCCCACCATTTCCTTCACCCCCTTCGCCTCGAGGATAAATGTTTCTAGCTTCTAAAGCCTCCTCTATTGCGGCTTTCATTCGTTCATTGATCAGTTCAGTCACTTGTCCATCAACCGACTCTTGGAAGACCTTTCGAACATCGTCAAGGAAATCCTTTTTTAGCCTTTTAAAGATGGCCTCAACCTTGGCCGTGAGTTTAACGTCCTCACTCGTACTTCCGTCATTGGTGTCGTGTCCATTTCTCATCTTCATTCTATAAAACGAAGTAAATTAAGCAACGAGACGAAAGGACTTAACACATATGTATATACATATACGCCACACTACCCCATCTTTCTCAACAATCGTCGTACATCGCTTGTTTGACACGATTTGAACCAGTAACAATGGTAGCTAATCATTGTTACGCGAGCACATCGCATTAACTTGCTAGTACAACGCCTATCTCGCTTGATGATTTCTAACACAACACAAAACAATTAGCGCAAGGTTAGTTCACATAAACCTAATCACAATTCAACATCAGTCCGACCCGTCTCCTACAAGTCTTGCATAAAAAAAACGCATACACAAATAAGTCTAAGTCTAGGCACCTATCTCAAGTCGCCTAAACCCCTTAGACCATGCTCTGATACCACTTGTAACAACCCGACTTCGCTTTACCAAAAACACGCTACAAAAAAAAAAATTCTGGTGCAGCACATCTGGACGGCTTCCAGATATCTGGTCCAGCAATGAAGGGTGGGACGGCGTCCAGCAGATCTGGACGGCGTCCAGTTTGCCTTCCAGGTGCTGTCCCCGGGTCCAACTTACACGAGCGAAAATCCCGCTTCCCGACACATTTAAACGAAAAACTTTTCACAACATACCACAATATAATAAACTAAGAGGTTTTCATCATCAAAACAAGTTTTACAACACCGGGCCCACATCGGCCCGAATTATGCGTTTCGTTCAAAAATACAAGTTTCGACCGTACTAGTTTAATTTCCAAACGACACTAGAGCATGGTGTTTGGTGTTAAACTACCCAAATCTTGGCCGAACTTCCAAAAGCTAAACTCCTAAAAGCATCCCCTATCAATACAAGTGGGAGACCACTAATCCAACCGAATACCTTTGCCTTTGTCCACACCGGAGCCTAAAAAGGTAAACAACGAGAGGGGAAGCTAACGCTTAGTGAATGCAATAATTATACATATACATATATAATCTATCTACTTGCAATCACATCCACCAAATACCTCATACGAACTTGTAACTCAAATAGCATGTCATCAAACCCGTAATACTAACAAGTCGTACATTATCACAAAAACGCATTAGCATACACTCAACTCAATATATATAATATGCTAAACAATCAACAATCTCAATATGGTTAACCATAAACGCTATGGTGCTACCGGCTCGTGGTTCACACCATACGCAATTAAGTCATACTCTTTTATAGTGCTACCGGCTCGTGGTTCACACTTTGTTTTATAGTGCTACCGGCTCGTGGTTCACACTCGATGCTATCGGCTCGTGGTTCACATCTTAGTTTATAGTGCTACCGGCTAATGGTTCACACTCGATGCTACCGGCTCGTGGTTCACATCTTATCACACACATGTTATGGCACTACCGGCTCGATGGTTCATGCCATAACACCCACAAATAAACACGCCATATACACATACGTATAATTACTCCACTCACCTTAAAGTCTTCGTGAGAGTTAATCGAGCTTGCAACCTTCAATGAAACGTACCTATTACATTAGGCACATAATCAATCACACAATCGAATTGGGTCAACTAACTCACTCAACATCCTAGCGTCATTTTGACCCTTGGTGCAATTTCGACCCATTTGCACCTTCAACCCAAAGATTAGGTCAACTTCGCCAAAACCCTAACGCTAGCCAATTATGGTCTTAACCCATTAATACTCACAAGTTTAGTGTGTTTACATACTCATTTCATAACCTAGGTCGCCCAAGACCCATTTGACCCATCTCAAAGTCAACACACCCATTTGGGTCACCCACACCCTAATGACACCCACCAACATTAACTACCAAGCGTACTAGTGATTTACTAAGCTTATAAGACCCATTTACCCACTTTACTTTTCAAAACCCTAGGTTAGTCATCTTTTGGGTCTTCATGACCCAAACTTACCCAAAACCCCCAAATCACTAACAAATGGGTTTTAAGTGCAACACTAACCCAAACTCTAACCCTTAACACAATTTAAGTAAAGAAATTAGGTTTTGTAACTTACTAACACAATCACCACGTGGCTAGCGACTAGATGAACAACTTTAGAACTCGCACTAAGACCCGATTCAACCTCCTCCTTCCTTTAATGGAGCTCTCTCACTCTAGAACCTCCTCTCTCTCTAGGATTTAATGGAAGATGATAAAGTAGATGGAAAAGGAGTAATGAGGCTCACCAAAACTGATCTAGGGTCTTAAAGTCGTCCACAATGTAAAATTACCAAACTACCCCTTTTTAAATAACAAAATACCAAAGCTGGCTCGTCAGGCCATCTGGACGGCGTCCAGATTTCTGGACGGCGTCCAGCCCTACAAACTGGGACGGCGTCCCACCCTGTTGGTTGGCGTCCAACACAACTGGGAAAAACTGGATCTTACATGTAGCTCATGAGATCAGCATTCACCATTTCAATATTACTTAACCCAGGTCTTTCAGTACTCTTGTATGTAGGGGGCGGGTAGCTTATAAAACTTTGATGAGAACAAATAGTCAAAAGATTTCGTGGTACGCCATTGTTGCCATTGCTTTGAATAGAGGGCTCCGACTTGGATTCTTCCTCCTCGTCATCCCCATCATAGTTAGAATTTGTGTGGGATTCTTCCATAAGAGGGGAGTGTGGTGGACTAGCAGGTATATAATAGGGGTGAGTTGGTGACAATGGCGGGGAAACGGGTCCATAATTCGGTGTGCGGACAGATCTTTCGGAGTCGGATCCCTCGGAGGCAGAAATGACGATCGGGTTAAGGCGAGACATCCTAAATGAAAAGAAAGAGAGATGATCAGGTAGGTTCTAAGGATGACGCAAAAAGCACGAATAAAATGTAAGGGGAAAAGCACTAGAAACTAAAACATGAAAGGTTATAGTCCTATAGATTGCTAAGGCACCTAACTAACACATAAGGCACACATAATATGCAATCCTGGTTACGAGTCTTGTAATCATGTTATTATGGAGCCCGAAAGCTATATTGAAGCTTCCAAACACGATGAATGGAATGAAGCTGATGTGCTGGATCGTAACCTTTATTTATGAACGGATTTGAGTTGTTTTGTTACACGAATTGATTTATTGTATATGTGGTATTTTATTGAATTCAGGTTGATTTCACACATATATAGGCAACTAGTCCTATTCATGTAGTTTAGTTTGTTGGTAAATCCGATTCGTTCCACAGGGAGATGGAGTGTTTAATGGTTTTTAATAGTCTTTGATGTCAAACTTAATTAAAGGGGGTTTTGGATTAGGAATTTATAATATAACAGTAACAGAAAATAACTTAACTAATTTACTTCATAAATAAAATTACAAGATTACAATAAATAACTTAAAAAGGAACTAAATGAAATTATGCTAATTATGATGCATTAATTATATTACTAGATGGTAATTAGTAAAATAGTAATTTTTAATAAAACTATATGTTTAGAATTTTGTTTTGAGTAATTATAATATAAACTTATTTAAATTAACTAAATGACAAGTTTTAATTATATTAATATAAATTATTAGGAATAGTAATTTAACTAATTACAAACTAATTATAAATTATAAACTTTTAATTAACACTAATTATAAGGTTAAAACATGTATTAAAGTATTTTATAAAAAGTAATATAAATTATGTAATAATAACTTAAATATAATAATTAAAATAACTAAAACCCTAATTTTGCCCTAACTGGTACTGTAGCCGTGTCTTGTACATACGCGTTTCGCGTATTTATACGCGTATCGCGTATAATTTAAAACCTACGCGAATTGTGTGATTCTGATCGTACAGTTTGATTTACAGGCATACGCGTTTCGCGTATACCATACACGATTCGCGTATGATATATAAACTGTGACAAACAGTCTGTTACGGATTTAAATGTTTTTATGTATTGTTTTTATATTTTAAAATAATAATTCGTAAATAATGATAATAATACGTTTACAAGAAATAATAATGGGATAAATGGGAGTGTTTACTTAAATGTGTCACCCCTAGGTCCATGGATTGTTTTGAGTTTACGCCCTATTTAAAATGTTTTAGTAATAAACTTTATATTTTTCTTTCGAATAAATATAAGGTTAAGACTAACTAAATAAAATCTAATTTTCATCGGATTCTTTTTAGATAGCTACTATTCCTTAAGTATTTAAATTGAGACCTAGCCTAGTTTTGACTTTCGCCAATACCCAAATTATAACGGCTTCCCTTTTTATAATTTCATTGTCATATAATTTATTGATATCACCCAAACCACCGAAGTTTATTTCTAAATTGGTGTTAATAACTTATCCATAAATTCGTCTAGATCATTTTTAATGTTGAAGCTTAATTTATGTAAATAAAAACAACTTTCGTTATTTAAATTTAATAAATTAAGTGGCAAGGGTTAAATACCTAATTACATAAAAATGGTTCTTTTAACTAGGCTCAATATTAAAAATACTAAAGTTACATTTTTAACTTTTACAAATGGTAACAATCCATTTCACTAGGGGCTCTACATTTAAGCAAACACTAGGGAAATTTAGCTATTCATTACACTAGGGTAAACATAAAAATATAGATATGCAAACATAATAACAACGATAATTTTAACAGAGTAAACTTACTAAAATATCGTCACTTTCATTAACTTCAAACGGTAGGAAAATTACAATAATAACACCCCTTTCACGCGTACAATAACACCCTTAATCACGAACAATACCCCCTAAATAATTGAAACTAATTTTACAGAGTAATAAAATGACAATATATTTAACTATAGTAATTGTTGTATGTGTTGTTGTCTAATATTTTCTGTACACTTTGATGTTTAACTAGTACTCCGTATTTAAAGCCTACAAGATGTAGTAGGTGATAGTTGATGGACTTCATTGCTGTATCTCAATTCTAAAAGAATTAGTTTTTATCTCCAAAAAGCAGCCGCCCTTATCTGATGAATGATTAAATTCGGCCTAACATTACGCGTTTCGTGTAGAGGTCACACGATTCGCGTAAGGCTAAATTACTACGCGTTTCGTGTGACTCTACACGATTCGCGTAAGAGATAATGGCAGTTTTCTTTATTTTTCTTTTTCGTTTGTTCTATGTTGATCCCGTGTTGACGTTAAATTGACTTGGCACTTTTCATTTGAACTCTTTTCTTCAATTATCTTGTACTTTCATTCGGATAAACGTTTCTTGATATAAATTTGGTTAAAACTATCGTTTTATCGTCGTTTCTTCGAATAGCAAGCTCTTGTCTACTTTTATCGTTTTTCTCGTGAAATGCTCATTGAATGTCTTTGTAGATGGTAAAAACCTATGAAATATAAGTGATATTGCGTCGAATAATATGTATGTTTAGAGCAATATCAAAATACCCCACACTTGAACGTTGCTTGTCCTCAAGTAATTACATCTTTGAACAGAATCGGAACATTATATATATCTTTATTATCGAACATTAGATCACACAACACACACTACACGAAATGAAACACACGCTATATGAAATATATTACACAACACAGTATTTATTGGATCACACGCACACGAAACGAAATTCTGACAACAGAAACAAACATGAAACTCGTGATTAGGGTTTAAAAATTTGGATCCTTAGGGAAAATTGGACCTTGTGAAAACGTTTTATGATTTTATAAAATGTCATGCTAGTTTTTACACTAGACACGTTTTCCGGTTTTAACCTCAAATTCTGATTGAGGGTAACTGAAAACCGAAGTCTCAGTCGGCGATTAGCAAGCTATTCGCCCCCATGATTGTAGTATCATGGAACTTGAAGCCGAATGTCCAAAAAATGGTTTTACACAAATATAATTCATAAAATAACATAAGTTTTAGAACAAAATTATATCGTGTCCAAATATCATCGGTGAACCATGAGTTTGCACACCTCAATTTGTTATGGCATATGTATGTTGACCGCGGTCAAACATAGATGCGGTTAATCTTTACGGAGATTATCCATCTGGGGATTAGATTCATTAGTCTTAAAAGCTAATTTGCATTGTGCCCCCCCATTGTACGAGACATATCCTTCTCATGGTTAGGATAAGTCTGACCACCAAAAACCCTGTTTGATGCTGAGGTTAGGTGGATTTCCAGTCGATTTTAGGGATGACTTTACAAGATTTTTCGTCAACCTACAGCTGTTCTGGACTACATCTTCTAACATAAGTTAGCAAGTGTGTCAATTTGGAAGACCTTACTTCCTTACGGGATGGACTTGATTCATCCTCTATTACTCGTAATAGTGGAATATTCAGGTGTATACGTTCCAAAGCAATGATATCTGCAATAACTTCATAGAAACATGTGATAAATGGTTCTCAACATAAGATTTTATAAATTCTTGTTATAATTGGTTTTCTTTTATAGGTTTTAAACAAATAAACTTATGCGTTTTTAATGTATTGAGACGATAATTTCGGTTTTTGACACCTATGCTTTAATCGCTCGTAGTTACCTTAAAAATTCATTTGATATATTTGTTTAAAATTTTCAAATTTTCATAAAAACCAATAACTTATAAGTTCTCGAGAATTTATATATTCCCACCCCACACTTAAGATTATGTAATGCCCTCATTACATAAAATCAGATAATAATGTATAAATTTGAGAGGGCAAATAGTGTGAAGTATTTGGAACTTCCTTTGTTAACCGATTTGGATTTTCAAATTGTTTTACCTATGATTTTATCCAATGTTTGTATCACAATGTAATTCGATGTTTCGTTTCGTCTAATTGCATTTTCTTCTGTACCTGTCAAAACCATGTTACATCAATCGTACAAAACAATTTTACCCCACTCTACTTTCTTGCTAATATATAATAAAACATAAGAAACATAAAAGTATTAAAACACACCATACAATAATGTTATTACACACCATAAAAATAAAAATGTTTAAAACAATAGAACTAGTCAAATGGGCTCCAAAATGGTCCTCCTCGTTCGCCCTCCTCCTGTTGCTGTCGCTGCCGTTGCTCGTTTAGGCGTTGTTCCTCGTAGAAACGCCTATATGCATCCTGACTCGCGGCTATGGCGGCGTTATGGTCATAGGGTGGAGGTAGAGGGTCATTAGGTGTCTGCCATGGGGGATATGATGGAAAGGCTGAGGGTGCGTAAGCTTGCGGGTTAGACGCGTATAGATATGCCTGTTAGTGCGCCCACTCTAATTGATTTCCCATTCCCCTCTGATCATATCGGATGTTGGACAGCATATTATATTGATCTAGCTGGGTATGCCTAATGTCCCCTAATTGCCGAGATAAAGCAGTGTACTGATCTTCTGATCTTGCTCCCCAGTTTTGATATGAATTACGTACATCTAAACTCAATGCGTTAAACGAGTTTTGGAGCATATCGAAATCAGAAGTACCTGTATGAGACGAGCTAGCCTGATCACAGCAGCAGAAATAAAAAAAAATGGGAGTGTGAAAACTGTCTGCTGCTCGATCTGTTATGTTCAGCTATTTTTGACCTTACGCGTTTCGCGTAGGTCTACGCGATTCGCGTAAGCTTTGTATTCCACGCGTTTCGTGTAGGTCTACACGATTCGCGTATGCTTTGTCTGTATTTTTTTTTTTTTATATATAACTTAAAATCAATTGAATTTAAAAATATCTTTTATAAATTTATATTTGTAACGGAAATTCGGTTGTTAGACCTGATCTTAATCCGTTTATAAATTTTTAATTTCAATACATGTTTTAATAATTTCAATTTATAAAATTCAATCCATTAAAAGTTAAAGTTTTTAATGTTTTTCGAAAACAAATTTAAAATAAAATAAAAACACTCTATTTTTGTGTTAAAATTATTAACATTTTTAATTTTAAAACAAGTACATGAAAAATAAAAATTACACAAATTAAAATACACTCTATTTTTTTTTTTGTATACCCCTAGATCAACTAATTTTCAAACTTAAAACTTTGTTTCCTATCGATTAGGTAGAGATAAATTCGGTCGTCAAACCTATCATTATCCACGACAAAGATTTACAAGTTATATATTTTTACGGTTATTGATAAAAAGGTATATTTTGCAATCTACTGTAGACTTTTAGAATTTAACAACAACAAAAAAATTTGTGCAATTTGAAGAATGAAAATTCAGTTGTGACACCTAAACATTTTCATTTTCAAAGAAACAAGTTAAACTCAAGGCGTTTCACCTTCAATTTAGTAGAAAGGATTTTTTTTTTTTTAAATTTTTATTTTGTTTTCGTGGTTTACTATTTAACAGATATCTTATGAATCCAATAAGAAATTTCGTGCAATTTGAAAAACGATAATTCAGTTGTAACACTTAACATTTATCGTTTTTAATGAAAACATATTGAACTCAAGGTTCATCACTTTTAAATGGTAGACCGTTTTAATAGAACATACAACAAACAAAAACAAACCAAACACACCAAAACATTACACACAAAAATGCACAAACACACAATTGGCGAGAAAAAGATTTAAAGAGTGAAGCCTCGTTGGCTCGCCTCGTAGTGGAGTCGCATTATTTCGCTCCCCATTGCTTCGTAGGCGTAACCTCGCTGGTTTAAGAGGTTTTCTTCTGCACATTTTAAAGGCCCTTCTCTGCATAAGGTTACGTACTCGTAATTAGAGTCCGTTTGGTTCTTTGGGCAATCTCCGGAGTGAGTCGGTTTTCCACATTTCACACATTTACCCAAATGACGTGCTCTACGCCTTTTAGCTGATTTAGATTTTCCTCTTGCATAGTTTGTCTCATTTAGTTTCCGTCTTTCTTCTTTCCTCGCCTTATCGCATCTTTTCTTAATATCTAACACCACATCCCTCGGTAAAATCTTATCGCACTTTAAAATGAAATGGTTGTAGATATACTGACTGCGCATCTTGAAATTACACAATAAAAACAAAAAGAAATTAAAAAGGTAGAATGGAGGGAGAAGACTAGTTCTTTAGGGTCTGCTAGGGAAAGACCAATCTAACCCCACTCTTAAAGATAAGAATAAAAATCGAGAATGGAGTTTAAAACCTTAGAGTTACCCTGAATTTATTTGTCCTTAGGGTAGAAGGTGGTTTCGTCTCTTTCCGTAGTATTGATTTCTTCAAAGTATAACTTGAGTCTGTGTCCGTTCACTTTGAAAGTTCCACCGTCTTTACCATACAACTCTGCATATCCAGATGGAAAAACCTGTTTTATTATATATGGCCCATTCCATCGGGATCTAAGTTTACCAGGTGAAAACTTGAAACGTGATTGGAATACCAATACTTTATCCCCTTGTTCAAATTCTTTCTTTTTTAATCGTGCATCGTGCCATACTTTAGTTTTTTCTTATATGTTTTAGAATTTTCGTAGGCTTGTAATCTTAATTCATCTAGTTCGTTAAGTTGTGATAACCTATTTTCTCCAGCTTGTACAAGGTCAGTATTACAATCTCTCATAGCCCAGTACGCCTTGTGTTCAACTTCAACAGGTAGATGACACGCTTTACCGTATACAAGTCTAAATGGTGTGGTACCTATTGGTGTTTTATACGCAGTCCTAAAAGCCCACAACGCGTCATCTAACTTGCGTTGCCAGATTTTAGGGTTGTTATTAACCGTCTTCTCAAGTATGCGTTTTAAGGCACGATTTGTGTTCTCCACTTGACCACTTGTTTGCGGGTGGTACGAAGTAGAGAAACGATGAGTTACGCCATACTTCTTTAACACCTTTTCAAGAAGGTTGTTGGTAAAATGTGTTCCTCGGTCGGATATGAGTGCTTTTGGGATTCCAAAGCGTGAGAAGAGATTTTTCAAGAAGTTTACCACCACCCTAGCATCATTTGTAGGCAAAGCTTTTGCTTCAGCCCACTTGGATACATAGTCAACGGCTACTAGTATGTACTTGCACTTATGTGAACTTAGAAAGGGTCCCATGAAATCGATTCCCCAAATGTCAAAGATTTCACAAACTTGGATGCCGGTTTGAGGCATCTCATCCTTTTTCGTGATGTTACCCGTTCATTGGCATGCGTTACAAGTCCGAACGAAATCATGGGCATCTTTAAAGATTGTGGGCCAATAAAAGCCCGATTCAAGGATTTTTCTTGCAGTGTGGTTTGGTCCGAAATGACCGCCGGTTGGCCCTTGATGGCAATGCTCAAGAATTTGTTGAGCTTCTTGTCCGTACACACAACGGCGAATTATTTGATCCGCACCAACACGAAATAGGTCTGGGTATTCCCAGAAATAAGACTTTAAATCCGCAAAGAATTTCTTCTTTTGCTGATAAGTAAGTCCTTTTTGTAGAATGTCTGAAGCAAGATAGTTTGCAAAATGGGCAAACCATGGGATTTCAGATTCTTTTTCAACCCTCATTAGAGATTCGTCAGGAAATGTGTCCTTGATGATTGTGTCATCAAGTTTATCTAATTCGGGGTTTTCAAGTCGGGATAAATGATCGGCAGCTAGATTCTCAGCTCCTTTCTTGTCACGTATCTCAATGTCAAATTCTTGAAGTAAAAGAACCCAACGTATGAGACGATGTTTTGAATCTAGTTTCGAGAATAAATACCTAAGTGCCGAATGGTCCGTGTAAACAATGGTCTTGGACAACACCAAATATGACCGAAATTTATCAAATGCATAAACAACCGCTAGGAGTTCTTTTTCCGTGGTGGTATAATTAATTTGGGCTCCCGTTAGAGTTTTACTTGCATAATAAATCGGAAGAAAATGATTATCGGGACGTTGTCCTAAAACAGCACCTAAAGCATAGTCGCTTGCGTCACACATTAGCTCAAATGGCATACTCCAATCTGGAGATACCATAATGGGAGCTTGTGTGAGTTTTGACTTTAGAATCGAGAATGCATTCTCGCAATTAGAATCGAAGTCAAATGGAGCATCCTTTTCAAGAAGTTTGGTCAATGGGCGGGCGATTTTAGAAAAATCTTTGATAAATCGCCTATAGAATCCTGCGTGACCAAAAAAGCTTCTAATTGCTTTAACATTTGATGGTTTAGGTATCTTAGAGATAACTTCAATTTTAGCTTTATCTACCTCTATTCCCGCACGAGATATTTTGTGACCAAGTACAATGCCCTCTTTCACCATGAAGTGGCATTTTTCCCAATTTAGGACCAAGTTTGCTTTCTCACATCGGATAAGCATACGTTCAAGGTTGAAAAGACACGATTCAAAGGAGTCTCCAAATACGGAAAAGTCATCCATGAAGACTTCCATACAATCCTCTACCATGTCATCAAAGATTGCCATCATGCACCTTTGAAAGGTTCCGGGTGCATTGCATAAACCAAACGGCATGCGGCGATAGGCAAAGGTACCGAAAAGACAAGTGAATGTGGTCTTTTCTTGGTCGTTGGGATCAATTGGAATTTGGAAGTAACCGGAGAAACCGTCTAAAAAGCAATAATATTCTTTTCCCGCTAATCGTTCAAGCATTTGATCAATAAAAGGTAACGGGAAATGATCCTTTCTAGTGGCATCATTTAGACGTCTGTAATCAATACAGACTCTCCAGCCGGTAACTGTTCTAGTTGGGACGAGTTCGTCCTTTTCATTTAATATAACGGTTGTACCCCCCTTTTTGGGTACTACTTGTACTGGACTAACCCATGGACTATCGGAGATGGGGTAGATTAACCCGGCGTCAAGAAGCTTGACGACCTCCTTTTTAACAACCTCTTTCATGTTGGGATTTAGCCTGCGTTGTCTTTGTACTACGGGTTTGTAGTCATTCTCAAGGAGAATTTTATGTGTACAATAAGACGGGTTTATTCCCGGAATGTCGGTTGTTTTCCAGGCTATAGCCTTTTTATGGGTTTTTAATACAGAAATTAGCTTATCCTTCTCATTATCTGAAAGATGTGAAGCAATAATTACTGGTAATTTAGATGTACCTTCGAGATAAGCATACTCCAAGTGTTTGGGTAGTTCTTTAAGCTCTAGTACGGGTGGTTCTTCTAAGGAATTTTTTATACGAAATCTATCTTCATTTTTGATTTCCTCAAACGATTCCTCTTCCATGGGAATTTCTTCTATTATGGTCTCGTCATCCGTGACCACCTTCATCAACTCATCAAAATCTTTATCAATATTGAAGTATTCATTCTCACTTACCGGGGCTAACCCCGGGATATCAATTTCAAGTAGCTCCTTCAATTCATTCTCGACACAAAGATCTATAACATCAATTTGAAAACAAGAGTCATCGGTAGAAGTGGGTCTTTTCATGGCTTTGTCAATGTGACAAATTATTCTCTCGTTTCCCACACTTAGACTCAATTGTTCTTTTTGGACATTAATGATAGCATCTGCAGTGTTTAGGAAAGGACGTCCTAAAATGATAGGAACTTTTGTGTCCTCTTGCATTTCTAGAATAACAAAGTCGACGGGAAAGATAAGTGAGCCAACTTTTACAAGTATATCCTCGGCTATACCTATGGGAGTATCAAATGATTGGTTTGCTAATCGAATACCCATTCGGGTTGGTTTTAAGTCTCCTAAGTCAAGTTTTAAATATAACGAGTAAGGCATTAAGTTAACACTTGCACCTAGGTCGGCTAGTGCATCGTACACCACCGAATCACCCATCATACATGGTATGATAAAACTACCAGGGTCTCCTAATTTTGGAGGTACATTTTGTTTCTTTAAGATGGCCGAACATTCCTCATGGAGGAATGTGGCAGAAACGTCGTGGTATTTACCCTTCGAGGATATGAGATCCTTTAAAAACTTCCCGTAATTGGGCATATCCCTAAGAACCTCCGCGAGTGGCATGTTAATGCTAATTTGCTTAATCATGTCCGCAAATTTCTCATATCGCCTTGCGAGTCTGTCCTTTTTTAATGCTTTTGGGTATGGAATAGGTTCCTTATGCACCTTTACTGTTGGTTCTTCACTTTTCTTTGGTATGACCTCAGGTGGATCATCTTTCTCTTGTTCTTTGTCAACTTGCTCATTTTCATCAACCGGAATTTGTAAAACAGAAGGACATAAAGGAACTTCCGGGGACTTAAGAGTCTCCGGTTTAGTAGTTAAACCACTTCTAGTAGTTATAGCATTTACATGCTCGTTCCTTGTTTGGGGGTTGTTGGGATTCACTTGAGTATTTGAGGGGAGAGTACCTGGTGGTCTCTCTGATAGTAACTGTGATATCCTTCCAACATTCCTTTCTAAGTTTTGTATTGTGGCTTGTTGATTTCGGATTTGCTGAGTTTGGAGCTCTGCATTTTGCTCGTGCTTAACCATAAAATCTCTTAAGAGATCTTCTAAACCAGATTTCCTCTCAGGTTGAGGTTGCATAATTGCTAATGGTTGTGGTTGCATAAGTGCTAGTGGTTGTGGCTGATTGTGTTGGAAATTATTTTGATAATTTCGTTGAGGTTGATTTCGGTTATTATAGCCTGGTGGCGGATTTCTTTGATTTTGATTTGGGAAATTCAGGTTATTTTGGTAACCTGGATTTCCTCCTTGATAGTTATTATTATTTTGATAGTTATTATTATTTGATCCTGAAGGTCCTCCTACTTGATAGCTGTTTATAGGAGGATATTTTCGGTTGTTTGCTTCTATAGCTGGAAAATCACTGAAGTTCATTTCACCTTTTTGTAAGTAACCTAAGAAATTTGCTTGCTCTTCCATTGTACTTTGATCACAATCTCTAGTAAGATGGGGGACCTTGGCACAGTTCACATCCTACTCTGATAGCATGCATTTCCTTGGTTACTTTCTCGATTTGCCGTGCTTGATTTGCTATTTGAACTTTTAAAGAAGCAATTTCATCATTGCTTTCAATACTAGCAACATTTGATGATCTAGAGAATTCTATTTCTTGATGCCAATTATGGGAATGGGAAGCTAAATCAGCAATGATTGTGTGAGCGTCTTCAGGTGTTTTCTTCATGATCGAACCTCCGGCTGCAACATCTATATCTTTTCTAGTTGCCACATTGACTCCTTTATAGAATATTTGGACCTTTTGGAATGTATTCAACCCGTGTTGAGGACATATTCGAAGCATTTTATTGAATCGGGTCCAAGCTTCATAAAGAGTTTCATTAGGCTTTTGTTTAAAGTGATTTATGTCACTTTGTAATTTTGCTGCTTTTAAAGCAGGAAAGAATTCTGACAAAAATTTATCCATCATATCATTCCAGTTTTCAATATAAGCTTCTGGTAATGAGTCTAGCCAATCTCTTGCATCATCTTTTAAGGACCATGGAAAGATTTTTAAACATGCAACTTCATCGGTGACATCTTTGATTTTGAAAAGCTTGCAAATGCTTACAAACTTACGAAGATGCTCGTTAGCATCCTCATTTGGGGCTCCACCGAATTGACATGTATTAGTTACCATGTGTAAAAATTGACCTTTTATTTCAAAGCCATCACTCATCGTGGGTTGGATGATTGCGTGGCCTTGACCTTTTCTTGTGGCCTTCATTAATGCTTCCATCGTTTGATTTGTATCAGCCATTTCTTCTTCTTCTTTAATAATCGGCTCTATGATTGGTTGAATTATTGGTTCAGAGTCGGATTCTAAGAAAAGTGACTCTAAATTTTTAGCAAGAGATTATACTTCTTGAGATCTTAAGCGTTCGTGGAATTTTCTTTCGGGTTCAGGATGTGAAGGAGTTAATTCAGCGTTGGAGGAACGTAAGTTCATACATTAATTTCTATTATGAGATCACTTCACTAAAGGTTTATCTAGGGTTACCTATTTGTTTCTCTTTTTAGTGTTTTTCGGTGTTTTAAAATTACTAGTACTTCCTATTTCTTTTTGTTGTTTTTGTCCTTTATTAATTCTTTGAGGTTCCGGATTAAGTTTAACGAGTTTAGGATTGAACGGATCATACAATTTGGGAAATTGTACAAAGAATTAAAGGATTTATTCAAAAACTTTGAACTTTCTTGGAAATGAATTTCCTCGAGAGTATCGAATAACATAAAAACAATGATAAAAACCCTTAAACAAACAGATTTTCCTTCTGATTTTGCCCACGTTTCGAATAGCCAAAAGATGCAGCAGAGGGGTAGGATCCTTCTATTGACCAATAAAATTGGTGATCCAACAACCCGGTCCACGTACAAATCCAACTACTACTACGAATCAGAAAAATTATCTATTTATTTAACTGCCAAGTCCCCGGCAGCGGCGCCAAAAAGTTGATGTGCTGGATCGTAACCTTTATTTATGAACGGATTTGAGTTGTTTTGTTACACGAATTGATTTATTGTATATGTGGTATTTTATTGAATTCAGGTTGATTTCACACATATATAGGCAACTAGTCCTATTCATGTAGTTTAGTTTGTTGGTAAATCCGATTCGTTCCACAGGGAGATGGAGTGTTTAATGGTTTTTAATAGTCTTTGATGTCAAACTTAATTAAAGGGGGTTTTGGATTAGGAATTTATAATATAACAGTAACAGAAAATAACTTAACTAATTTACTTCATAAATAAAATTACAAGATTACAATAAATAACTTAAAAAGGTACTAAATGAAATTATGCTAATTATGATGCATTAATTATATTACTAGATGGTAATTAGTAAAATAGTAATTTTTAATAAAACTATATGTTTAGAATTTTGTTTTGAGTAATTATAATATAAACTTATTTAAATTAACTAAATGACAAGTTTTAATTATATTAATATAAATTATTAGGAATAGTAATTTAACTAATTACAAACTAATTATAAATTATAAACTTTTAATTAACACTAATTATAAGGTTAAAACATGTATTAAAGTATTTTATAATAAGTAATATAAATTATGTAATAATAACTTAAATATAATAATTAAAATAACTAAAACCCTAATTTTGCCCTAACTGGTACTGTAGCCGTGTCTTGTACATACGCGTTTCGCGTATTTATACGCGTATCGCGTATAATTTAAAACCTACGCGAATTGTGTGATTCTGATCGTACAGTTTGATTTACAGGCATACGCGTTTCGCGTATACCATACACGATTCGCGTATGATATATAAACTGTGACAAACAGTCTGTTACGGATTTAAATGTTTTTATGTATTGTTTTTATATTTTAAAATAATAATTCGTAAATAATGATAATAATACGTTTACAAGAAATAATAATGGGATAAATAGGAGTGTTTACTTAAATGTGTCACCCCTAGGTCCATGGATTGTTTTGAGTTTACGCCCTATTTAAAATGTTTTAGTAATAAACTTTATATTTTTCTTTCGAATAAATATAAGGTTAAGACTAACTAAATAAAATCTAATTTTCATCGGATTCTTTTTAGATAGCTGCTATTCCTTAAGTATTTAAATTGAGACCTAGCCTAGTTTTGACTTTCGCCAATACCCAAATTATAACGGCTTCCCTTTTTATAATTTCATTGTCATATAATTTATTGATATCACCCAAACCACCGAAGTTTATTTCTAAATTGGTGTTAATAACTTATCCATAAATTCGTCTAGATCATTTTTAATGTTGAAGCTTAATTTATGTAAATAAAAACAACTTTCGTTATTTAAATTTAATAAATTAAGTGGCAAGGGTTAAATACCTAATTACATAAAAATGGTTCTTTTAACTAGGCTCAATATTAAAAATACTAAAGTTACATTTTTAACTTTTACAAATGGTAACAATCCATTTCACTAGGGGCTCTACATTTAAGCAAACACTAGGGAAATTTAGCTATTCATTACACTAGGGTAAACATAAAAATATAGATATGCAAACATAATAACAACGATAATTTTAACAGAGTAAACTTACTAAAATATCTTCACTTTCATTAACTTCAAACGGTAGGAAAATTACAATAATAACACCCCTTTCACGCGTACAATAACACCCTTAATCACGAACAATACCCCCTAAATAATTGAAACTAATTTTACAGAGTAATAAAATGACAATATATTTAACTATAGTAATTGTTGTATGTGTTGTTTTCTAATATTTTCTGTACACTTTGATGTTCAACTAGTACTCCGTATTTAAAGCCTACAAGATGTAGTAGGTGATAGTTGATGGACTTCATTGCTGTATCTCAATTCTAAAAGAATTAGTTTTTATCTCCAAAAAGCAGCCGCCCTTATCTGATGAATGATTAAATTCGGCCTAACATTACGCGTTTCGTGTAGAGGTCACACGATTCGCGTAAGGCTAAATTACTACGCGTTTCGTGTGACTCTACACGATTCGCGTAAGAGATAATGGCAGTTTTCTTTATTTTTCTTTTTCGTTTGTTCTATGTTGATCCCGTGTTGACGTTAAATTGACTTGGCACTTTTCATTTGAACTCTTTTCTTCAATTATCTTGTACTTTCATTCGGATAAACGTTTCTTGATATAAATTTGGTTAAAACTATCGTTTTATCGTCGTTTCTTCGAATAGCAAGCTCTTGTCTACTTTTATCATTTTTCTCGTGAAATGCTCATTGAATGTCTTTGTAGATGGTAAAAACCTATGAAATATAAGTGATATTGCGTCGAATAATATGTATGTTTAGAGCAATATCAGAAGCCATGAAAGCAGAACTTGAAATGATTAAGAAAAATGAAACATGAAAGCTTGTTGATTTGCCAAAGGGTAAGAATGCAATAGGTGTCAAATGGGTGTTTAGAACTAAGTTTCAACCTGATGGTTCAGTTCATAAACACAAAGCAAGGTTAGTAGCGAAAGGATATTCTCAAATTGCCGGTGTGGATTTTAGGGAGACTTTCGCTCCAGTTGCTCGTCATGACGTGATCAAATTATTGTTAGCTGTAGCTGCTCAACGCAATTTGAAAATTCATCATCTTGATGTGAAATCTGCGTTTTTGAATGCTGAACTTGAGGAGGAGATTTATGTAAAGCAACCTCAAGGCTTTGAAGTAGCCGGTCAAGAAGATAAAGTATACAGACTATATAAGGCACTTTATGGTCTAAAGCAAGCACCAAGGGCTTGGTATTCTAAGATTGATGCTCATTTGATAAATCATAATTTTAGGAGGAGTCCAAACGAGTCAACTCTTTATGTGAAACAATTAAATTCTGAAGGTACTGATTATCTCTCTTTATGTTGATGATTTACTAGTGATCGGAAGCAACGATAATCTTGTTGAGGAGTTCAAGAAACAAATGAAATCTGAATTTGAAATGTCAGATTTGGGACTCGTGCATTATTTCTTGGCATGAAAATTAATCAACAAACTAGTGGTGTTTATATTTCTTAGAAAAAGTATGCAAGTAAAATGCTCAAGAGATTCAACATGTTTTCATGCAAACCAGTCACATCACCACTTGTTTTAAATTGCAAGTTGTCTAAAGAAGATGGAGATAAGCTAGCTGATCAAACTCTATACAGAAGTATTATCGGGAGTCTATTATCTTTGGCAATCTCAAGATCCGATTTAGCTTATGCAGCTAGTTTCTTATCAAGGTTTATGACTTCACCAACTAGTTCTCACTTGGGAGCTGCCAGGAGAGTCTTAAGATACTTAAAATGTTCTCTCGATCTGGGGATTATGTTCGAGAGAAACAAAGATGTGAAACTTGAAGGATATTCTGATAGTGATTGGGCTGGAAGTGTTGATGATATGAAGAGTACTTCTGGTTATGTTTTCAATCTTGGTTCAGGTGCATTTTGCTGGAACTCAAAGAAGCAAAGTGTTGTCGCACAATCTACTGCAGAGGCAAAATATATTGCAATCACGGCTGCTGTGAATCATGCTGTTTGGATAAGAAAGTTGTTGTCCGACTTGGATCTGACTCAAGAAAGTCCAACGGTCATCTATTGTGATAACAAGTCTGCTATTGCTATAGCAGAGAATCCAGTGCAACACGGAAGAACAAAACACATCAATGTCAAATATCATGCTATTCGAGAAGCCAAGAAGAATAGAGAAGTCAAGCTGAAATACTGCACCTCTGATGATCAATTGGCAGATATGCTTACAAAGACTCTCACGGGAATGAAGCTAGATCAATTGAAGACTCGACTTATGATGTCCAACAACAATCTTAAGGAGGAGTGTTAGTGTATCTAAGATTGTTATTAGACATTTGTCTTATGTTATGTAAACTTAGTTACTAAGAAAACTTAGCTATTTAGTTTTCTTAGCTATTAAGTATTCTTAGTCATTAAGTATTCTTAGCTATTAAGTTTTCTTAATTATTAAGTATTCTTAGTTATTAAGTATTCTTATCTATAAAGAATACTTAGATATTTTAGTTTTCTTAATTGTTAAGAAATTATCGGTATTCGTGATACTTACCTCTTAAGATTTCTTAGAGGTTAAGTAAGTCACTTTTTGTAAGCCTATAAATAGGAGTGTAATCAAGAGTTGAAATAAATAACCAACCTTCAAATTATTTCTATTCTACGCTTCCATTATTTATTCTAATCTACTTAGCAACAAAGTCTTGCTATTTTAATCTTTAGCAACAAAGTCTTGCTATTTTAATCTTTAAAGTGTAGAATTCTATTCTATTCTTGAACATTTACAGTTTTATCTATTTTAAATTTTGCTTTTGTAAAAGTAATTAAACTAAGGGCTGATACAATATTTAAGTGTACGTTTTTACCCCTAATGTATCTTTGAGCTGTTGTGCTTAGGGATGGCAAAAAAAAACCCGTACCTGATGGGAAAACCTGAAACCCGACATTTTTGGGCCGGGTTCGGGCCGGGTAAATGGGTCTAGGGTCGGGTATAGGGATAGTTTTAATTTTTTCGCGGGCCCGGGTCTGGGTATGGTTTTAGACACAAACCTGATTACCCGGCCCGTATACCCGATTACCTGACCCGTATACCCGATTTTCCGGCTCGTATACCCGATTACCCGGAACGTATACCCGATTACCCGGCCCGTATACCCGAAAAAAGACTCGAATACCCGTGAAATAACCCTTTTATCTAATAGTTTGTAAGTAAATAGAGACCCGAATACTCGTGGGGAAACCCGTTTACCCGCTAGTTATAACTAAATGGGAGCCCGAAGGGTTTGGGTCCGGATTAGGGTCCGGATTTGGGACGGGTTTTTCTAATTGGGTTCGGGTTTGAGATTACCTAGGGCCTAAACCCGACCCGATACCAAGTGCTTACACAGGTGGATTGTACCCTTGTTTTCGGTGAATTTATCATTGATGTTTTGATTAATGTACACTTCTTTTTTTTTACAACATTATTACCAATTCCAGAATTTACTTCAAAAGTCAACTTACGTGTTTTGCTGTAAAAGAGATCAGACAACTCTAGCATTGACATTTTTACCAGCCAAATGTACATACAATATTTAGATGCATGATTTATATATGAAATAATATATACTCCTTAATAGATTTTATTATTATTGCTTTGAGTGTTGGAACATCAAAGATCCTTGCTGAATGAATGACAGAGTTTGGTAGTGTTGTTAACTTCACTTCCCCTTCTAGTTTATGTTGTTTCCAATAAATAAGTCAATACTTTTTGCCACTGATATATAGTAGACAACTATTTTTTATATGTACATAATCAAACATACTTTACAGTATTGTACAGTACAACATTTAAAGCATGTTTGATTGTGTATATGTAAAAAATAATTGTGTACATGTCAGCCCCATAATTTATTATCTGTTTATACAACTAGTCATGGCCCAATAACTTTAACTATATGTATACATTATTTAAACCTAGATTGATTAGGTTTTTATTCTAAGAGTAAACGGATAAGGTTTTTTTATGTTCAGACTTACCCTAAGAGCGGGAGTATTTTTACATGTATTCCACTAATCGTCTAATCGGATTATTTCTTAATCGTTTCTGATCGAGCATTTCTCTTGAGACTCAAAGATATAGTTCTAGACTTCTAGTGATGTTTTTTTTTTCTCTGATAACCGTGTTATAACTTATGTCGTCCTAGTACTATCCTGTTGCTAAGCTTAAATTTACATCCGCTAAAATGATATTTCTGTTCAAGGCTATCGTATAATCCTAATTCCTTTTGATGCAAAAAAACAAGAACAATCTCAAAAATGAAAGTTTCATAAAACAGAGAAGTTTTAGTGGGACTAGCAATTTTATAATTTGATTGATTTGTGATTGGATATGCTCTGAGTTAGCTACTTAACTTATTGAATTCTGTACGTTCTACTTGATGTTATAATTTGATCAATTTTTCATTTGTAAGGTCTAACATCAGTAGTTGCTGAGTAATAAAATTCGATGACGTAACGGGCTATATTAAATTGCACATCGGATACACGAATTAAGAAAAAATATATAATCATTAAATAAATTATATACACATACCTTATACTATATGTTACACGATATTTAATTTGTAAATATCAGTGATCCACGAAACAAGTTTTAACTACAACTCTGGCTATTTCCATGGTGAAAATGAGCATCGAATTACACTCAAAGAATCGGTGTTGATAAAATGAGAATCGCTACGAACATGTAAAAGGTAAATACGGTAATTAAGCGTAATTGCACAGGCCGTAAATGCAATAACCATCGGTCATGCACTTGTTCCCACACGACCCACAGTTCCTCTTGTCATAAGCCAAATTGACACACTCCCCTCCACAACATGAGCTCGTAAACTTGCATTTGTTCTTGCACGCTCCACAATTATGCTTATCCTCGCTCAAGTCCATACATTTGTTGTTGCAACACGTCGAGTTTTTTCCTTCTAAAATGTAGCATATCTCGTTGTCTTTTTTGCAGTGGTCCGCTCCATGTCTAGAGTTCTCGGTCTCACCTAGAAAACGACTAACCATCTTTGGAAATGGTTTTGCCGCCATGGATTCGTTCGCGATTATGGTGATCACAATGGAGACCACGAAGAGCACTTTAATCGTATTTGACATTGTTAGTAAGAATTAAGAACAATGTAAATGAGGAGGTCAAAGATATGTAGGAGTAGCCTATGTTATTGATGTGGAAGTTGTTGGATTATGGAAGTTATATATAGGGTTGGTTATGGGTTGACCCGGGGTACTAGGTGAAAGGTAAGTGTAATATGGTCTAAATTGCCATGGACTCTTTCATTGAATTGAGATAGCTTGGATACATACATACGATGAACGTGCTGTGTGTTGATTATGGCGCACTCTAGTCGTACGCGGTAGTAAAAAGGAAAAGCTTAAGATTTTATTGCACAATAATAAAAAAAGTCAACTTACATGAATAATGAATTACTTATTTTTACTAGCCTTATATCAATACGGAGTAGTTTAAATTATTGTATACTCTTGCGATTTTACGAAATTTATAATTAAACTAGAGAAGTGCCTACCGCGCGTTGCGGCGGTTTGTTTAAACGTTTTAGTATTTTCAAAGGTTTTGTAAACTCTCGAATGACTGATTATAACGTGATTATAGGCTGAAGATCAACATATCGACCTGTTATACAATTCAACAATCACCTAAGAATGAAGTGTTTTAAAATTGAAGTATGATCAACCAATGAAAAGTATGATCAACCAATGAAAATTAAAGCATAACTAAAGCATGAACATAAATTATTGAACAATTGAACACGAATAATTGAACCATTCAACCATATCATCTATTAAATGATCAGTTGAACACAGTGTTATGTATACCACTGAAAGTGAAGAATGAAAAATTGAACATAACAAAAAAGTGTAACCAACGATTAAAGCAAACCTTAGAGAGACTCAAATATAGTCGTATAAAAAACACAATTTATCTGTAGCTTGTTGGCGTGTCGAGAACGAAGGTCAAATGAATTTCATCCGAAACATACACCACGACAGAGATACAAAACCAGGATTGAAGTAACGTAATACATGTATTTCTGAAGATGTGGTAGTCGGAAGCCTTAAGGCATCATGGTTAAATTCCATCATTTGACTTGGTTCTCAGCACCAGACTAAAATACCAAGTTATATATTCTCATATCACAAAGTCGCAGCAAGAAAGTACCTTGTGTAACGTACAAAATCCGTAAGTCCCATGAATATTTTATTGTTAACATGTTTTGACTCAAAACTGTTTTATTCCATTACCCACCTAACCATTTTACCACCTCCGACCAAAAACTTCCCAGAGTGGTTTTAGTCTTCCAAAAAGTGTTACACACATTATAAGTAACATATCAAGAAGAAAAAATAAAGAGGTCAATACAACCTGATTCTAAGGCAAATGGCTATAACTATATATGAAACCTTCTTCAACAAACCATTATGATATCATAGGTCTTCAACCCATTATTGCCAAAAAGAGCTCCATAATGTCTTTTAGCCGACACACTTCCTCGGTACAATGGTAGCTACTATACACCACATAACTTGAAAATAAAACTTCCGGCAACCATAAATCAGTAGTTACTAAGTAGTAAGTACGGAGTACTAAACTAACATTCATACATTGATACATACCGCTTCAACGTCAAGCTTAAAGTCTTCACTTAATGCAAGAAGAAGTCGTATGCATATTCCTTCGTCAACCAAAATAAGCCGAGCTATATCTTTAACAGTGTCTATTAGATTCAGTTTCCTTTGAGGCTGATTAAAAAGATCATAATATAAAAATTGTTAGTTTCCAAGTCGCATCCATTAAGCTTCCTCAGTTCATGTTTATATTACTGTAAATTTAGAGATAAAAACTATTAACAAAATTTATTAAAAAAATATACTCACAAAAGCAAGCTGAGGTTTTCTATACCCAAATCTCACCACTTTTCTTGAATCTCCAAAAGCCAAACTATTATCATCTTTGATGTCTTTATTGAATTTAAGCAAAAGCTTTGTAGGTTCAAACTTAACACCTTCACCAAAATCCAATCCACCAATTTCTTGAATAAAATGTTTCATCTCACTTTCAAAGTCATCATATTTTTGTTTTAAGAAATCACCACTAAACTTTCCAGAATTGAATTTGATAGTACTACTTTACCAATTGCTTTCAAAGCAGCTGCAACAGTGGCCATCAATAATTGATGGGGATCAACCAACAGATCTGCAAAGAGCTACAAAAGGGAACTAATACAAATTAAAGTCAAAATCAACCCAAACATTTAACTTTACAGCATCAACAACAGTAGAATACCATCCAAATATACAGAAGTTTTGACATATTTTGTTATCAGTTCCACATACGAAAACACATATTAGTTAATCATCTTATTACAACGATTATAAAAATCGAAGGTCAAACCCTTACATATTCAACTATTACCTTAATCTAAAACCAAAAACCTCGATTCAATTACATACGAAATACAATCAATCAATTAATTATCTACAGTAAAGATGATAGAAATAGAGACTGACAGAGTTTCTGCTTCTTCTCAAGGAAAGAACGATCGAGAGAATGTGTGTTCGAATCGTAAGGACTTGGATTTAGATGATAATATGCGGTGATAGGAGAAGTTGCAGAGGTAAAAAAAAAAAGGAAAATAGCTGTTGCTACAGTAGCACAGTAGAACTCTACAGTATAAGAGTGCTCCCAATGGAGACACTTCTTGACCTTAGTCCTCAGCGCCATATCAGCGCCACATCAGCACTTTTTTCTCACTTCCTTCTCAGGACTAAACCCAGAACTAAACACTCCCAACCATGACACTCCTTCCTTCTTTTTTTTTTTTAATTTTTAATTTTTTATTATTTCCAAATAATATTAATTTAGTTATATATATTATAAACAATAAATATGTAATAACATAAAACTAAAATTTCATTAAATAAATAAAAAAAACATTACAAATAATTAAAATTAAAACATATAATTTAAAATAAAATTACATAAAATAACTACTCTTCGTCTTCGTCTTCGTCTTCGTCGTCGTTAACGTGTGAAGGTCCCGCCTCATCTTGATTATTTGGATTTCTCGTTGGATCATGTCGAATTCGATAATTAGGTGGAAGACTATAAACATGTTCTACTAGCATATCTCGTAGTAATCGATGAATGCCCACATCTCTTAAATCCGCATCCGCCCGGATATGCGCGTCAACCCTTTCTTGGAATGTTCCTCTTGCACGTCGAATCGGACGATAATTCTCTTCAAGTCCACAAAATGCACGTCCGTTGTCCTCGGTTATCATATTGTTTAATATCACACATGTTAACATAATCCTTCTAATTTTTCGGATATAATATGGTCTTGCCGGATGCTGCACAATCGTCCATCGACCTTGTAGTATTTCAAATGCTCGTTCAATATCTTTTCTTGCAGATTCTTGATACCTTTTGAACTTTGATTGTTTTGGATCAATCGGATTTCTGAATGACTTAACTAGCGTGGCCCACTCCGGATAAATTCCATCCGCCAAATAATAACCCTTATTAAACGTACACCCATTCACCGTAAACGTGCACGGTGGAGCCTCGCCGGCTAATAAGTCGTTAAACAAATCAGATTGATTAAGTACATTGATATCATTATTTGATCCCGCGGTACCAAAGAAAGGTGCCAAAACCATCCATCATAAGACGCTACCGCTTCAAGCATAATTGACGGGTAACCATGGTCACCTCGTGTGTAATGACCCTTCCAACGTGCCGGACAATTTCTCCATCTCCAATGCATACAATCGATGCTTCCTAACATCCCCGGAAATCCATGTATTTGAGCATGTTTAGTGGTCAAACGTTGCACATCTTGTGCAGTTGGTTTTCTCAAATACTCTGTTGCGTACAAGTGAAAAATACATTTGCAAAAATTATTTAAACAATCATATGCGGTTTGTTCACCCATATGCAAATACTCGTCAAAAAGATCGGCTGTCGCAGCATACGCTAGTTGACGTATGGCTGATGTTAATTTTTGAAAAATATTAAAACCTAGTAGCCCACAAGCATCACGTTTTTGATGAAAATATGAGAAATACTCAGGAATCGGAGTTTGAGAAAAATTCATTATACCTTGACATATCCGAAGAAACAAAGGTTTGCTCATTCGATAACGTCTACGAAAATAATCATCGGGAAACGTACAGTTGTCGAAAAAATAATCATTCCATAAAGCTCTTGCACGGCCTTCACGATCTCTATATAAATATCTTTTCGGTGCCCTTGGAATGGGTTCAACTTCTTCTTCGTCATTTAACTCATCTAAACGATGATCAAGACTTGCGATATCTTCAAGTGCTCGATTATTTGTGGTATTCAAGATCGTTAATACCAAATTCATATCCGGATCGGAATTTGGGTTATTTGGATTCATATTAATATATATAGTGTTTGATAATTTGAGATAGAATTGTTGATATTGGATGAAATATGAGTGTATGTGTGTATGAAATATGAGTGTGTATGAAATTGTATGAAGTTTGAGTGAATATATAGAGTTTAAAAGAAGAAGAAAAAATAAAAAAAAGAAACTCACCTCCAACGGCCAAAAATTTGACCGTTGGAGAGATTTGGATCGTCCTCACACATGACCAAAAAAGGCGGAGCAGCGAACGAAAAGCTGGACGGGATCGAGGGCGGCCCCCTGGGCTAGCCGCTGCCATCGGCGCCTAGGAGGGCGCGGCCCTGGGCGGTTCTCTGGACGCTTCCTTTGGGAGCAACCTAACAGTAAGAAAAGTAATGTGGTGGCTAAGGATTGAGTAAAATGTGTGGGGCCCTTTACGCAAATTAGTATGTTTATTATATATAATCAATTATTTAAATTTAAATCAAGGGTTGATTCGAATAAAAAGACAAATACTCCGTATAACATAATACTGTAAATAAATAGTTAAAATTCAAAGTCATGTCATGCGTCTCATTACAAGTGCTTACAATAAAATTGCAAAAGTTTACGAAATTTCAATAACATCGTTATTCATCGATAAAAATATTAAATATATATTCTCTCTCTAAAAGAATCTTTTTTAACTAGTCAATGATGAATCCACTTCAATTATTGATAGACCCACCACTGCGTACGTGCGTGCGTGCATGCATTAAAACGCTCGTCTAAGCTCGTAAGACGGGTTGTATCGGGAGCCATTCACTCCCGTTGAATCTGAGGTGGACACAAGCAACACATGTGACAACACCCGTATCCATGCGTTGGATTGAAATCTTGATCCACGTTGGTTGAATTGCAACGGAATAGGCAACGACCGTTGCCTTGATTTTAATAATTTTTTGTCATTATAAATATATTATTTTTATCCCTTTTTTAATACTTACCCAATTATATTTTGAAACATCACCACAATACTCCTAACACATACCAAAAACCAACACCACCACTACCTCACTCAACAACACAACATGTCCTAATCACCAAAAAAGTGCAAAAAAATGCACAACACGAACCCACAACGCGAACTACCACTACAAATGGTCTAAGCGTGTTTGAGCTCGATATAATATGTTTGATATCAAGATTGATTATTAATGAATTTTCAAAATATGTTCAAGCTCTGATGTAACATCCCGTTTTTCTCGTACATATTGAAAGGTACATACTTAATCATTTGTACGTTTGTAACTCGCTAGATTATGCGTAATTGTATATATATATATATATATATATATATATATATATATATATATATATATATATATATATATATATATATATATATATATATATATATATATATATATATATATATATATATATATATATATATATATATAGGGTGAGGATCGATGGAGAACTCATGGTAGTAGAGAACTCATGGAACTCGTGCAGATTCACTAAATCTGCGTGCAGATTCACATATATAATTTATTTTTTTTGCAGATTTTTTTTTCTGTTCAGATTTTTTTTTTTGCAGATTCAGTCAATCTGCGTGCAGATTCACGATTTTTTCCAGTTTTTTTTTTTTTACAGATCGACTTTTTTCAGTTTTTTTTATGCAGATTGAGTCAATCTGCGTTTTTTTTTTTTTTTGCAGTTTTTTTTTTTGCAGATCGACTTTTTTCTGTGCAGATTTGACTTTTTTTTTTGTGCAGATTGAGTCAATCTGCGTGCAGATTGAGTCAATCTGCGTGCAGATTGAGTCAATCTGCGTGCAGATTGACGTTTTTTTGCAGTTTTTTTTTTCAGATTCACTTTTTTTTTCTGTGCAGATTCGTTGTTTTTTTTGCAGTTTTTTTTTCCCAGATTGTATTTTTTTTCATAGATTGAAGCTCAATCTCCACATAGATTGAAGTTCAATCTATGAGTTCTATGGGTTCTCTACATACTCTAGTTCTCTAGGGATTCTTTCACTATATATATATATATAATATATATATATATATATATATATATATATATATATATATATATATATATATATATATATATATATATATATATATATATATATACTTGTTAATGTGTGCATATACAAGTTTATACATGAGTTTTGATAGCCTTAAGTCTTGTGAGACTATTGTTGAGGGATAGGCGAATATTGGAAGCGGGATTAAGTGTAAGAATTAAATAAAATCGAAATGTGTTTTAGGTTGTCGAACTGTTCAGGCATAGGCTAATGCCGCGCCGCGACGATCTGGGCCGCGACGCTACAAACAAAGGAAATCTGGATCAGAAGTTGAGTTAAGAAGGGTCTATTTTCCTTTTATACGCCGCGCCGCGACAATTAAGGCCGCGCCGCGACAGTTCTGCTGAACTGGTGTCGGACTTAGCTCATTTTAAGGGAATTTAAGGGGCAAATTGGTAATTTGACGTGTAAGTCTGATGGGAGCATTAAATCTCAGCCACTTGTTCATTTAATGCAATTCCTTTTCTCTTTTCTTTTCATTTTCTCTCCCAAAACACAAAACCCATTTAGATTAAACTTAAGATTTGGAGTTGGAGATTTGTGAATCAAACCTAGGAGCAAGAATTAAAGTTGTTCTCCTTGTTACTAGCTACAAGAGGATAGTCTTGGTAAGTTCTAACTTTATGTTTTAAGTTTTAATTGGTTAATGACTAGGGTTTTGGTTACTAGAGACTTGTATGACCCATTTGGGAGTAAAATGGGTGAATTTGGGTTATGTTGTTGTAATGAAACCCTACCAGCCACAATCTAGGGTTTTGGTCTTGTGATTTGAGGTTGTAAGTGTCAAATGGTGTTGTTAGTCACTAATACACTTTTAGATTAATGAAAGAAGTGTTAATGGGTGAGTTTGACTTGATTGCGTGTCTAAGTAATTAAAATGGGTCGAAAATGTGCTAGTTGACCTAATTGGGTGAAATGGGTATGAAATGCCATAAGTTTGTGTTAGTTGAAGTTAGTAGACTTTAATTCACTAGCTTTAGTGATTAAAGTCGGGTCTTGGCCATTTAAGGGCGGTTTTGGTGTGGTTGAGTCATTTAATGCGAATCGGGTCATTAAATGCTCAAGTATGTGTAATGTGGTTAATTTCACTAGTTGTGTAATTGAATGTGTACTTATATAATAGGTACTTTTCTTTGAAGTCTTCGGAAGCATTAAATCACCACCGAAGTGTTAAGGTGAGTGGAATAATTATATGCGTGCATATATGATGTATTTATTTGTGTAGTATGAGTGGTGAAGTGTCGAGGTGTTAAGACATCACTTCTCACGTGATGGGTGAAGCATCGAGGTGTTAAGATGCCACCTAGGGGTGAAGTGTCGAGGTGTTAAGGCACCACTCCGTAGAATAGATGGGTGAAGCATCGAGGTGTTAAGATGTCACTCGGGGTGAAGTATCGAAGTGTTAAGATGCCACCCGTGGGGTTAGTGTACGAGGTGTTTAGTGCACTAATGGTTGTTATGAACTCCGACGGTCTTTAAACAGCGTTCCCTCGTTCGATTGGTTAACCCTGGTTGTGTGTGGATGTAGCATATTATATTGTTTAAACTATATGCTATTGTTATGCTAGCTCGTATGGTGGAAGGTTTGGTAATATACTTGGGATGGTATGATTATTTATATTGCTAGCATGTATGCGGTAAATGTGCAAGTGATTGCAAGTAAGTAGGTTGTATATGTAAACGTACAATTGTTGCACTCACTAAGCATTAGCTTACCCTTCTCGTTGTTTATCTTTTTAGATGCAGGTGTGGACAAGGGCAAGGGGGTTGTTGGGCACTAGGTGTCCCTTGATGATGTTATGTTGGAGCTTTTGGAAGTTGGCCTAGCGTTTTGGGTAGTTTAGTCCCAAACCATGCTCGATGTGTTGTTTGGTTTAAAACTATCATTTTGTATTGGTCAAACTTGTATCACATTCGTTAATGGCCTTTGTGCCTTTTGTAAACACTAAACTTGTGTATATTTTAACGAAACGTGTGGAATGGTTTACATATTTAATTGGCGCGTAAATGTGTAATTTAAAAAAAAAAAAATTATCGTATGAAATACGGGTTGGGTTGTTTCGTCTGACTCAAGATTAAACACAAGCTCGTTTAATCTTAGCTCGAATCGAGATTTTAACGAGTCGTGCTAAGTGCAACTCGTTTACACCCCAAGTTAGTCGTAAAGTCAATCTCACCCCTTAATTTTTTATTCTATGGAAGGTAAAACAAATTTATAAGGGTAATTTTCATAGATTTGAAATTACTGAAACATCTAAAACGGAGAGTAAGCAACACTATATATTACTCCGTATAGTACAGTACTTAATAGCATGAACACATCTAAAATTTAAGCATTTTGGGAATCCTAAATCAAGGCTCGTTTTTATAAACTCAACTACAATCAACCATAACTTTAACACAACTTTTTGCCTATCTAAAAAGATATAACAAAAAACACCATTCAAGGTTAACTAAAAAAGAATATGGTTTCATAAATCACTTTGTAAGTATGCATACAACAGGAAGATGAAATCACTTAGGTTTATGTGATTCAACCTTGCACTAATTGTCTCGTGTTGTAGTTGTAATCATCAAGCGAGATGGACGTTGTACTAGCGAGTTAATGCGATGTGCTCGCGTAGCAATGACTAGCTACCATTGTTACGGGCGCAAATCGTGTCAAACAAGCGATGTACGACGATTGTCGAGCAAGATGGGGCGGTATGATGTATATGTGTATATGTATGTGTCATGTCTTTCGTTTCGTTGTTTAAATCTTTTCCGTTTTATAGAATGAAGATGAGAAACGGACACGACACCGAAAATGGGGGCACTGGTGAGGACCCCGAATTCACGGCCAAGGTTGAGGCCATTTTTCAACGTCAAAAGGCGGAATACCTTGTGGATATCAAGAAGATGTTCCTAGATTCAATCGACGAACAATTAGTCGGTGTGGTAAGAGAACAAGTTAAGGTCGTCCTACATGATGATAATGTGGGAAGACGTGACTTTTTCTATAAGAATTTCAAGGATGCTCAACCACCTACTTTTGAGGGCGAAAGAGACCCGTTAAAGAGTGCCCGGTGGATCTCCGATATGGAGGGGGCCTTTCGAACTCGTGAATGCCCGATTGATAAAAAGACAAGGTATGGTTGTAGCATGCTAAGAGGCGATGCGAAGCTATGGTGGGATGCAAAAATCCAAGTTTATGGCGAAGAACAATGCATGGATTTTACTTGGGATGAATTCAAAACGGAGTTTTTCCAAGAGTACCGAACTTCGGCCGACCTTACTAGACTTAAGGACGAGTTGTGTTCCATGAGGCAAGGGTCGATGGATTTGAATACTCTTAAATCCGTTTACTTGTCAAAAACTCAATTTTGCCCGGAGTATGTCAGGAATGATAAGATGTTGAAGGAAGACTTTTACTGAATCTTGAATGACAATTATCAAGAAAAGATTAGTGTGAACGTGGTGAAGAGTTTTGATGAGTTGTTTGATATGGCCAAAGGGTTTGAGTCACTCATCTTGAGAAAGAGTGGCTTTACCTTCGGCAAAAAGAAGTTTGAAGCTACTAGTCATTCTAACTTTTCTAACAAGAAGCACAAGAAGGGCTCCGAGAGTGTTGGTAGTGTTAAGAAGGGTGCTTCTGGTGATTTTACTTATGCTTGCTACAATTGTGGGCAAAGGGGGCACATGGCTCGTGAGTGCCCAAAACAATCATCCACAATCAAGCTCACTTGTTTTAATAGTGGTAAAGAAGGGCATAAGAAGCCGGAGTGTCCCGACTTGCGGGGTGATCATGTTAGGAGGTTAGAGAAGGCGGCGGGCACGGCTAAGGGGCGAAATTATTTGATGACCAATGATGAGGCCAAGCATTCCAATGAAGTTGTCTCAGGTACTTTCATGGTTAACTCTAATCCGGCACGGATATTATTCGATAGCGGTGCTAATTTGTCTTTTGTGTTGCCTCGATTTGTATCTAAGCTTAACAAACCGCTAGCTAAGTTAAGTCGTCCGGTAGAAGTCGAAATAGCGGACGGCAAGACGGTGCTAGTGGTTGATGTGTGTAAAAATTGTGATGTTGTGTTTGGTGCCGAAAACTTTTAAATCGATCTCATTCCTATGACTTTGGGTGATTTTGATATCGTTGTTGGTATGGATTGGCTCGATCGAAATAGAGCCGATATCGCATGCCATGAAAAATATATTCGAGTGAAGACCCCAAGTGGGGGATAGTTAATTATTCATGGTGATAAGCATAGGAGACTTGTACCGATATGCACTTTTGCACGGGCACGTCGTTCTCTTGTTAGTGGTGGCATGGCTTTTCTTGCCCATGTTGTTGATACTCGTGATGAGCCACCACCCATTCGTGAAATTTCGGTGGTTAGTGAATTCGAAGACGTTTTTCCGGACGAGTTACCGGGTGTTCCGGCGGAAAGACAAGTAGAATTTCGCATTGAGTTGGTTCCGGGAGCTACTCCCATTGCTAAAACTCCTTATCGTTTAGCGCCGACAGAAATGCAAGAGTTGTTAAATCAAACTCAAGATTTGCTTGAAAAGGGTTTCATTCGACCGAGTTCCTCGCCATGGGGTGCTCCGGTTTTTTTTGTGAAAAAGAAAGATGGAAGTATGCGGATGTGCATCGATTATAGGGAGTTGAATAAAGTGGCGATCAAGAATCGTTATCCATTGCCTCAGATTGACGATTTGTTTGACCAACTCCAAGGTGCGACATATTTTTCTAAGATTGACTTACGGTCCGGCTATCATCAAGTGCGGGTCCGTGAGAAAGACATAGAGAAAACGGCTTTTCGAACGCGTTATGGGTATTTTGAGTTTGTAGTTATGCCTTTTGGTCTTACGAATGCACCGGCGGCATTCATGGATCTTATGAACCGAGTGTGCCAACCTATGTTGGACAAGTCGGTAATTGTGTTCATCGATGACATACTTGTTTATTCTAAGAGTATGAAGGAACATGAGCACCATTTGCGTGAAGTGTTGAAGACATTGCGGAAGGAGAAGTTGTATGCAAAATTCCCCAAATGTGAATTTTGGCTAAGGGAAGTTCAATTCCTTGGCCATATTGTGAATCAAGAAGGAATTCAAGTAGACCCGGGGAAGATAGAAACGGTGAAGAGTTGGTGACAACCGACTACGCCTACGGAAATTCGAAGCTTTCTCGGATTGGCCGGTTATTATCGTCGGTTCATCCAAGACTTTTCTAAGATTGCTTCTCCTTTGACTAAATTGACGAGGAAGAACGTAAGGTTCAATTGGGAGAACGAGCAAGAAATCGCTTTTCAATTGTTAAAAGAGAAATTGTGTCAAGCTCCGGTGGTAGTGTTGCCGGAAGGGGTAGAAGACATGACGGTTTATTGTGATGCTTCTTTAAATGGGCTCGGGTGTGTTTTGATGCAAAGAGGTAAAGTCATCGCTTACACCTCTCGACAATTAAAGGAACACGAAAAGAGATACCCGACTCACGATCTTGAATTGGCGGCGGTGGTTCATGCGTTGAAAATTTGGCGCCACTACTTGTATGGTGTCAAGTGTACGATTTATTCGGACCATAAGAGTTTGAAACATCTCTTTAGTCAACGAGATTTGAATTATCGTCAACGTAGGTGGATGGATGTGGTAAAGGATTATGATTGTGAGATACTTTACCATCCGGGAAAGGCGAACGTGGCCGCGGATGCGTTGAGTCGAAAGAGTCAACATCCAGCGATACGAGTAGGATCGTTACGCATGATTATTACTAACGATTTCCTTGTAAAGCTTGGTGAGATTCAAATAGAAGCGTATGTTCACAACAAGCATGAAGAGCAGATTGTGGGGCAAACGGAGTTCATTACTATGGGCTCGCGTGGTTTGTTGTCATTTCAAGGAAGAGTGTGGGTACCTAAGATGGGTGGTAACCGACAAGTGCTACTAGATGAAGCACATAAGTCAAAGTATTCTATTCATCTGGGTGCAACAAAGATGTACTATGACTTGAAGAAAGATTATTGGTGGCCCGGCATGAATCGTGATGTGGTTAAGTATGTTGAACAATGCGTCACGTGTTTGCAAGTTAAAGCCGAACACCAAAAGCCGTACGGTAAGTTACAACCCTTGGAAGTCCCGAAATGGAAATGGGAGCACATTACCATGGACTTCATTACTAAGTTATCGAAGACGGCGAGAACCCAATATGATACGATTTGGGTGATAGTTGATCGATTGACGAAAAGTGCTTTGTTTCTTCCCATTCGGGAAATGATATCATCGGAGACTTTATCCAAGTTGTTTATCAAGGAGGTGATATCGAGACATGGGGTTCCTATATCTATTGTTTCGGATCGAGATACTCGTTTTATGTCCCAGTTTTGGAACAAGTTTCATGAAGATATGGGTACTCAATTGAAAATGAGCACGGCGTATCATCCTCAAACGGATGGTCAAACCAAGCGTACGAACCAAACGTTGGAGGATATGTTAAGGGCGTGTATTATTGACTTTGGTGGAAGTTAGGATGAACACTTACCATTGGTGGAATTCTCGTACAATAATAGTTACCACACTAGTATTGGAATGCCACCTTATGAGATGCTTTATGGGCGTAGGTGTCGAACTCCCATTTGTTGGGGAGAAGTGGGTCAAAGGGAAATCGGGAGTTCCGATTTGGTCTTGGAGACGAATAGTAAGATTGAAATGATTCGGGCTCGACTTAAAGCGGCACAAGATAGACAAAAGTCTTATGCCGATAAAGGTAGGAGAACGATTGAGTTTCAAGAAGGTGACATGGTGATGCTTAAGGTTTCTCCATGGAAGGGTGTTATTCGGTTTCGAAAGCGAGGAAAGTTAGCCCCTCGGTTTATTGGTCCTTTCAAGGTTTTGGCACGTGTTGGTGAGGTTGCTTATCGACTAGAGTTACCCGAAGAACTTGCGGGAATCCATAACATGTTTCATGTTTCCCATCTTCGTAAGTGTCTTGCGGATGACTCGACTTGGGTGCCTTTAGATGAGATTACTTTGAATAACAAGTTAGAATATGCGGAAGAACCGATTGCGATCCTTGATGAAAAGGTTAAGATGTTGCGAAACAAGGAAGTTAGAACCTTCAAAGTGCAGTGGCGACATCGAAAGGGTTCCGAGTTTACGTGGGAATCCGAAGAGTTTGTTTTGGTTTATCTCCCGGCTTGTCATGCGGCTTGGATTGCGAGGACGCGCTCCGATTCAAGTGGGGGAGAGTTGTAACATCCCGTTTTTCCCGTACATATTGAAAGGTACATACTTAATCATTTGTACGTTTGTAACTCGCTAGATTATGCGTAATTGAATATCTATACGTGTATATATATATATATATATATATATATATATATATATATATACTTGTTAATGTGTGCATATACAAGTTTATACATGGGTTTTGATAGCGTTAAGTATTGTGAGACTATTGTTGAGGGATAGGCGAATATAGGAAGCGGGATTAAGTGTAAGAATTAAATAAAATCGAAATGTGTTTTAGGTTGTCGAACTGTTCAGGCATAGGCTAATGCCGCGCCGCGACGATCTGGGCCGCAACGCGACAAACAAAGGAAATCTGGATCAGAAGTTGAGTTAAGAAGGGCCTATTTTCCTTTTATACGCTGCGCCGCGACAATTAAGGCCGCGCCGCGACAGTTCTGCTGAACTGGTGTCGGACTTAGCTCATTTTAAGGGAATTTAAGGGGCAAATTGGTAATTTGACGTGTAAGTCTGATGGGAGCATTAAATCTCAGCCACTTGTTCATTTAATGCAATTCCTTTTCTCTTTTCTTTCCATTTTCTCTCCCAAAACACAAAACCCATTTAGATTAAACTTAAGATTTGGAGTTGGAGATTTGTGAATCAAACCTAGGAGCAAGAATTAAAGTTGTTCTCCTTGTTACTAGCTACAAGAGGATAGTCTTGGTAAGTTCTAACTTTATGTTTTAAGTTTTAATTGGTTAATGGCTAGGGTTTTGGTTACTAGAGACTTGTATGACCCATTTGGGGGTAAAATGGGTGAATTTGGGTTATGTTGTTGTAATGAAACCCTACTAGCCACAATCTAGGGTTTTGGTTGTAGTGACCCGAACTTTTTCATGTTTATATATATTAATTGAGATTGATATTTACATGATTAAATGTTTCCAACATGTTAAGCAATCAAACTTGTTAAGACTTGATTAATTGAAATATGTTTCATATAGACAATTGACCACCCAAGTTGACCGGTGATTCACGAACGTTAAAACTTGTAAAAACTATATGATGACATATAAATGGATATATATATATATATATATATATATATATATATATATATATATATATATATATAGTTAACATGATACTATGATAAGTAAACATATCATTAAGTATATTAACAATGAACTACATATGTAAAAACAAGACTACTAACTTAATGATTTTTAAACGAGACATATATGTAACGATTATCGTTGTAAAGACATTTAATGTATACATATCATATTAAGAGATATTCATACATGATAATATCATGATAATATAATAATTTAAAATCTCATTTGATATTATAAACATTGGGTTAACAACATTTAACAAGATCGTTAACCTAAAGGTTTCAAAACAACACTTACATGTAACGACTAACGATGACTTAACGACTCAGTTAAAATGTATATACATGTAGTGTTTTAATATGTATTTATACACTTTTTAAAGACTTCAATACACTTATCAAAATACTTCTACTTAACAAAAATGCTTACAATTACATCCTCGTTCAGTTTCATCAACAATTCTACTCGTATGCACCCGTATTCGTACTCGTACAATACACAGCTTTTAGATGTATGTACTATTGGTATATACACTCCAATGATCAGCTCTTAGCAGCCCATGTGAGTCACCTAACACATGTGGGAACCATCATTTGGCAACTAGCATGAAATATCTCATAAAATTACAAAAATATGAGTAATCATTCACGACTTATTTACATGAAAACAAAATTACATATCCTTTATATCTAATCCATACACCAACGACCAAAAACACCTACAAACACTTTCATTCTTCAATTTTCTTCATCTAATTGATCTCTCTCAAGTTCTATCTTCAAGTTCTAAGTGTTCTTCATATATTCTACAAGTTCTAGTTACATAAAATCAAGAATACTTTCAAGTTTGCTAGCTCACTTCCAATCTTGTAAGGTGATCATCCAACCTCAAGAAATCTTTGTTTCTTACAGTAGGTTATCATTCTAATACAAGGTAATAATCATATTCAAACTTTGGTTCAATTTCTATAACTATAACAATCTTATTTCAAGTGATGATCTTACTTGAACTTGTTTTCGTGTCATGATTCTGCTTCAAGAACTTCGAGCCATCCAAGGATCCGTTGAAGCTAGATCTATTTTTTTATTTTCCAGTAGGTTTATCCAAGGAACTTAAGGTAGTAATGATGTTCATAACATCATTCGATTCAAACATATAAAGCTATCTTATTCGAAGGTTTAAACTTGTAATCACTAGAACATAGTTTAGTTAATTCTAAACTTGTTCGTAAACAAAAGTTAATCCTTCTAACTTGACTTTTAAAATCAACTAAACACATGTTCTATATCTATATGATATGCTAACTTAATGATTTAAAACCTGAAAACACGAAAAACACCGTAAAACCGGATTTACGCCGTCGTAGTAACACCGCGGGCTGTTTTGGGTTAGTTAATTAAAAACTATGATAAACTTTGATTTAAAAGTTGTTATTTTGAGAAAATGATTTTTATTATGAACATGAAACTATATCCAAAAATTATGGTTAAATTCAAAGTGGAAGTATGTTTTCTAAAATGGTCATCTAGACGTCGTTCTTTCGACTGAAATGACTACCTTTACAAAAATGACTTGTAACTTATTTTTCTGACTATAAACCTATACTTTTTCTTTTTAGATTCATAAAATAGAGTTCAATATGAAACCATAGCAATTTGATTCACTCAAAACGGATTTAAAATGAAGAAGTTATGGGTAAAACAAGATTGGATAATTTTTCTCATTTTAGCTACGTGAAAATTGGTAACAAATCTATTCCAACCATAACTTAATCAACTTGTATTGTATATTATGTAATCTTGAGATACCATAGACACGTATACAATGTTTCGACCTATTATGTCGACACATCTATATATATTTCGGAACAACCATAGACACTCTATATGTGAATGTTGGAGTTAGCTATACAGGGTTGAGGTTGATTCCAAAATATATATAGTTTGAGTTGTGATCAATACTGAGATACGTATAAACTGGGTCGTTGATTGATTCAAGATAATATTTATCGATTTATTTCTGTACATCTAACTGTGGACAACTAGTTGTAGGTTACTAACGAGGACAGCTGACTTAATAAACTTAAAACATCAAAATATATTAAAAGTGTTGTAAATATATTTTGAACATACTTTGATATATATGTATATATTGTTATAGGTTCGTGAATCAACCAGTGGCCAAGTCTTACTTCCCGACGAAGTAAAAATCTGTGAAAGTGAGTTATAGTCCCACTTTTAAAATCTAATATTTTTGGGATGAGAATACATGCAGGTTTTATAAATGATTTACAAAATAGACACAAGTACGTGAAACTACATTCTATGGTTGAATTATCGAAATCGAATATGCCCCTTTTTATTAAGTCTGGTAATCTAAGAATTAGGGAACAGACACCCTAATTGACGCGAATCCGAAAGATAGATCTATTGGGCCTAACAAACCCCATCCAAAGTACCGGATGCTTTAGTACTTCGAAATTTATATCATATCCGAAGGGTGTCCCAGAATGATGGGGATATTCTTATATATGCATCTTGTTAATGTCGGTTACCAGGTGTTCACCATATGAATGATTTTTATCTCTATGTATGGGATGTGTATTGAAATATGAAATCTTGTGGTCTATTATTATGATTTGATATATATAGGTTAAACCTATAACTCACCAACATTTTTGTTGACGTTTTAAGCATGTTTATTCTCAGGTGATTATTAAGAGCTTCCGCTGTCGCATACTTAAATAAGGACGAGATTTGGAGTCCATGCTTGTATGATATTGTGTAAAAACTGCATTCAAGAAACTTATTTTGTTGTAACATATTTGTATTGTAAACCATTATGTAATGGTCGTGTGTAAACAGGATATTTTAGATTATCATTATTTGATAATCTACGTAAAGCTTTTTAAAACCTTTATCTATGAAATAAAGGTTATGGTTTGTTTTAAAAATGAATGCAGTCTTTGAAAAACGTCTCATATAGAGGTCAAAACCTCGCAACGAAATCAATTAATATGGAACGTTTTTAATCAATAAGAACGGGACATTTCAGTTGGTATCCGAGCGTTAGTCTTAGAGAACCAGAATTTTGCATTAGTGTGTCTTATCGAGTTTGTTAGGATGCATTAGTGAGTCTGGACTTCGACCGTGTTTACTTGAAAAATGATTGCTTAACAAATTTTGTTGGAAACTATATATTTTTAACATGTGAATATTATGTGATATATTAATCTCTTAACGCGTTTGATATTATGTGATAGATGTCTACCTCTAGAACAAGTTCCATTGACTCACCTAATAATAATGAAGAGTCAAATGTAAATTGGAATGATTCGTGGACTGATTCACAAGTTCCCGAAGAGGAACCGGAAGAAGAGTCAGAACCGGAAGAAGACTCGGAACCGGAAGAAGAATCGGAACTGGATGAAGAAATAGAACCGGTGGGGGAAATAATAAAACGGTTAAGTAAAAGAAAATCCTCAACCAACTGACCAAGGTTAATTATGGTCAATGGTGTTTCCGCTAAGGAAGCAAAATATTGGGAGGATTACCAATTCTCCGATGAATCGGATTCCGACGAGAATTCCGATGATGTTATAGAAATTACCCCAACTGAATTTAAAAAGGCAAAAGAAAATAATAAGGGAAAGGGCATAAAAATAGAGAAATCTAATTCCAACCCCGATGAACTTTATATGTATCGTCAACCCCCGAAGTCCTTAAGTTGTAACAATGACCCGGGAACCTCTAAACCACCAGGTTTTTCTAAACCAATGTGGAAAACGACGGCTCGTATTAGGGGAACATCATGTATCCCTAGAAACTTGGCAAAACGAACCAAAACTGAAGAAGAAGAAACAAGCGAGTCGGAATAAGATAGTTGTATTCGTGTGGTGTAATATATGTAATATAGTGTGCTTATGCTTTATGATATATGTAAAAATTGCTTGTATTAATAAGTATTTTTTTTTTATGAATCTAACTCTTGTCTATTTTACAGTATAAAAACACAAAATGGATAGACAACCCAATATTTTAAGAGACCTATCCGGAGACATGATTGATGAAATCTTGTCTAGAGTCGGTCAGAATTCTTCGGCACAACTATTTAAGGCGAGATCAGTTTGTAAGACATTCGAAGAACGTTCCAAGAATGCCTTGGTTTATAAAAGGCTTTCGTTCGAAAGATGGGGGATATCACATTGGGAAATCCATAAGTTACGATGTGTTTACTTTGACGCATATATTGCGGGGAACCCAAATGCTATTTTACGCAATGGGTTAAGAAATTATTTTGACTCAATATATCCGAATATTGAACTTCGTGATTTAGAAAAAGCGGCTAACATGCAACATAAAGAAGCATGTTATGCTTACGGATTAGTAATGTTCGCTTCTCACCAAAGTGAGAACAAGAACATCGGGCTACAACTATTAAACAAAACGTTTCCACAAGTGACGGAGTCGGTAATTGGGGTAAGAAATGAGGTTTTTAGATTGTTACGGGACTGTTGGACATTACATAACCCTCATCCCTTTGACGATGTTACAACACGCTGTCTTATCAACGGCCATAACGGTTATGTTCCACAAGACCAAGGATGGGAAGTAATCCTAGTAAAACCAGAATGCATGACTTGTTTCTGGACGTATGAATTACGTGTCTTTATTGCCTTTGCTGAACAACTTGTGTACTAGCTAGAATTATCTTCACAACCATCTTGTACCAAATTTATTATGTGCTATATTTCATGCTATATGTAAAATAAGCGGTATTGTAAGTTTGTAAAATATTGTGTAAAAGTTTGAACGCGAAATATTATTATAATTAGTTTTTCATATAGAATTGTAGTAGTTGAATTGTATATTAGCTACTAAGTATGAACTTAACGGGTAGGTACTACCCGAATTTAAACTTATAAAACGCTAATATGAAGAAAAATCTTTTATAAATGAGTTCATATTATGCTACGAAATACTATTAACTACTCTTAATATTCTGTATGATTAACTTGTTCCATTTGACTATTTTGAAGGAAATGGCACCGACTACTCGACACACCGTGAATATGAATGAAGAGGAATTCCGTACTTTTCTAGCTTCAAACATAGCCGCAGTACAGGCTGCGCTACATACCAACAATAACCTTGGATCTAGCAGTACAGGAAATCGTGTAGGATGCACCTACAAAGAATTCACTGCCTGCAAACCTTTGGAATTTGATGGAACCGAAGGACCGATCGGATTGAAATGATGGACCGAGAAGGTCGAATCGGTGTTTGCCATAAGTAAGTGTACTGAATAGGACAAAGTGAAGTACGCTACGCATACCTTCACAGGTTCTGCGTTAACATGGTGGAATACCTATCTAGAGCAAGTGGGACAAGACGATGCGTACGCACTACCGTGGTCAGCATTCAAGCACTTGATGAGCGAGAAGTACCGTCCCAGAACCGAGGTCAATAAGCTCAAGACAGAACTTAGAGGGTTACGAACCCAAGGATTTGATATTACCACGTACGAAAGACGATTCACAAAATTGTGCCTATTGTGTCCGGGAGCATTCAAAGATGAGGAAGAGAAGATCGACGCGTTTGTGAAAGGATTACCGGAAAGAATCCAAGAAGATATAAGTTCACACGAGCCCGCCTCCATACAACAGGCATGTAGAATGGCTCACAAACTAGTGAACCATATTGAAGAAAGAATTAAAGAACAGACTGCTGAAGAGGCCAATGTGAAGCAAGTCAAAAGAAAGTGGGAGGAAAACAGTGATAAGAATCACCAATACAACAACAACAGCAATTACAACAATAATCGCAACAATTATCCCAACAATCGCAACATCAATCGCAACTACAACAAACGGCCCAACAATAACAACAACAACAACAACAGCGACTACAACAATCATCCCAACAACAATAATAACCGCAACAACAACAAAAACAATCAGAAGCAGCTATGCCAAAGGTGTGAAAAGTATCACTCGGGGTTCTGCACCAAATTTTGCAACAAGTGTAAAAGAAATGGTCATAGCGCGGCGAAGTGTGAGGTCTACGGACCAGGGGTTAACAGAACGAAAGGAACAAATGGTGTCGGAACGAGTAATGGCGGAGCAAGTAGTGTCGGAGCAAGTTATGCCAATGTAGTTTGTTATAAATGTGGAAAACCGGGCCACATTATTAGAAATTGCCCGAACCAGGAGAACACCAATGGACAAGGCCGCGGAAGAGTTTTCAATATTAATGCGGCAGAGGCACAGGAAGACCCGGAGCTTGTTACGGGTACGTTTCTTATTGACAATAAATCTGCTTACGTTTTATTTGATTCGGGTGCAGATAGAAGCTATATGAGTAGAGATTTTTGTGCTAAATTAAGTTGTCCATTGACGCCTTTGGATAGTAAATTTTTACTCGAATTAGCAAATGGTAAATTAATTTCAGCAGATAATATATGTCGGAATCGAGAAATTAAACTGGTTAGCGAAACATTTAAGATTGATTTGATACCAGTAGAGTTAGGGAGTTTTGATGTGATAATCGGTATGGACTAGTTGAAAGAAGTGAAAGCAGAGATCGTTTGTTACAAAAATGCAATTCGCATTATACGAGAAAAAGGAAAACCCTTAATGGTGTACGGAGAAAAGGGCAACACGAAGCTACATCTTATTAGTAATTTGAAGGCACAAAAACTAATAAGAAAAGGTTGCTATGCTATTCTAGCACACGTCGAGAAAGTACAAACTGAAGAAAAGAGCATTAATGATGTTCCCATTGCAAAAGAATTTCCCGATGTATTTCTGAAAGAATTACCGGGATTACCCCCACATCGATCCGTTGAATTTCAAATAGATCTTGTACCAGGAGCTGCACCAATAGCTCGTGCTCCTTACAGACTCGCACCCAGCGAGATGAAAGAACTGCAAAGCCAATTACAAGGACTTTTAGAGCGTGGTTTCATTCGACCAAGCACATCACCGTGGGGAGCTCCTGTTTTGTTTGTCAAGAAGAAAGATGGTACATTCAGGTTGTGTATCGACTACCGAGAGTTGAACAAACTTACCATCAAGAACCGCTACCCACTACCGAGAATCGACGACTTATTTGATCAACTACAAGGCTCGTCTGTTTATTCAAAGATTGACTTACATTTCGGGTATCATCAAATGCGGGTGAAAGAAGATGATATTCTAAAGACTGCTTTCAGAACACGTTACGGTCATTACGAGTTTATGGTCATGCCGTTTGGTTTAACTAATGCACCAGCTGTGTTCATGGACCTTATGAACCGAGTGTGTGGACCATACCTTGACAAGTTTGTCATTGTTTTCATTGATGACATACTTATTTACTCAAAGAATGACCAAGAACACGGTGAACATTTGAGAAAGGTGTTAGAAGTATTGAGGAAGGAAGAATTGTACGCTAAGTTTTCAAAGTATGCATTTTGGTTGGAAGAAGTTCAATTCCTCGGTCACATAGTGAACAAAGAAGGTATTAAGGTGGATCCGGCAAAGATAGAAACTGTTGAAAAGTGGGAAACCCCGAAAACTCCGAAACACATACGCCAGTTTTTAGGACTAGCTGGTTACTACAGAAGGTTCATCTAAGACATTTCCAGAATAGCAAAACCCTTGACTGTATTAACGCATAAAGGGAAGAAATTTGAATGGAATGATGAACAAGAGAAAGCATTTCAGTTATTGAAGAAAAAGCTAACTACGGCACCTATATTGTCATTGCCTGAAGGGAATGATGATTTTATGATTTATTGTGACGCATCAAAGCAAGGTCTCGGTTGTGTATTAATGCAACGAACGAAGGTGATTGCTTATGCGTCTAGACAATTGAAGATTCACGAACAAAATTATACGACGCATGATTTGGAATTAGGCGCGGTTGTTTTTGCATTAAAGACTTAGAGGCACTACTTATATGGGGTCAAAAGTATTATATATACCGACCACAAAAGTCTTCAACACATATTTAATCAGAAACAACTGAATATGAGGCAGCGTAGGTGGATTGAATTATTGAATGATTACGACTTTGAGATTCGTTACCACCCGGGGAAGGCAAATGTGGTAGCCGATGCCTTGAGCAGGAAGGACAGAGAACCCATTCGAGTAAAATCTATGAATATAATGATTCATAATAACCTTACTACTCAAATAAAGGAGGCGCAACAAGGAGTTTTAAAAAAGGGAAATTTAAAGGATGAAATAGCTAAAGGATCGGAGAAGCATCTTAATATTCGGGAAGACGGAACCCGGTATAGGGCTGAAAGGATTTGGGTACCAAAATTTGGAGATATGAGAGAAATGGTACTTAGAGAAGCTCATAAAACCAGATACTCAATACATCCTGGAACGGGGAAGATGTACAAGGATCTCAAGAAACATTTTTGGTGGCTGGGTATGAAAGCCGATGTTGCTAAATACGTAGGAGAATGTTTGACGCGTTCTAAGGTCAAAGCTGAGCATCAGAAACCATCAGGTCTACTTCAACAACCCGAAATTCCGGAATGGAAATGGGAAAACATTACCATGGATTTCATCACTAAATTACCAAGGACTGCAAGTGGTTTTGATACTATTTGGGTAATAGTTGATCGTCTCACTAAATCAGCACACTTCCTGCCAATAAGAGAATATGACAAGATGGAGAAGTTAGCACGACTGTATTTGAAGGAAGTCGTCTTCAGACATGGAATACCAATCTCTATTATCTCTGATAGGGATGGCAGATTTATTTCAAGATTCTGGCAGACATTACAGCAAGCATTAATTCGTCTAGACATGAGTACTGCCTATCATCCACAAACTGATGGGCAGAGCGAAAGGACGATACAAACGCTTGAAGACATGCTACGACCATGTGTTATTGATTTCGGAAACAGTTGGGATCGACATCTACCGTTAGCAGAATTTTCCTACAACAACAGCTACCATTCAAGCATTGAGATGGCGCCGTTTGAAGCACTTTATGGTAGAAAGTGCAGGTCTCCGATTTGTTAGAGTGAAGTGGGGGATAGACAGATTACGGGTCCGGAGATTATATAAGAAACTACCAAGAAGATCATCCAAATTCAACAACGGTTGAAAACCGCCCAAAGTCGATAAAAGAGCTACGCTGACATTAAAAGAAAAGATATAGAATTTGAAATTGGAGAGATGGTCATGCTTAAAGTTGCACCTTGGAAAGGCGTTGTTCGATTTGGTAAACGAGGGAAATTAAATCCAAGGTATATTGGACCATTCAAGATTATTGATCGTGTCGGACCAGTAGCTTACCGACTTGAGTTACCTCAACAACTCGCGGCTGTACATAACACTTTCCACATCTCGAATTTGAAGAAATGTTTTGCTAAAGAAGATCTCACTATTCCGTTAGATGAAATCCAAATCAATGAAAAACTTCAATTCATCGAAGAACCCGTCAAAATAATGGATCGTGAGGTTAAAAGACTTAAGCAAAACAAGATACCAATTGTTAAGGTTCGATGGAATGCTCGTAGAGGACCCGAGTTCACCTGGGAGCGTGAAGATCAGATGAAGAAGAAATACCCGCATCTATTTCCAGAAGATTCGTCAACACCTTCAACAGCTTAAAATTTCGGGACGAAATTTATTTAACGGGTAGGTACTATAGTGGCCCGAACTTTTCCATGTTTATATATATTAATTGAGATTGATATTTACATGATTAAATGTTTCCAACATGTTAAGCAATCAAACTTGTTAAGACTTGATTAATTGAAATATGTTTCATATAGACAATTGACCACCCAAGTTGACCGGTGATTCACGAACGTTAAAACTTGTAAAAACTATATGATGAAATATATATGGATATATATATATCGTTAACATGATACTATGATAAGTAAACATATCATTAAGTATATTAACAATGAACTACATATGTAAAAACAAGACTACTAACTTAATGATTTTTAAACGAGACATATATGTAACGATTATCGTTGTAAAGACATTTAATGTATATATATCATATTAAGAGATATTCATAAATGATAATATCATGATAATATAATAATTTAAAATCTCATTTGATATTATAAACATTGGGTTAACAACATTTAACAAGATCGTTAACCTAAAGGTTTCAAAACAACACTTACATGTAACGACTAACGATGACTTAACGACTCAGTTAAAATGTATATACATGTAGTGTTTTAATATGTATTTATACACTTTTGAAAGACTTAAATACACTTATCAAAATACTTCTACTTAACAAAAATGCTTACAATTACATCCTCGTTCAGTTTCATCAACAATTCTACTCGTATGCACCCGTATTCGTACTCGTACAATACACAGCTTTTAGATGTATGTACTATTGGTATATACACTCCAATAATCAGCTCTTAGCAGCCCATGTGAGTCACCTAAAACATGTGGGAACCATCATTTGGCAACTAGCATGAAATATCTCATAAAATTACAAAAATATGAGTAATCATTCATGACTTATTTACATGAAAACAAAATTACATATCCTTTATATCTAATCCATACACCAACGACCAAAAACACCTACAAACACTTTCATTCTTCAATTTTCTTCATCTAATTGATCTCTCTCAAGTTCTATCTTCAAGTTCTAAGTGTTCTTCATATATTCTACAAGTTCTAGTTACATAAAATCAAGAATACTTTCAAGTTTGCTAGCTCACTTCCAATCTTGTAAGGTGATCATCCAACCTCAAGAAATCTTTGTTTCTTACAGTAGGTTATCATTCTAATACAAGGTAATAATCATATTCAAACTTTGGTTCAATTTCTATAACTATAACAATCTAATTTCAAGTGATGATCTTACTTGAACTTGTTTTCGTGTCATGATTCTGCTTCAAGAACTTCGAGCCATCCAAGGATCCGTTGAAGCTAGATCCATTTTTCTATTTTCCAGTAGGTTTATCCAAGGAACTTAAGGTAGTAATGATGTTCATAACATCATTCGATTCATACATATAAAGCTATCTTATTCGAAGGTTTAAACTTGTAATCATAAGAACATAGTTTAGTTAATTCTAAACTTGTTCGCAAACAAAAGTTAATCCTTCTAACTTGACTTTTAAAATCAACTAAACACATGTTCTATATCTATATGATATGCTAACTTAATGATTTAAAACCTGAAAACATGAAAAACACCGTAAAACCGGATTTACGCCGTCGTAGTAACATCGCGGGCTGTTTTGGGTTAGTTAATTAAAAACTATGATAAATTTTGATTTACAAGTTGTTATTTTGAGAAAATGATTTTTATTATGAACATGAAACTATATCCAAAAATTATGGTTAAACTCAAAGTGAAAGTATGTTTTCTAAAATGGTCATCTAGACGTCGTTCTTTCGACTGAAATGACTACCTTTACAAAAACGACTTGTAACTTATTTTTATGACTATAAACCTATACTTTTTCTGTTTATATTCATAAAATAGAGTTCAATATGAAACCATAGCAATTTGATTCACTCAAAACGGATTTAAAATGAAGAAGTTATGGGTAAAACAAGATTGGATAATTTTTCTCATTTTAGCTACGTGAAAATTGGTAACAAATCTATTCCAACCATAACTTAATCAACTTGTATTGTATATTATGTAATCTTGAGATACCATAGACACGTATACAATGTTTCGACCTATCATGTCGACACATCTATATATATTTCGGAACAACCATAGACACTCTATATGTGAATGTTGGAGTTAGCTATACAGGGTTGAGGTTGATTCCAAAATATATATAGTTTGAGTTGTGATCAATACTGAGATACGTATACACTGGGTCGTGGATTGATTCAAGATAATATTTATCGATTTATTTCTGTACATCTAACTGTGGACAACTAGTTGTAGGTTACTAACGAGGACAGCTGACTTAATAAACTTAAAACATCAAAATATATTAAAAGTGTTGTAAATATATTTTGAACATACTTTGATATATATGTATATATTGTTATAGGTTCATGAATCAACCAGTGGCCAAGTCTTACTTCCCGACGAAGTAAAAATCTGTGAAAGTGAGTTATAGTCCCACTTTGAAAATCTAATATTTTTGGGATGAGAATACATGCAGGTTTTATAAATGATTTACAAAATAGACACAAGTACGTGAAACTACATTCTATGGTTGAATTATCGAAATCGAATATGCCCCTTTTTATTAAGTCTGGTAATCTAAGAATTAGGGAACAGACACCCTAATTGACGCGAATTCGAAAGATAGATCTATTGGGCCTAACAAACCCCATCCAAAGTACCAGATGCTTTAGTACTTCAAAATTTATATCATATCCGAAGGGTGTCCCGGAATGATGGGGATATTCTTATATATGCATCTTGTTAATGTCGGTTACCAGGTGTTCACCATATGAATGATTTTTATCTCTATGTATGGGATGTGTATTGAAATATGAAATCTTGTGGTCTATTATTATGATTTGATATATATAGGTTAAACCTATAACTCACCAACATTTTTGTTGACGTTTTAAGCATGTTTATTCTCAGGTGATTATTAAGAGATTCCGCCGTCGCATACTTAAATAAGGACGAGATTTGGAGTCTATGCTTGTATGATATTGTGTAAAAACTACATTTAAGAAACTTATTTTGTTGTAACATATTTGTATTGTAAACCATTATGTAATGGTCGTGTGTAAACAGGATATTTTAGATTATCATTATTTGATAATCTACGTAAAGCTTTTTAAAACCTTTATCTATGAAATAAAGGTTATGGTTTGTTTTAAAAATGAATGCAGTCTTTGAAAAACGTCTCATATAGAGGTCAAAACCACGCAACGAAATCAATTAATATGGAACGTTTTTAATCAATAAGAACGGGACATTTCATTGGTCTTGTGATTTGAGGTTGTAAGTGTCAAATGGTGTTGTTAGTCACTAATACACTTTTAGATTAATGAAAGAAGTGTTAATGGGTGAGTTTGACTTGATTGTGAGTCTAAGTAATTAAAATGGGTCGAAAATGTGCTAGTTGACCTAATTGGGTGAAATGGGTATGAAATGCCATAAGTTTGTGTTAGTTGAAGATAGTAGACTTTAATTCACTAGCTTTAGTGATTAAAGTCGGGTCTTGGCCATTTAAGGGCGGTTTTGGTGTGGTTGAGTCATTTAATGCGAATCGGGTCATTAAATGCTCAAGTATGTGTAATGTGGTTAATTCCACTAGTTGTGTAATTGAATGTGTACTTATATAATAGGTACTTTGCTTTGAAGTCTTCGGAAGCATTAAATCACCACCGAAGTGTTAAGGTGAGTGGAATAATTATATTCGTGCATATATGATGTATTTATTTGTGTAGTATGAGTGGTGAATTGTCGAGGTGTTAAGACACCACTTTTCACGTGATGGGTGAAGCATCGAGGTGTTAAGATGCCACCTAGGGGTGAAGTGTCGAGGTGTTAAGGCACCACTCCGTAGAATAGATGGGTGAAGCATCGAGGTGTTAAGATGCCACTCGAGGTGAAGTATCGAAGTGTTAAGATGCCACCCGTGGGGTTAGTGTACGAGGTGTTAAGTGCACTAATGGTTGTTATGAACTCCGACGGTCTTTAATGTGACAACCCAGAAATTTCCAACCAAATTTAAACTTTAATCTTTATATGTTTCCGACACGATAAGCAATATTTGTTAAGTTAAATTTCAAGAATTTTAAACTATGTTCATACATTCATTCAACCTCGACCAAGTTCCAACGATTCACGAACCATTAAACGAATATGATTATATATGTATATGTGTATATATATTATAACTTGAAACGTAAACAAAATATTAGATTAAATACTTTACATGATTGTATCTGTTTCAAAATGTTTATCAATGGAATTAGAAGATAAGATCAAATGATTGAATTATCAGATATATTAAATTATGATTACAAGTCTCTGTTGAAAGGCCCACATTGATTTGAGAAATCTTTCCATTTTAACAATAAATGGTAAAGTGATTTATAAATAAGAACAAATTGTCAATCATTGAGAACTAGACAAATGATAGAGGAAGATTGAATCTCATAAAGACTCGATTGATCTATTTAGTTTCAAACGTACAAAAACATTTTCAGTTTAAAAAGAACTTTATTATTAAAACGTATATAACTTTTATAAATATCTAGAACCACTTTTGACAATTCATTACTTAACTAGAATGATAAAGATAACGATATTTATATTTTATTTTATTATATATATATATATATATATATATATATATATATATATATATATATATATATATATATATATAACAATTTAAATTAATATTATATATATTTTTACGCGTATTATACGTACATAGTTTTATACTTTTACTATACTTAAACTTTACCTTTACTTTATTTTTACTTTACTTTAACTTTAATAATTCACTTTAATAATTCATACTTTAATAATTTACTTTAATAATCCATACTTTAATAATTCACTTTAATAATTCATACTTTAATAATTCACTTTAATAATTCATACTTTAATAATTCACTTTAATAATTCATACTTTAATAATTCACTTTAATAATTCAAAAATCTATTATAAATAGAATTCAATAGGTTTCATTATTTCATAGAAACTTGAAAATATTTTTCTCTAAACTCTCTCAATCGATTTACATATATATATTTACTCCGTATTATTTCAAGATATTATTAGTATACATAAAATATTACGACGGAGTGCTGTCCGAGTGATTTCGAAATTGTTTTTCGAGTAGGATAGGATTAAGAAAATTATGGGTTATAGCTATGGAGGTGATTGAGTATGGTTCATGGGTATGCTCGTGAGGTCAATATAGTGTTTATCATTTCCGTTGCGTCTACGTACCTTTCCTGCAATATTGAATCTCAATATTGATAAGTGAGTACTCATAATTTAACTTTTACATACTAATAGTGTATCCCTGACTAGTGCTCGAGTATTTAGGATTATGCATGCTTGTACTTTTGATATTGCCCTTAGACAGGTTAGGTTGAATCTTGAATTAGTTACTCTTGCGGTTGAGATAAGGTATAAGATATGCATGTCCTTGGAAAGCTAGCAAAAAATTAAGAACTTTTCCTTTAGATATCGAATGGTTTCGATGAACGGATTAGAAGTTATAATCAATTGAATTTTCGATATTTTTATTAAAAATGATTATTATTATCGTCGTTTTTATCGTCGTTCCAGTTTTATCTTATTATTATCATTATTATTATCTTTATCAATAAAAGGGATTTATCATTAAAAATTATTATTTTTTTTTATTATTACTATCGTTATTATCGTTAAAGTTATAATTAGTATTATTATTATTATCCAATTATTATTATTATTATTATTATTATTATTATTATTAGTATTATTATTATTATTATTATTATCATTATTAATATATATATCATTATTTAAAAATGGTTATTGTTATTGTTATTATTATTATTACTATATTATCATTAAGATAATTATTAGTATTATCATTAGTAATGTTATAGTAACTATCATTATTAATATTAAATATTAGTGTAACTAAAACAAATATTTGTAACACCTAATTATTTTGATTACTATTATTATCATTATTATGAACACGATATAAAAGACGATTAAAAGCTATTAAACGAAACGATTAGGAAATAATGAGTAAGAGTATCATGATGAAATTAAAATATTATAAGATATTGATTTAGATAAAATTATTGTTCTTATTATTTTTTATCATTACTATTATTATTAAAAGTATCGTTAGTATTAAAACTATCATTTTAACAAAAATTATCATTTTAATAGAAATGTCATTGTTACTATAAAATATTATTATTGTTATTATTTTAAATAGAATTATTATTTTAAAGATAATATTAAAAATTATCGTAAATATTAAAGTTATCATAATTAGAATTATCGTTTTATCATAATGTCATCTTAGTAATTATAAATATTGATATTTTTATAATAATAATTATTATTACAAAATAATACAACTTTTACTTACTATCATTATAGATATTATTTTATCAAATAAATATGTGATACCAACATATTTTACTACGTGTAATAACTTACTTTAATAATACCTATCATATTATCTTTATGATATTAAATGAACCCTATAAATTTTATTACTTAATATATATAAAAGTATATTTTATTATATAAATTTAATATAAAATTTTATTTATTAATAAATAAATTATATTATTTACTCTAATAAATCTTTTAAAAATATTTAAAAATATAAAACGACGATATTTAAACTATATATTAATCATGTATAGATTTTTGGAAATTATTTTGAGTCAAATTTACTTTTGTTGACTTTTACATATTAGTCTCGAGCATTAGGATTGTGGTACACTATGACTTGACCTAATTTGTTAGACAAATATTGACCAACACATAAATATATATAATTAATTTAGGTTCGTGAATCCGAGGCCAACCTTGCACTTGTTCAATGACGTTATATGTATTTTTACTACGAAATACAGTATGGTGAGTTTCATTTGCCTTTTTACCCTTTATATTTTTGGGACTAAGAATACATGCGCTTTTATAAATGTTTGACGAAATAGACACAAGTAATTGAAACTACATTCTATGGTTGAATTATCGAAATCGAATATGCCCCTTTTTATTAAAGTCTGGTAATCTAAGAATTAGGGAACAGACACACTAATTGACGCGAATCCTAAAGATAGATCTATTGGGCCTAACAAACCCCATCCAAAGTACCGGATGCTTTAGTACTTCGAAATTTATATCATGTCCGAAGGAGGATCCGGAATGATAGGGGATATTCTTATATGTATCTAGTTAATGTCGGTTACCAGGTGTTCACCATATGAATGATTATTTTTGTCTCTATGCATGGGACGTATATTTATGAGAACTGTAAATGAAATTCTTGTGGTCTATTAAAATGATGGAAATAAATGATTATGATAAACTAATGAACTCACCAACCTTTTGGTTGACACTTTAAAACATGTTTATTCTCAGGTGTTTAAGAAATCTTCCGTTGTGCATTTGCTCATTTTAAAGATATTACTTGGAGTCTTTCATAGCATATTTCGAAGAACGTTGCATTCGAGTCATTGAGTTCATCAAAGATTATTATTAAATCAATTTATAGTTGGATAGTGGATATTATGAAATGGTATGCATGCCTGTCAATTTTCGATGTAAAGAAAGTTTGTCTTTTAAAAACGAATGCAATGTTTGTAAAATGTATCATATAGAGGTCAAATACCTCGCAATGTAATCAACTATTGTGAATCGTTTATAATGTATATGAACGGGTCCTTTCAGTTGGTATCAGAGCGGTGGTCTTAGCTAACCAGGTCTGCATTAGTGTGTCTAACTGATAAGTCGATAGGATGCATTAGTGAGTCTGGACTTCGACCGTGTCTGCATGTCAAAAGTTTTGCTTATCATTTTGTATCAAAAATTAACTACTTATCATCCTCAGAAAATTACCTGCTTATCATTTTTAGTCTAAGACACGTCTTGCTGCATTGATTGCATGAATAGTGTATAGACAAAAATTCATATCTTAGCATATCTGCTAAATCATATCAGCTAAATCATATCTTATCGTATCTGTTACTTTAAACTTTGCCTGACATATCCCGCAAAGTCCTCCGTAATCTACGAAATCTTTTGATCTATATATATATATATATATATATATATATATATATATATATATATATATATATATATATATATATATATATATATATATTCTATGTAATTAGAATACCATCCGTTAGCCAAAATCATTTCATATCGGGAAAAAAAAAATCCTTTATCCAATCGTACGAAATGGAATTCGTCATCAGTTCAAGTCACTCAGATTCCGAAATGGAATCCCATTCAAGCTCCGAAAGCAGTGTGACCGGAAAGATCAACCAATTAGTCATCACCTATTCTGGATGAATTGGGGATAGGTTCGTAGCCTCCTCAATCATTGGAGACAAGAAGAAGGTGATCCCTTCCATCCACCACATTGCCCTCTTGACGAAGAACCTGAAGCACTTACCGGCGAACCTATCCGAAACACCATTTTCTCGCTCATTTCCAGAGTATCTCGTCACGATTATATATTACATCAAATTTTAGATTTTATTTATCCGCTCGTCCGAACCGACAATCACCCCAGTGTAATAGAAGAAGTCAACGAGCTTCGCGCTCGGGTAGTGGCTTTGGAGAATATGATGCAGAGATTACAAACACCAGCAGCAGCATCAACAGCATAACCAGTACCACCATCATCAACGCCAACAGTACCAATACCACCTTCAACCACAACCGCGTCGTAAACCTCAACTTCACAATCTGTCCCACGAGCATCAACGTCATATGCACCATAAATACCAAGGAGTACCAACAACAATAACTGATGAAGTATTAATTCATAACTTCATTGGAGAAACATTTCCGCGGCGATTATGTAATCTCTAAAGTCTTAGAGATTATCTAATCTAGCCCTAACCATAAATCAGTTAAGCGAACCAAAATGATAGAAGGAAGAGTAGAAACCCTGACAAAAATGGTGTGTGATTAACAAGCTAAACTTACTTTACCAACATCATCAACAGTACCGTCAGCGTTACCAGCATCGTCAGTACAGTCAACATCCGAATCAACAACACCGATAACATCACAAACTCCGTCAGTTCAAGAATCACTGTGGACATCATTACGAATCAATAACGTGTATATTGTATCAACGAGTTATGAAGAATTAACTCATTCCCTCTGAAGAAATTATATGTATATTTTATATTTATATTTATATATATATATATATATATATATATATATATATATATATATATATATATATATATATATATATATATATATATATATATATATATATATATATTTTGAAATAAATCTTTCCGTGCTAAGCTATTGAGTGTGAATCTTAACTACTCGGTTAATTCATAATACAAATATGCAATAATGTACGTCCTTCGGCCGCAACTTAACCAGCGTTAACTACAATCTCTGTCGCAACTCAACAAATTCCAATTCATAATAAATCAAGTATATATTTGATTTTACACTTTCATCATCGATGTACCCGAAACTTTTCAGATAACATCATTCGTACTTTGCGAAATTCACAAGAATTTCACGAACCGAACATCATACATCAACACATAATGAAGTATTGATTCATAATTTCAATGTCATTAAAGAAATACTGCGTAAAAGTTATGTACTTTTTAAAGCCTTTAGGGATTATTCAATTCTAGTTTCAACCGTAAATCAAATGAGTTTAATTTAACATTAACTCATTAAATTTATGTTACATCTGAAGAAAATATACATATATATATTTTCATAAAGACTGTAATAAAATTCTTTTGTACAAAATATTAATTGTGAAATTTTTTTTTAACGGGTAGGTAATACCCGAGAGATATATAAATTCACAATTAATATGTTACATTCTTCGAATCTGATTCAGCAAATCATCCATTATACTCCCTACTTTCACAACAATATACATTCGTTTATAGAAATCAAAACAACCATACTCATTCAAAATTTAATTACATATTCTAATTTTGAAATCTCAATATTCAACTTGAGATATGACCAAAATCATCACTCTTAGATCCTTACATCTTTCACAAGCTATATTTTGACTTCAAAACTGTGTTAGAACATCAAATGTATGTTAACGATTACAATCTGTGTTCAAACCCTTCAAAAATTTCTGAAGACACTTCGAATGATGAGCAATCGAGATGATGATCCAACCACATGTTACCCACAGTTATGTACCCGAAAAACTCTTAAAACCAAAGTAAAAGTTTAAACAACGTATCCGCGTCAGATTCTTTGGCATTTATTAGCAAAAATAACTTTGCGACTCCTATTCAAAGTAGCCAGTTTTGTCACAGCTCTAGCAAGTCAACTTCGACTTTTCAGTTAGACTAACCTTATTATAAACTTGAGATATACACCATCGTTACCAGGGAACCTTTTACATTCCACCACATTATTAGCAGATGTACCAACAACTTCATTATCCTTTGACTTTAGCCTCTCCAAAAAGTCATTATAATTATTCATTGAAACCCCATCATTTACTCATTCGCATCTTGTAATGAGAATTGCTATACGAATCATTGGGAATTAGCAATCAGTATTTTGAAATCTCGCAGCATGTCTACGCCAACAGTTATATGTGTATATATATAACGTCTATCTTCTGGACTTAATTTGAATGTGAAGTTTCTGAAAAACACTCCGAACTACGAATTGGTTCTCCGAAAATGGAAAAAAAATGCTGATGAAGCAGCAAAAACTATAAACGACTTTAAATGGTAAAAGCTGGATGATAATGATGAAGTGTGCTGGCAAAGCGCGGAAAAAGAGAAGTTTTGAAACTGAAAAACGGATTGAGCAAAGTAGGAAGGAGGCTGTGGACAAATTACAAAGACTGAACCTGACTTTAAAGGATCCAAATGATTCAGTACCTGCTGAAGTCATTAACGAATACCTTGCTTCTGACTCTAAACCCCTGCGGACAATATTCTTCATCATCCTCTAATATTAGAAATTCTAAAATATCATCATATCTTTCATTATAAATATCCTCCATATTTCTGAAGATATTTTCTTAATTTTTCTTATTTGAAATCATTTACCTCTTCGCGCTATCTGTATTACATCATAAAAGAAACTATTTTAGTTTCTAAATTCTGAAACATTCAAGTTTAAAATAGGAATATTTTGAAGTAGTGTTAGGAACTGAAGCATGAATTAGTATAATATAATGACACTTGATCAATGTGATTATATTACAGTAAGTCATGCTGAGTTTCTAAATGGAACGTGATGATTCACAGATCATAACATCATCATGTGCCATGTTATACGACTCTTGTATTCTATTTAACCTCTAAAATATCAAGAAAATATTTCTTGATGATTCGGCCTTTTCCAAGGTATTCTAGTAATTTGACAAGTCAAGATCGTGCCATCACAATTTCCTTCCTAGAACATTAACAATGTTCATTCTGAAATTTATATCTGTGAATTCTGGACCATTACAAGCGGTGCTTAATCGCAAGAAGAAGAAACGAAAGGACAAAACTCCGAAATAGAAATTGGGGTATAAATTGCAGCAAATAAAAGAGAGCATTAACTGTGAATGATAATGATTATAGAAGACATAAGCAGAGACTTTGAAATATAAGGGAACATATAAAGCCCAACGACAAACCAGAAATTATAAACCATATATATCGATGCATATAGCAATATAAAGACACGGGAGAACTAGAAACACTATAAACCCAAGAGTATAGTAGAAGTAAATAGATTCTTCCGGCGGTAGATGAAAAAAAAGAATGACCGATATGAAAGTTAGAAGTATATCGAGAATCAGAACTGGATGGAGCATATTGATGAATACTTTAAAATATGAGTTGAGGGGGAAAGAATAGAAGGTGATGAAACATGACTAGGAACTTAGAAATCAACATATTTAACTCACACAATGGCGGAATAAGTGAATCAAACCCTCTAGTGAATAGGTTAAGTTTTTTTTTTGATTAATTTAGTCAAACCACAACTAAATCAAGTGTGATTAGATCAACACCTAGAGCTATTATTCACCACCTGGGTGATTTGGACTGAGAGAGAATCGGAGGAGCTCACTAGATCTGAGTGTGTGTAACAAATGAGAGGCTTAACCTAAAATGAAGAACATAAGACTTTATATACCCCGGCTGTTGACTCACCCATACGATTCATTCATCACACGTACGAGTTAGCTTCATCAGCTGTACGGGTGATCACTCACTCGTGTCTTCTCATTTAGGTTGTAATTGTGACTTAGCTCAGCATCAACCGTGCGTATGAGCCTGTCAGCCGTACTAGTGATTCTTCACTCGTACGTCTGACTAAGTCTAATATAGTCAAACATCTAAATCTCGTTCCTGCAGTTCCTGTAACCACATACAAACACGGATAGGAAAATAACGAGCAATCATGGTGGCCTGTAAACTGTTGTACCTGCAATGGACGTGGGTAGATGTCTAGGGACTTGCATAAAATGCATCAACAGGAGGTGTGAGTTGTAAGGAAACGAAGGAGGTGAATTTATAAGAAAATCTCTGACAGAACAATTAAAATGGACGATCGCATTTAAAGCGGATCCTAATTCCCTTGATTACCGGATAGTCAAATCTTATTAAGAAGATTTTCTTCAAATCCATTGAAATCTGGGAATCAATCATATCTACGTCAAATGATAAGATGAATCTACACTTACTCATTTCACTCTTCTATGTTAGCTTCATTCGTACTCTTCATATAAATGGATTGTTTATCCAAATTATTCGCTGATGATAAAACTCTAATTTTCAGCCCGTATGCATCATGAAAACATACTTATTATCATTCACGACCTTTCCACTCAAATTTCGGGACGAAATTTCTTTAACGGGTAGGTACTGTGACAACCCGGAAATTTCCAACCAAATTTAAACTTTAATCTTTATATGTTTCCGACACGATAAGCAATATTTGTTAAGTTAAATTTCAAGAATTTTAAACTATGTTCATACATTCATTCAACCTCGACCAAGTTTCAACGATTCACGAACCATTAAACGAATATGATTATATATGTATATGTGTATATATATTATAACTTGAAACGTAAACAAAATATTAGATTAAATACTTTACATGATTGTATCTGTTTCAAAATGTTTATCAATGGAATTAGAAGATAAGATCAAATGATTGAATTATCAGATATATTAAATTATGATTACAAGTCTCTGTTGAAAGGCCCACATTGATTTGAGAAATCTTTCCATTTTAACAATAAATAGTAAAGTGATTTATAAATAAGAACAAATTGTCAATCATTGAGAACTAGACAAATGATAGTGGAAGATTGAATCTCATAAAGACTCGATTGATCTATTTAGTTTCAAACGTACAAAAATATTTTCAGTTTAAAAAGAACTTTATTATTAAAACGTATATAACTTTTATAAATATCTAGGACCACTTTTGACAATTCATTACTTAACTAGAATGATAAAGATAACGATATTTATATTTTATTTTATTATATATATATATATATAACGATTTAAATTAATATTATATATATTTATACGCGTATTATACGTACATAGTTTTATACTTTTACTATACTTAAACTTTACCTTTACTTTATTTTTACTTTACTTTAACTTTAATAATTCACTTTAATAATTCATACTTTAATAATTCACTTTAATAATCCATACTTTAATAATTCACTTTAATAATTCATACTTTAATAATTCACTTTAATAATTCATACTTTAATAATTTACTTTAATAATTCATACTTTAATAATTCACTTTGATAATTCAAAAATCTATTATAAATAAAATTCAATAGGTTTCATTATTTCATAGAAACTTGAAAATATTTTTCTCTAAACTCTCTCAATCGATTTACATATATATATTTACTCCGTATTATTTCAAGATATTATTAGTATACATAAAATATTACGACGAAGTGCTGTCCGAGTGATTTCGAAATTGTTTTTTGAGTAGGATAGGATTAAGGAAATTATGGGTTATAGCTATGGAGGTGATTGAGTATGGTTCATGGGTATGCTCGTGAGATCAATATAGTGTTTATCATTTCCGTTGCGTCTACGTACCTTTCCTGCAATATTGAATCTCAATATTGATACGTGAGTACTCATAATTTAACTTTTACATACTAATAGTGTATCCCTGACTAGTGCTCGAGTATTTAGGATTATGCATGCTTGTACTTTTGATATTGCCCTTAGACAGGTTAGGTTGAATCTTGAATTAGTTACTCTTGCGGTTGAGATAAGGTATAAGATATGCATGTCCTTGGAAAGCTAGCGAAAAATTAAGAACTTTTCCTTTAGATATCGAATGGTTTCGATGAACGGATTAGAAGTTATAATCAATTGAATTTTCGATATTTTTATTAAAAATGATTATTATTATCGTCGTTTTTATCGTCGTTCCAGTTTTATCTTATTATTATCATTATTATTATCTTTATCAATAAAAGGGATTTATCATTAAAAATTGTTATTTTTTTTATTATTACTATCGTTATTATCGTTAAAGTTATAATTTGTATTATTATTATTATCCAATTATTATTATTATTATTATTATTATTATTATTATTATTATTATTAGTATTATTATTATTATTATTATTATTATTATTATTATTATTATCATTATTAATATATATATCATTATTTAAAAATGGTTATTGTTATTGTTATTATTATTATTACTATATTATCATTAAGATAATTATTAGTATTATCATTAGTAATGTTATAGTAACTATCATTATTAATATTAGTGTAACTAAAACAAATATTTGTAACACCTAATTATTTTGATTACTATTATTATCATTATTATGAACACGATATAAAAGACGATTAAAAGCTATTAAACGAAACGATTAGGAAATAATGAGTAAGAGTATCATGATGAAATTAAAATATTATAAGATATTGATTTAGATAAAATTATTGTTCTTATTATTTTTTATCATTACTATTATTATTAAAAGTATCGTTAGTATTAAAACTATCATTTTAACAAAAATTATCATTTTAATAGAAATGTCATTGTTACTATAAAATATTATTATTGTTATTATTTTAAATAGAATTATTATTTTAAAGATAATATTAAAAATTATCGTAAATATTAAAGTTATCATAATTAGAATTATCATTTTATCATAATGTCATCTTAGTAATTATAAATATTGATATTTTTATAATAATTATTATTATTACAAAATAATACAACTTTTACTTACTATCATTATAGATATTATTTTATCAAATAAATATGTGATACCAACATATTTTACTACGTGTAATAACTTACTTTAATAATACCTATCATATTATCTTTATGATATTAAATGAACCCTATAAATTTTATTACTTAATATATATAAAAGTATATTTTATTATATAAATTTAATATAAAATTTTATTTATTAATAAATAAATTATATTATTTACTCTAATAAATCTTTTAAAAATATTTAAAAATATAAAACGACGATATTTAAACTATATATTAATCATGTATAGATTTTTGGAAATTATTTTGAGTCAAATTTACTTTTGTTGACTTTTGCATATTAGTCTCGAGCATTAGGATTGTGGTACACTATGACTTGACCTAATTTGTTAGACAAATATTGACCAACACATAAATATATATAATTAATTTAGGTTCGTGAATCCGAGGCAAACCTTGCACTTGTTCAATGACGTTATATGTATTTTTACTACGAAATACAGTATGGTGAGTTTCATTTGCCTTTTTACCCTTTATATTTTTGGGACTGAGAATACATGCGCTTTTATAAATGTTTGACGAAATAGACACAAGTAATTGAAACTACATTCTATGGTTGAATTATCGAAATCGAATATGCCCCTTTTTATTAAAGTCTGGTAATCTAAGAATTAGGGAACAGACACCCTAATTGACGCGAATCCTAAAGATAGATCTATTGGGCCTAACAAACCCCATCCAAAGTACCGGATGCTTTAGTACTTCGAAATTTATATCATGTCCGAAGGAGGATCCCGGAATGATAGGGGATATTCTTATATGTATCTAGTTAATGTCGGTTACCAGGTGTTCACCATATGAATGATTATTTTTGTCTCTATGCATGGGACGTATATTTATGAGAACTGTAAATGAAATTCTTGTGGTCTATTAAAATGATGGAAATAAATGATTATGATAAACTAATAAACTCACCAACCTTTTGGTTGACACTTTAAAGCATGTTTATTCTCAGGTGTTAAAGAAATCTTCCGCTGTGCATTTGCTCATTTTAAAGATATTACTTGGAGTCTTTCATAGCATATTTCGAAGAACGTTGCATTCGAGTCATTGAGTTCATCAAAGATTATTATTAAATCAATTTATAGTTGGATAGTGGATATTATGAAATGGTATGCATGCCTGTCAATTTTCGATGTAAAGAAAGTTTGTCTTTTAAAAACGAATGCAATATTTGTAAAATGTATCATATAGAAGTCAAATACCTCGCAATGTAATCAACTATTGTGAATCGTTTATAATGTATATGAACGGGTCCTTTTATTTAAACACCGTTCCCTCGTTCGATTGGTTAACCATGGTTGTGTGTGGATTGTAGCATATTATATTGTTTAAACTATATGCTATTGTTATGCTAGCTCGTATGGTGGAAGGTTTGGTAATATACTTGGGATGGTATGATTATTTATATTGCTAGCATGTATGCGGTAAATGTGAAAGTGATTGCAAGTAAGTAGGTTGTATATGTAAACGTATAATTGTTGCACTCACTACGCATTAGCTTACCCCTCTCGTTGTTTATCTTTTTAGATGCAGGTGTGGACAAGGGCAAGGGGGTTGTTGGGCACTAGGTGTCCCTTGATGATGTTATGTTGGAGCTTTTGGAAGTTGGTCTAGCGTTTTGGGTAGTTTAGTCCCAAACCATGCTCGATGTGTTGTTTGGTTTAAAACTATCATTTTGTATTGGTCAAACTTGTATCACATTCGTTAATGGCCTTTGTGCCTTTTGTAAACACTAAACTTGTGTATGTTTTAACGAAACGTGTGGAATGGTTTACATATTTAATTGGCGCGTAAATGTGTAATTTAAAAAAAAAAATTTATCGTATGGAATACGGGTTGGGTTGTTTCATCTGACTCAAGATTAAACACAAGCTCGTTTAATCTTAGCTCGAATCGAGATTTTAACGAGTCGTGCTAAGTGCAACTCGTTTACACCCCAAGTTAGTCGTAAAGTCAATCTCACCCCTTAATTTTTTATTCTATGGAAGGTAAAACAAATTTATAAGGGTAATTTTCATAGATTTGAAATTACTGAAACATCTAAAACGGAGAGTAAGCAACACTATATATTACTCCGTATAGTACAGTACTTAATAGCATGAACACATCTAAAATTTAAGCATTTTGGGAATCCTAAATCAAGGCTCGTTTTTATAAACTCAACTACAATCAACCATAACTTTAACACAACTTTATGCCTATCTAAAAAGATATAACAAAAAACACCATTCAAGGTTAACTAAAAAAGAAGACAAAATTGCATCGTTGGCCCTCGAACTTTGTATCAAACAACATAATTGACCTTTTTCTTTATATTTAATCTAGATGACCTTATACTTTTCAATTGAAGCACGGATGACCCTAATAATAACAATTGTTAATATTTTCCATTAAGTAGGATCATGTGCATTACATCTGAGGGGTATTTCTGTCAATTGATGTTTCCTTTTCTTTCCCTTTCATTTACACCTTCCATCTTCTATCTTCCCATTTAAAACCTAACTTCATCACCATCCTTCAAATCAAAATATCAAAATATTTTCAAGAAGAAAAAATAAAGAATTTGAATATCCAAATAATAATCTAATCTAATATGTATATGTGGATCACAGAAAAATTTAATTCGAGTGCTGTCGGTACATCACCATCCTTCAAATCAAAATATCAAAATATTTTCAAGAATATAAAATAAAGAATTTGAATATCCAAATAATAATCTAATCTAATATGTATATGTGTATCACAGAAAAATTTCATTCGAGTGCTGTTGGTACCGACACACCACCACCAAATTGAAACAATTCCCAAATTGAAGAACAATTTGGTTCGAAGTCAAAACTGGTAGCGGCGATGAACTGTTACCAGCGCACAACAACCAAATTCAAGAACATGATGATTTATAGATGTTACGCATTTCCATTTCCAAATCGAAGAACGTGTTGTTCCTTTAGTTAGTCTATTACCAAATCGAAGAACCGTCAGTCCATTTCTAAATCGAAGAACACGTCAGTCCATTTCCAGATCGAAGAACACGTTCACCTCCGTGAGTTGTTGCAGACTTGCAGTTGCTTCAATTTTAAAGGTTATGATGCAAACCAAAAAAATCAATATAAAAAGTTTAGTTTTTGAGGAAAGTTAGGTTTCAGATTCGCACTATGAGTTAAGAATTAAATGGGTTCCTGTTGAGATTTTATTTTCTGAAATTTAATTTTTTAATCCCTTCCTCACATAAAGCATGGTGTTTAAATCCCATGTGTCAGACCCACAATCCTAGACTCCATCCAATCGCCACGTGTCTTCATTCTCTGATTTTCTAAATTTTTTTTTTTTTATAAAAAAAACCAACTAAAATTACGAATTATCTTCCGTTCCACAATTTTTTTCACCGAACCCTCCCCATTCTTTTCATCTCCTTCATCCTCCTTTCTGCTATTATCGCCGAACACGGTTTCCCAAGGAGTGATAAACCTTAAATTACTGCACGGTTATTCAATTAGTACCCATTCTTGGTAGTTACAACCACACCGTTACCATCTCCGTCGCAACCACGTCGCCTTCTCCCCGGTTGTAATCCAATCCGTCACATCCACTGTCGTTGTTTCCACTGTCGTTGTTTCCACCGTCGTGGTAAGTGAATTCTCTTTTGTTACGATTTTGTAAAAGTTAGGGTTTTAAGATTTGCCGATCAAAATGACGGACGAATGTTTAATAGATTTTGTAAAAGTTAGGGTTTCAAGATTTGGATCAACAGATTTGTTCGTTATTTAATATGCTGAATTGAGAAAATCATTTTTATATTTATGTTAAGCTTTTTTTTTAACATTTGGTTTAATTTATGTGGTTGGGAATTGACTTCTCTAATATGTTGTTCATCCAGCGATTTCTCTAATTTGTAATTATATTTGATTCTTTTATTTTTTTTTCTTACAATTTTTGATTTTATTTAATATTGAGATTTATTTTTTCTAGGGTTTGGTGATTTCCTGATATGAGGAATGAATAGAACAGTCACAAGAGCTGCTTGATTTCTTCATATGTAGTGTTGAGGTATATATTTAAGTTATCATTTGTATCAATAGATCTTAAGAACCATGTGTGTGTAGGCTCAATTTTATTTTTTACAAAGTCTGTTAGACTCTGCTGATGGAATCCCAATTGTTGGTGCTTGACATTTGGTACAAGTATATGTGTAATATGAATGCCATTTGTGGTGGGATCTGAAATAATTGGCTGTTTCATTTCACAATGTCTTTGAAGTAAATTTTGAATCATAGATTGACTGATTTGTTGGTACATGTGTATGTTATTCATTTACATGTACATGGTATCTTTACCCATTTACTGATTTACATACTAATTAATGAGACTAAGTCAGGTACAGGTACATGGTATCTTTACCCATTTACTGATTTACATACAAATTAATGAGACTAAGTCAGGTACAGGTACATGGTATCTTTACCCATTTACATACTAATAGATGTTAAAGGTATATAAAACAAAGGTGGCTATCTTTACCCATTTATGGAATGATATGTTAAAGATATACAAGAAATGGGCTATCCTTACCCATTTACACAGTGATAGATGGATCTGAATTGCGCATTCTCTCCAAGTTGGTGTCTCGGTACTGTTACTACGAAATATTGGCGATATATCAAAGGTATGTATACAACAACAAATGTACATTGTCCCCATTTTCGTAGGTATGATTAGATTTGGATTTCGTATTATCTTAAAAAAAGTGTTGTAACATTTGTGATTTTCATAACTTGGTTTATATTATTTCATTATCACTATTTAGAACTTAAGATTTTTAAGAGTTATAATATAGTGTAGTTTATATTACTAATTATTTTTAATTTCTGATGTTACTTGCACCTTTTTTATTTTTATATACACTAATTGGTTTGCTCCTTACAATTAAAGAAATACTCTGTATTTTTGCTCTTTATGAAACACCAGTTTTTTTTTTTTTTTTTTTTTTTTATGGCTCATATTTAAATGGAAGTTGTGCATTTGTTCATGGATGTCTGTTAAGTAAAAAAAATTAGAGGTTGAACATAATGGTGTGTGTAAGATTGTCCACAAATGTGACATATTCATGATTGGTTATATAAAAAAGGTGCAACTAAACTATTGATGACTTTCTATGTAATTAGTTAATAGAGATTATATGTGTATCTCCAGGTTTTAAATTTTGCTCTGTTACACGATAAGTTGCATCATAACATTGAAATCCAAATGGGATGGGGAAATAATTTTGAATAGCCTAATTGCAGGTTGGTAGCGATGCTCACTCAGAAAGATCCGTATCTACAACTACAAGGTATATATTTATTACAACGTGACACTGTATTATTTTTATAATAGGTGTAAATTTTGAACCATTTGGTAATTAATGGGTTCATTTGAGTCAAATGAGTTGAAAGTAAAAGTGGCACTCTTTAATGCTCATAAATATTATATTACTATTTATAACTTGTCATCTATTACACATTTTCTCTACCCTATATTCGTGTTAATTTGTCAATAACACATTGTGTACATTGTAATTTTTGTATCAGGACAATAGGGTTACTGACCACAGATTAAAAATGAACTTCGAGCTCACTTCATTTCTTGACGATGATATAGACACACCTATTCAGGTACCATTACTTGTATGATTTCCATCCACACCACACACCGATGAGCATATCCGAATGTAAACTGTCAAATAACCCATTTACATATATGTGAAAATGGAGGTGGCAATTGTAACCCATTCACCAAAGATGTAAATTAGAGGTGGCTATTTTAACCAACAGCAATTGTTGGTTAAAAGTGCTACCTCTTTTCAAACCCATTAACTTATATGTGGGTCTATTTGGGTAGTTTATAATCTCAACGGGTCAAATCAAAATAGCTGTAAAATGGCTAACGAGTCAAATAACCAAATTAGTTGAAAGGTTATAAATATTCCAGTGTCTATTTCTTAAAGCTTACACCTTCTAAATCATTATTTTATTAAAAGAAAAAATTATTCGTCTGATTCTGTTAGTTTTAATAAAATTTAGGGTTTTTTTTTGTTGACTCTGCTAAATACAGCAAGTTAAAGTATCCAATTTTTTTTTGGATAAAAGGGTTTGACTCATTAATATGTAATTGTGTATAATTAGTCTTTGAAATACATGCTAATGTTGTTTACTAATTTAATTCTATCATTATAATGCAGGTATAGAACCAGTCACATAAATGTTAGTAAATCGTGTATTACACGAGATCGAGAAGATACTACAAGGCAATACTTTTTAGATTCTTTGCGATATTTGGAGATCGGGTGGTCTTCCGTGTGAGAAATCTGAGCATCAAAGACATGTTTTTTTTGCAGTTGTTGATCTTGAATATCAGGTCATTAATTACATACATATTTTGTTGACGAAAGGGGTATAGAGTCATTTGGGTGGCAATTTTCCCCAATTAAAATATGAAACGGTCAATTTAGGTCAATGTTTTTTTATTACAGTCAAATTGAAAAGATTTGCAAATAAAAGGAACATAACACTGAGTTGAAAGTTACTCTAAGTAGTATTAAAATTAATATTATTTCCTACCATTTCTTTATATAAAAAAAAAACTTTTATGATTTTTGAATTTGAAATATGGGTAATTACTTTCTAATTTATTTAACATTGTGTTCAAACTTTCGTTTAAAAGACGGGCTCATAAAACTATTAACACACATACACTTACTTTTAATGTTATTTGCAGGGTTATTGATGTGCGCAGAGGTGTATATGAAATAGCTTATATTTTACTAGGAAAAACTATTAAATATGATACAATTTTACACAAAATATTTATTTATTTATAGAATGGATATACTTAAACCTTGCTACAACACTTATAGGCAGTGTACCTAATCGTACAGTAGTGTAGTTTTTAGTAAGTCCGGTTCGTTCCACAGGGAAAATCTTTAAACAAAGCTTAACGCTATATTAGTTTAATTTATAAAAATACAAATATATATAAGTAATATTATTATTATAAAGGGGGGTTTTTACCGTTTAATGACCGGTTTGTCGATTTTTAAAACTTTAGTCGCAGAAATAAATAAAAGACTTAATTTAAAGCGTAAAGTAAATAACGATAATGAAATTGCGATAAATAAAAGTGCGATGAAATAAAATTGCGATAATTAAAAATACGATAATTAAAAGTGCAATTAAATACAATAACAATAAATAAAAGTGCGATAATTAGAAGTGCAATTAAATGTAAAATAAAGGAAATTAAATATGAAATAAAATAATTATGCTTATTTAAACTTCCGTAATCATGATATTTGACGTGTTGATTTTAGTTTTATGCCTATGGGTTAATTGTCCTTTGTCCTGGATTATTTAATATGTCCGTCTGGTTTTGTCCATGACAGTCCATCAGTCATAAATATAAAGTGCGAGTGTCCTCGTCAAATTATCCTTATACCCGAAGTCAAATATTCCAACTAATTTTGGACTTAAACTGTAACAAGGTTTTAATACTTTGTTTAATAATTACACCAGGTTATCGACTGCGTGTGACCCAAGGTTTTAATACTTTGTTATCAATTATGCCAAGTGTCCTTGTACATAATTTCATCCCTGTTTTAATAATTCCATAGACTATTAATCCATTCCCGTGTCCGGTTAAATGAACGATTATTCGTACATATAAATATCCCGCCCATCGTGTCCGATCGAGTGTATATGGTTATTTATAGGGACGTTCAATTGTAATCTTTATATTAAAATTAATAAACTATCATTTAGTTAAACAAATATAAAGCCCATTAATAGCCCATAGTCTAATTTCCACAAGTGTCGTTCTTTTGTCCAAACCCCAATTATGGTACAACGCCCAATTACCCAATTTTAATATTTAGCCCAACATCATGATTACTTCGATTTAAATAAGCATAATAATAACTTAGTTACGAGACATTAAATTAAAAAGGTTGAACATAACTTACAATGATTAAAAATAGCGTAGCGTTACACGGACAGAATTTCGACTTACACCCTTATAACATTCGCTAACATACCCTTATTATTAGAATTAAAATTAAAATTAAAATAATATATATATATATATATATATATATATATATATATATATATATATATATATATATATATATATATATATATATATATATATATAATACGTTTACATATAGATAGAGAGATTGATGGATGATATTGATGAACCAAACACTCGTTTTTATAGGGCATGCGGGCTGGAAAAGGTGCTCATGCGATCGCATGAGCTTTGCCCTTCAGGCTCATGCGATCGCATGGTCAGCTGGGGAGGCTCAAAAGTCTACAAAAACGTGGGCTGCTTATTTATTTATTATATAATATAATATATATAATTAAATTTAATTTTATATATATATTATATTATATTCTTGTACTCCGTTGACTTGTAATTTTTAGTCTGTTGCGTCGAGCATTGAGAGTTGACTCTGGTCCCGGTTCCGGATTTTCGAACGTCCTTGCGTACAATTTAATATCTTGTACTTTGCGTTTTGAATCTTGTACTCTTGTAATTTCGAGACGTTTCTTATCAATAATTGGAACCTCTTTGATTGTATTTTGTATTTTTGAGCTTTTTGGTCGTTTGCGTCTTCAATTCGTCGAATCTGTCTTTTGTCTTTACCTTTTATTATTTAAACGAATATCACTTGTAAATAGAACAATTGCAACTAAAAGCTTGTCTTTCTTGAGGAATAATGCTATAAAATATATGTTTGTTTTTAGCATTATCAAATATTCCCACACTTGAGCGTTGCTTGTCCTCAAGCAATATAGTCTTGAAATACTAGAATCACTTCTTTATTCTTCACACTTTGTACATCAGTGATTTCTTTACGGCGGTATAAACAATGGTAGTAACGTTGTGGTTTACAGTCCCACATGACTATAAAATTTAGATCCTTTAAGGAAATTGGATCTTTATGAAAACATTTGATCTTTTGAAAATTAAATCTAGCTTTTACCCTAGATAAGTTTTCCGGAATAACCCTTCACCGGTGTTTGCAAATTCTTTTTGTGGGTTTGGTGGGTTCCAGATTTGAAAACTTTAGCTCAAAACTTGTGGTTTTGTGTCACCCACTTGCTAACCTTGTATTAGGAAAGCAACACGTCCAGTATACTTTCCCCGTATATAACTTTCGGTAAACTACCGTCCGGTTGTAAAAGAAAGCGTTGAACAAGCAACTGTTAAGGCAATGTCCCCTGACATGCTTTTAATTATGGTCTATAACGTGTCGGACGCAATTACTATCCTTTGTAGGAGCAATAGTTGAAATGTCCCGTTCTTATTGATTAAAAACGTTCCATATTAATTGATTTCGTTGCGAGGTTTTGACCTCTATATGAGACGTTTTTCAAAGACTGCATTCATTTTTAAACAAACCATAACCTTTATTTCATCAATAAAGGTTTAAAAAGCTTTACGTAGATTATCAAATAATGATAATCTAAAATATCCTGTTTACACACGACCATTACATAATGGTTTACAATACAAATATGTTACAACAAAATAAGTTTCTTGAATGCAGTTTTTACAAAATATCATACAAGCATGGACTCCAAATCTTGTCCTTATTTAAGTATGCGACAGCGGAAGCTCTTAATAATCACCTGAGAATAAACATGCTTAAAACGTCAACAAAAATGTTGGTGAGTTATAGGTTTAACCTATATATATCAAATCGTAACAATAGACCACAAGATTTCATATTTCAATACACATCCCATACATAGAGATAAAAATCATTCATATGGTGAACACCTGATAACCGACAATAACAAGATGCATATATAAGAATATCCCCATCATTCCGGGACACCCTTCGGATATGATATAAATTTCGAAGTACTAAAGCATCCGGTACTTTGGATGGGGTTTGTTAGGCCCAATAGATCTATCTTTAGGATTCGCGTCAATTAGGGTGTCTGTTCCCTAATTCTTAGATTACCAGACTTAATAAAAAGGGGCATATTCGATTTCGATAATTCAACCATAGAATGTAGTTTCACGTACTTGTGTCTATTTTGTAAATCATTTATAAAACCTGCATGTATTCTCATCCCAAAAATATTAGATTTTAAAAGTGGGACTATAACTCACTTTCACAGATTTTTACTTCGTCGGGAAGTAAGACTTGGCCACTGGTTGATTCACGAACCTATAACAATATATACATATATATCAAAGTATGTTCAAAATATATTTACAACACTTTTAATATATTTTGATGTTTTAAGTTTATTAAGTCAGCTGTCCTCGTTAGTAACCTACAACTAGTTGTCCACAGTTAGATGTACAGAAATAAATCGATAAATATTATCTTGAATCAATCCACGACCCAGTGTATACGTATCTCAGTATTGATCACAACTCAAACTATATATATTTTGGAATCAACCTCAACCCTGTATAGCTAACTCCAACATTCACATATAGAGTGTCTATGGTTGTTCCGAAATATATATAGATGTGTCGACATGATAGGTCGAAACATTGTATACGTGTCTATGGTATCTCAAGATTACATAATATATAATACAAGTTGATTAAGTTATGGTTGGAATAGATTTGTTACCAATTTTCACGTAGCTAAAATGAGAAAAATTATCCAATCTTGTTTTACCCATAACTTCTTCATTTTAAATCCGTTTTGAGTGAATCAAATTGCTATGGTTTCATATTGAACTCTATTTTATGAATCTAAACAAAAAAAGTATAGGTTTCTAGTCGGAAAAATAAGTTACAAGTCGTTTTTGTAAAGGTAGTCATTTCAGTCGAAAGAACGACGTCTAGATGACCATTTTAGAAAACATACTTCCACTTTGAGTTTAACCATAATTTTTGGATATAGTTTCATGTTCATAATAAAAATCATTTTCTCAGAATAACAACTTTTAAATCAAAGTTTATCATAGTTTTTAATTAACTAACCCAAAACAGCCCGCGGTGTTACTACGACGGCGTAAATCCGGTTTTACGGTGTTTTTCGTGTTTCCAGGTTTTAAATCATTAAGTTAGCATATCATATAGATATAGAACATGTGTTTAGTTGATTTTAAAAGTCAAGTTAGAAGGATTAACTTTTGTTTGCGAACAAGTTTAGAATTAACTAAACTATGTTCTAGTGATTACAAGTTTAAACCTTCGAATAAGATAGCTTTATATGTATGAATCGAATGATGTTATGAACATCATTACTACCTTAAGTTCCTTGGATGAACCTACTGGAAAAGAGAAAAATGGATCTAGCTTCAATGGATCCTTGGATGGCTCAAAGTTCTTGAAGCAAAATCATGACACGAAAACAAGTTCAAGTAAGATCATCACTTGAAATAAGATTGTTATAGTTATAGAAATTGAAACAAAGTTTGAATATGATTATTACCTTGTATTAGAATGATAACCTACTGTAAGAAACAAAGATTTCTTGAGGTTGGATGATCACCTTACAAGATTGGAAGTGAGCTAGCAAACTTGAAAGTATTCTTGATTTTATGAAACTAGAACTTTTGGAATTTATGAAGAACACTTAGAACTTGAAGATAGAACTTGAGAGAGTTCAATTAGATGAAGAAAATTGAAGAATGAAAGTGTTTGTAGGTGTTTTTGGTCGTTGGTGTATGGATTAGATATAAAGGATATGTAATTTTGTTTTCATGTAAATAAGTCATGAATGATTACTCATATTTTTGTAATCTTATGAGATATTTCATGCTAGTTGCCAAATGATGGTTCCCACATGTGTTAGGTGACTTACATGGGCTGCTAAGAGCTGATCATTGGAGTGTATATACCAATAGTACATACATCTAAAAGCTGTGTATTGTACGAGTACGAATACGGGTGCATACGAGTAGAATTGTTGATGAAACTGAACGAGAATGTAATTGTAAGCATTTTTGTTAAGTAGAAGTATTTTGATAAGTGTATTGAAGTCTTTCAAAAGTGTATAAATACATATTAAAACACTACATGTATATACATTTTAACTGAGTCGTTAAGTCATCGTTAGTCGTTACATGTAAGTGTTGTTTTGAAACCTTTAGGTTAACGATCTTGTTAAATGTTGTTAACCCAATGTTTATAATATCAAAAGAGATTTTAAATTATTATATTATCATGATATTATGATGTACGAATATCTCTTAATATGATATATATACATTAAATGTCGTTACAACGATAAACGTTACATATATGTCTCGTTTCAAAATCATTAAGTTAGTAGCCTTGTTTTTACATATGTAGTTCATTGTTAATATAATTAATGATATGTTTACTTATCATAATATCATGTTAACTATATATATAACCATATATATGTCATCATATAGTTTTTTTTTACAAGTTTTAACGTTCGTGAATCACCGGTCAACTTGGGTGGTCAATTGTCTATATGAAACCTATTTCAATTAATCAAGTCTTAACAAGTTTGATTGCTTAACATGTTGGAAACATTTAATCATGTAAATATCAATCTCAATTAATATATATAAACATGGAAAAGTTCGGGTCACTACAGTACCTACCCGTTAAATAAATTTCGTCCCGAAATTTTAAGCTGTTGAAGGTGTTGACGAATCTTCTGGAAATAGATGCGGGTATTTCTTCTTCATCTGATCTTCACGCTCCCAGGTGAACTCGGGTCCTCTACGAGCATTCCATCGAACCTTAACAATTGGTATCTTGTTTTGCTTAAGTCTTTTAACCTCACGATCCATTATTTCGACGGGTTCTTCGATGAATTGAAGTTTTTCGTTGATTTGGATTTCATCTAACGGAATAGTGAGATCTTCTTTAGCAAAACATTTCTTCAAATTCGAGACGTGGAAAGTGTTATGTACAGCCGTGAGTTGTTGAGGTAACTCAAGTCGGTAAGCTACTGGTCCGACACGATCAATAATCTTGAATGGTCCAATATACCTTGGATTTAATTTCCCTCGTTTACCAAATCGAACAACGCCTTTCCAAGGTGCAACTTTAAGCATGACCATCTCTCCAATTTCAAATTCTATATCTTTTCTTTTAATGTCAGCGTAGCTCTTTTGTCGACTTTGGGCGGTTTTCAACCGTTGTTGAATTTGGATGATCTTCTCGGTAGTTTCTTGTATAATCTCCGGACCCGTAATCTGTCTATCCCCCACTTCACTCCAACAAATTGGAGACCTGCACTTTCTACCATAAAGTGCTTCAAACGGCGCCATTTCAATGCTTGAATGGTAGTTGTTGTTGTAGGAAAATTCTGCTAACGGTAGATGTCGATCCCAACTGTTTCCGAAATCAATAACACATGCTCGTAGCATGTCTTCAAGCGTTTGTATCGTCCTTTCGCTCTGCCCATCAGTTTGTGGATGATAGGCAGTACTCATGTCCAGACGAGTTCCTAATGCTTGCTGTAATGTCTGCCAGAATCTTGAAATAAATCTGCCATCCCTATCAGAGATAATAGAGATTGGTATTCCATGTCTGGATATGACTTCCTTCAAATACAGTCGTGCTAACTTCTCCATCTTGTCATCTTCTCTTATTGGCAGGAAGTGTGCTGATTTGGTGAGACGATCAACTATTACCCAAATAGTATCAAAACCACTTGTAGTCCTTGGCAATTTAGTGATGAAATCCATGGTAATGTTTTCCCATTTCCATTCTGGGATTTCGGGTTGTTGAAGTAGACCTGATGGTTTCTGATGCTCAGCTTTGACCTTAGAACACGTCAAACATTCTCCTACGTATTTAGCAACATCGGCTTTCATACCCGGCCACCAAAAATGTTTCTTGAGATCCTTGTACATCTTCCCCGTTCCAGGATGTATTGAGTATCTGGTTTTATGAGCTTCTCTAAGTACCATTTCTCTCATATCTCCAAATTTTGGTACCCAAATCCTTTCAGCCCTATACCGGGTTCCGTCTTCCCGAATATTAAGATGCTTCTCCGATCCTTTGGGTATTTCATCCTTTAAATTTCCCTCTTTTAAAACTCCTTGTTGCGCCTCCTTTATTTGAGTAGTAATGTTATTATGAATCATTATATTCATAGATTTTACTCGAATGGGTTCTCTATCCTTCCTGCTCAAGGCATCGGCTACCACATTTGCCTTCCCCGGGTGGTAACGAATCTCAAAATCGTAATCATTCAATAATTCAATCCACCTACGCTGCCTCATATTCAGTTGTTTCTGATTAAATATGTGTTGAAGACTTTTGTGGTCGGTATATATAATACTTTTGACCCCATATAAGTAGTGCCTCCAAGTCTTTAATGCAAAAACAACCGCGCCTAATTCCAAATCATGCGTCGTATAATTTTGTTCGTGAATCTTCAATTGTCTAGACGCATAAGCAATCACCTTCGTTCGTTGCATTAATACACAACCAAGACCTTGCTTTGATGCGTCACAATAAATCACAAAATCATCATTCCCTTCAGGCAATGACAATATAGGTGCCGTAGTTAGCTTTTTCTTCAATAACTGAAACGCTTTCTCTTGTTCATCATTCCATTCAAATTTCTTCCCTTTATGCGTTAATGCAGTCAAGGGTTTTGCTATTCTGGAAAAGTCTTGGATGAACCTTCTGTAGTAACCAGCTAGTCCTAAAAACTGGCGTATGTGTTTCGGAGTTTTCGGGGTTTCCCACTTTTCAACAGTTTCTATCTTTGCCGGATCCACCTTAATACCTTCTTTGTTCACTATGTGACCGAGGAATTGAACTTCTTCCAACCAAAATGCACACTTTGAAAACTTAGCGTACAATTCTTCCTTCCTCAATACTTCTAACACCTTTCTCAAATGTTCACCGTGTTCTTGGTCATTCTTTGAGTAAATAAGTATGTCATCAATGAAAACAATGACAAACTTGTCAAGGTATGGTCCACACACTCGGTTCATAAGGTCCATGAACACAGCTGGTGCATTAGTTAAACCAAACGGCATGACCATAAACTCGTAATGACCGTAACGTGTTCTGAAAGCAGTCTTTGGAATATCATCTTCTTTCACCCGCATTTGATGATACCCGGAACGTAAGTCAATCTTTGAATAAACAGACGAGCCTTGTAGTTGATCAAATAAGTCGTCAATTCTCGGTAGTGGGTAGCGGTTCTTGATGGTAAGTTTGTTCAACTCTCGGTAGTCGATACACAACCTGAATGTACCATCTTTCTTCTTGACAAACAAAACAGGAGCTCCCCACGGTGATGTGCTTGGTCGAATGAAACCACGCTCTAAAAGTTCTTGTAATTGGCTTTGCAGTTCTTTCATCTCGCTGGGTGCGAGTCTGTAAGGAGCACGAGCTATTGGTGCAGCTCCTGGTACAAGATCTATTTGAAATTCAACGGATCGATGTGGGGGTAATCCCGGTAATTCTTTCGGAAATACATCGGGAAATTCTTTTGCAATGGGAACATCATTGATGCTCTTTTCTTCAGTTTGTACTTTCTCGACGTGTGCTAGAACAGCATAGCAACCTTTTCTTATTAGTTTTTGTGCCTTCAAATTACTAATAAGATGTAGCTTCGTGTTGCCCTTTTCTCCGTACACCATTAAGGGTTTTCCTTTTTCTCGTATAATGCGAATTGCATTTTTGTAACAAACGATCTCTGCTTTCACTTCTTTCAACCAGTCCATACCGATTATCACATCAAAACTCCCTAACTCTACTGGTATCAAATCAATCTTAAATGTTTCGCTAACCAGTTTAATTTCTCGATTCCGACATATATTATCTGCTGAAATTAATTTACCATTTGCTAATTCGAGTAAAAATTTACTATCCAAAGGCGTCAATGGACAACTTAATTTAGCACAAAAATCTCTACTCATATAGCTTCTATCCGCACCCGAATCAAATAAAACGTAAGCAGATTTATTGTCAATAAGAAACGTACCCGTAACAAGCTCCGGGTCTTCTTGTGCCTCTGCCGCATTAATATTGAAAACTCTTCCGCGGCCTTGTCCATTCGTGTTCTCCTGGTTCGGGCAATTTCTAATAATGTGGCCCGGTTTTCCACATTTATAACAAACTACATTGGCATAACTTGCTCCGACACTACTTGCTCCGCCATTACTCGTTCCGACACCATTTGTTCCTTTCGTTCTATTAACCCCTGGTCCGTAGACCTCACACTTTGCCGCGCTATGACCATTTCTTTTACACTTGTTGCAAAATTTGGTGCAGAACCCCGAGTGATTCTTTTCACACCTTTGGCATAGCTGCTTCTGATTGTTGTTGTTGTTGCGGTTATTATTGTTGTTGGGATGATTGTTGTAGTTGCTGTTGTTGTTGTTGTTGTTGTTGTTGTTGGGCCGTTTGTTGTAGTTGCGATTGATGTTGCGATTGTTGGGATAATTGTTGCGATTATTGTTGTAATTGCTGTTGTTGTTGTATTGGTGATTCTTATCACCGTTTTCCTCCCACTTTCTTTTGACTTGCTTCACATTGGCCTCTTCAGCAGTCTGTTCTTTAATTCTTTCTTCAATCTGGTTCACTAGTTTGTGAGCCATTCTACATGCCTGTTGTATGGAGGCGGGCTCGTGTGAACTTATATCTTCTTGGATTCTTTCCGGTAATCCTTTCACAAATGCGTCGATCTTCTCTTCCTCATCTTCGAATGCTCCCGGACACAATAGGCACAATTCTGTGAATCGCCTTTCGTACGTGGTAATATCAAATCCTTGGGTTCGTAACCCTCTAAGTTCTGTCTTGAGCTTATTGACCTCGGTTCTTGGACGGTACTTCTCGTTCATCAAGTGCTTGAATGCTGACCACGGTAGTGCGTACGCATCATCTTGTCCCACTTGCTCTAGATAGGTATTCCACCATGTTAACGCAGAACCTGTGAAGGTATGCGTAGCGTACTTCACTTTGTCCTCTTCAGTACACTTACTTATGGCAAACACCGATTCAACCTTCTCGGTCCACCGTTTCAATCCGATCGGTCCTTCGGTTCCATCAAATTCCAAAGGTTTGCAGGCAGTGAATTCTTTGTAGGTGCATCCTACACGATTTCCTGTACTGCTAGATCCAAGGTTATTATTGGTATGTAGCGCAGCCTGTACTGCGGCTATGTTTGAAGCTAGAAAAGTACGGAATTCCTCTTCATTCATATTCACGGTGTGTCGAGTAGTCGGTGCCATTTCCTTCAAAATAGTTAAATGGAACAAGTTAATCATACAGAATATTAAGAGTAGTTAATAGTATTTCGTAGCATAATATGAACTCATTTATAAAAGCTTTTTCTTCATATTAGCGTTTTATAAGTTTAAATTCGGGTAGTACCTACCCGTTAAGTTCATACTTAGTAGCTAATATACAATTCAACTACTACAATTCTATATGAAAAACTGATTGTAATAATATTTCGCGTTCAAACTTTTATACAATATTTTACAAACTTACAATACCGCTTATTTTACATAAAGCATGAAATATAGCACACAATAACTTTGATACAAGATAGTTGTGAAGACAATTCTAGCTAGTACACAAGTCGTTCGGCAAAGGCAATAAAGACACGTAATTCATACGTCCAGAAACAAGTCATGCATTCTGGTTTTACTAGGACTACTTCCCATCCTTGGTCTTGTGCAACATAACCATTATGGCCGTTGATAAGACAGCGTGTTGTAACGTCATCAAAGGGACGAGGGTTACGTAATGTCCAACAGTCCCGTAATAATCTAAAAACCTCATTTCTTACCCCAATTACCGACTCCGTCACTTGTGGAAACGTTTTGTTTAATAGTTGTAGCCCGATGTTCTTGTTCTCACTTTGGTGAGAAGCGAACATTACTAATCCGTAAGCATAACATGCTTCTTTATGTTGCATGTTAGCCGCTTTTTCTAAATCACGAAGTCCAATATTCGGATATATTGAGTCAAAATAATTTCTTAACCCGTTGCGTAAAATAGCATTTGGGTTCCCCGCAATATATGTGTCAAAGTAAACACATCGTAACTTATGGGTTTCCCAATGTGATATCCCCCATCTTTCAAACGAAAGTCTCTTATAAACCAAGACATTCTTGGAACGTTCTTCGAATGTCTTACAAACTGATCTCGCCTTAAATAGTTGTGCCGAAGAATTCTGGCCGACTCTAGACAAGATTTCATCAATCATGTCTCCGGGTAGGTCTCTTAAAATATTGGGTTGTCTATCCATTTTGTGTTTTTAAACTGTAAAATAGACAAGAGTTAGATTCATAAAAAAAAATACTTATTAATACAAGCAATTTTTACATATATCATAAAGCATAAGAACACTATATTCCATATATTACACCACACGAATACAACTATCTTATTCCGACTCGCTCGTTTCTTCTTCTTCGGTTTTGGTTCGTTTTGCCAAGTTTCTAGGGATATATGATGTTCCCCTAATACGAGCCGTCGTTGTCCACATTGGTTTAGAAAAACCTGGTGGTTTAGAGGTTCCCGGGTCATTGTTACAACTTAAGGACTTCGGGGGTTGACGATACATATAAAGTTCATCGGGGTTGGAATTAGATTTCTCTATTTTTATGCCCTTTCCCTTATTATTTTCTTTTGCCTTTTTAAATTCAGTTGGGGTAATTTCTATAACATCATCGGAATTCTCGTCGAAATCCGATTCATCGGAGAATTGGTAATCCTCCCAATATTTTGCTTCCTTGGCGGAAACACCATTGACCATAATTAACTTTGGTCGGTTGGTTGAGGATTTTCTTTTACTTAACCGTTTTATTATTTCCCCCACCGGTTCTATTTCTTCATCCGATTCCGATTCTTCTTCCGGTTCCGATTCTTCTTCCGGTTCCGACTCTTCTTCCGGTTCCTCTTCGGGAACTTGTGAATCAGTCCACAAATCATTCCAATTTACATTTGACTCTTCATTATTATTAGGTGAGTCAATGGGACTTGTTCTAGAGGTAGACATCTATCACATAATATCAAACACGTTAAGAGATTAATATATCACATAATATTCATATGTTAAAAATATATAGTTTCCAACAAAAATGTTAAGCAATCATTTTTAAAGAAAACACGGTCGAAGTCCAGACTCACTAATGCATCCTAACAAACTCGATAAGACACACTAATGCAAATTTTCTGGTTCTCTAAGACCAACGCTCTGATACCAACTGAAATGTCCCGTTCTTATTGATTAAAAACGTTCCATATTAATTGATTTCGTTGCGAGGTTTTGACCTCTATATGAGACGTTTTTCAAAGACTGCATTCATTTTTAAACAAACCATAACCTTTATTTCATCAATAAAGGTTTAAAAAGCTTTACGTAGATTATCAAATAATGATAATCTAAAATATCCTGTTTACACACGACCATTACATAATGGTTTACAATACAAATATGTTACAACAAAATAAGTTTCTTGAATGCAGTTTTTACAAAATATCATACAAGCATGGACTCCAAATCTTGTCCTTATTTAAGTATGCGACAGCGGAAGCTCTTAATAATCACCTGAGAATAAACATGCTTAAAACGTCAACAAAAATGTTGGTGAGTTATAGGTTTAACCTATATATATCAAATCGTAACAATAGACCACAAGATTTCATATTTCAATACACATCCCATACATAGAGATAAAAATCATTCATATGGTGAACACCTGATAACCGACAATAACAAGATGCATATATAAGAATATCCCCATCATTCCGGGACACCCTTCGGATATGATATAAATTTCGAAGTACTAAAGCATCCGGTACTTTGGATGGGGTTTGTTAGGCCCAATAGATCTATCTTTAGGATTCGCGTCAATTAGGGTGTCTGTTCCCTAATTCTTAGATTACCAGACTTAATAAAAAGGGGCATATTCGATTTCGATAATTCAACCATAGAATGTAGTTTCACGTACTTGTGTCTATTTTGTAAATCATTTATAAAACCTGCATGTATTCTCATCCCAAAAATATTAGATTTTAAAAGTGGGACTATAACTCACTTTCACAGATTTTTACTTCGTCGGGAAGTAAGACTTGGCCACTGGTTGATTCACGAACCTATAACAATATATACATATATATCAAAGTATGTTCAAAATATATTTACAACACTTTTAATATATTTTGATGTTTTAAGTTTATTAAGTCAGCTGTCCTCGTTAGTAACCTACAACTAGTTGTCCACAGTTAGATGTACAGAAATAAATCGATAAATATTATCTTGAATCAATCCACGACCCAGTGTATACGTATCTCAGTATTGATCACAACTCAAACTATATATATTTTGGAATCAACCTCAACCCTGTATAGCTAACTCCAACATTCACATATAGAGTGTCTATGGTTGTTCCGAAATATATATAGATGTGTCGACATGATAGGTCGAAACATTGTATACGTGTCTATGGTATCTCAAGATTACATAATATATAATACAAGTTGATTAAGTTATGGTTGGAATAGATTTGTTACCAATTTTCACGTAGCTAAAATGAGAAAAATTATCCAATCTTGTTTTACCCATAACTTCTTCATTTTAAATCCGTTTTGAGTGAATCAAATTGCTATGGTTTCATATTGAACTCTATTTTATGAATCTAAACAAAAAAAGTATAGGTTTCTAGTCGGAAAAATAAGTTACAAGTCGTTTTTGTAAAGGTAGTCATTTCAGTCGAAAGAACGACGTCTAGATGACCATTTTAGAAAACATACTTCCACTTTGAGTTTAACCATAATTTTTGGATATAGTTTCATGTTCATAATAAAAATCATTTTCTCAGAATAACAACTTTTAAATCAAAGTTTATCATAGTTTTTAATTAACTAACCCAAAACAGCCCGCGGTGTTACTACGACGGCGTAAATCCGGTTTTACGGTGTTTTTCGTGTTTCCAGGTTTTAAATCATTAAGTTAGCATATCATATAGATATAGAACATGTGTTTAGTTGATTTTAAAAGTCAAGTTAGAAGGATTAACTTTTGTTTGCGAACAAGTTTAGAATTAACTAAACTATGTTCTAGTGATTACAAGTTTAAACCTTCGAATAAGATAGCTTTATATGTATGAATCGAATGATGTTATGAACATCATTACTACCTTAAGTTCCTTGGATGAACCTACTGGAAAAGAGAAAAATGGATCTAGCTTCAATGGATCCTTGGATGGCTCAAAGTTCTTGAAGCAAAATCATGACACGAAAACAAGTTCAAGTAAGATCATCACTTGAAATAAGATTGTTATAGTTATAGAAATTGAAACAAAGTTTGAATATGATTATTACCTTGTATTAGAATGATAACCTACTGTAAGAAACAAAGATTTCTTGAGGTTGGATGATCACCTTACAAGATTGGAAGTGAGCTAGCAAACTTGAAAGTATTCTTGATTTTATGAAACTAGAACTTTTGGAATTTATGAAGAACACTTAGAACTTGAAGATAGAACTTGAGAGAGTTCAATTAGATGAAGAAAATTGAAGAATGAAAGTGTTTGTAGGTGTTTTTGGTCGTTGGTGTATGGATTAGATATAAAGGATATGAAATTTTGTTTTCATGTAAATAAGTCATGAATGATTACTCATATTTTTGTAATCTTATGAGATATTTCATGCTAGTTGCCAAATGATGGTTCCCACATGTGTTAGGTGACTCACATGGGCTGCTAAGAGCTGATCATTGGAGTGTATATACCAATAGTACATACATCTAAAAGCTGTGTATTGTACGAGTACGAATACGGGTGCATACGAGTAGAATTGTTGATGAAACTGAACGAGAATGTAATTGTAAGCATTTTTGTTAAGTAGAAGTATTTTGATAAGTGTATTGAAGTCTTTCAAAAGTGTATAAATACATATTAAAACACTACATGTATATACATTTTAACTGAGTCGTTAAGTCATCGTTAGTCGTTACATGTAAGTGTTGTTTTGAAACCTTTAGGTTAACGATCTTGTTAAATGTTGTTAACCCAATGTTTATAATATCAAAAGAGATTTTAAATTATTATATTATCATGATATTATGATGTACGAATATCTCTTAATATGATATATATACATTAAATGTCGTTACAACGATAAACGTTACATATATGTCTCGTTTCAAAATCATTAAGTTAGTAGCCTTGTTTTTACATATGTAGTTCATTGTTAATATAATTAATGATATGTTTACTTATCATAATATCATGTTAACTATATATATAACCATATATATGTCATCATATAGTTTTTTTTTACAAGTTTTAACGTTCGTGAATCACCGGTCAACTTGGGTGGTCAATTGTCTATATGAAACCTATTTCAATTAATCAAGTCTTAACAAGTTTGATTGCTTAACATGTTGGAAACATTTAATCATGTAAATATCAATCTCAATTAATATATATAAACATGGAAAAGTTCGGGTCACTACAATAGTAAAGCTCACCCTTATAATTTTTCAGTCTGGCACAAGGTCCTGTCTTTGACCATGCTATGCAACCACCGTTCTTACGGTTGACACCCGATTTGGTTCAGGTGACCTAATGAATTCCAGGTGAATTCCTAGGATTTTACGTTCAATGGTAATGAACGCATTGAAAATAGGTTTTCAGAAAACAAATCGGTTTGAAATTTTGATCAAAATATTTTCTCGTTCATGCTCGAGTTTAGATATCATTGAATTCCATGAGTTTGTAATTCTCAATCTTTAAGGTCAATCTCTAGGATTGAGTAATATCAGTCTTAAAAGCTGATTTTTGATCTTTAAGGAGATTATCCTTTCTGGGGTTCTGATTCATTAGTCTTATCAAGCTAATTTGCACGGTGCCCCCCATTGTACGAGACAGATCCTCTCATAGTTAGGATAAGTCTGATCACTTGACGACCCTGTTTTATGCTGAGATCCGTGGATTTCCTGCTGATTTTAAAGATGACTTTTCTAGATTTTTCATCAACCTACAGCTGGTCTGGACGACAACTTCATGACCTAAATCAAGAAACGCGTTTCTTTTTCGGAAGACTTTACTTTCTTTTAATGATGGAATTGATTCATCGTGTAGATCCATCGTTCTTTCAAAAGTATTACCATAAACCGGGTAAAACTGATTATTTTAGTCCAAAACAAAAGTATTTTCAATTATTTCTACAAAAATATGTGATATATGTTTTGAATAACTTGGTAAAAATTTCCCACACTTGGCTTTTATTTTCCTTTCTTTGCCTTTTTATTCTCATTTATTCCATTTTAAATGAATTCTAACATTTTGGTTTGTTTATCAATTTATGTCCTTTTCAAGGTAACAATAATTTCGGTGTTAACACCTAGTTTTCATCGTTCATAAATATGTATAAACATGATTTTGAATTCATTTAGTCTGAAAATTTTGACTAGAAGTGGGTAGTTAATATATAAGACTAGGGCTGTTCTTTATTATCAGAGAGCACTAGATTCTAATACAACTACTGCTTTACTAGTATTTTTAATGGTAACCAAGTGTTTAAATAAAAAATTTTTAAAATCCCGAAAGAATTTAACCTCTTCCCACACTTAAGATCTTGCAATGCCCTCATTTGCAAGAAATCAGTAACAATTTAAATTATTGAGGGTGATTAGCGTAGAAAAATGATTAAATTTTCAAACATATTGGATTTTTTTTTATCTTTAACTTATAAAACAAATAATTAATTAATTTTAAAATTTTGTTTCTTTTAAGAATGAGGGCGTTTCGGTACGTTGACCTAGTCTGTCCCTCAACAAAATTTTAAAATTTGTCTTTTTGAAGCGTTGTTTTAAAAGCAAAGATTTTTGGGTTTTTTAATTTTTTTGGCATACTTTAAATTAATAAGATTAAAAATAATGATAATAAAAATTCTCGTCCCTCCCTCGGGTAAAGCAATTTCGGTTCAACGACCTAGTCTTCAACTTACGACGAATTTTAAAAATCATATTTTTAACTTAGCAAAATAAAGTAAATTTTTGTTTTTAAATTCACACCAAACTTAAATTTAAAATGCATAAAATTTAAAAATTCATATTAATAAAAAAAATTTACATCAAACTTATATTATATTTTTGTTTTCATACAAACTTATATTAAAATATTAATTTTCCAAATATTTACAATTTTAAATATATTGATTTTAAAAAGTTTACAATATTTATTTAATATTAATTTATTAATTTTTTAAAAATATGGTAAAAATAAAATTAAAAATCTTTTTGGCTTTTATCCCACTTTAATCAATCAAATATTATCAAAAACATACGCCCCTCTTTTCGGTAAAGTAATTTCGGTTCCATGACCTAATTTAACTCATGACGAATTTTTGAAATATTTTGTGTTGATTGATTAAAGATATTTATACCTTAAGAATAAACTTTAAATTTCGCAGTGATGTAATAAATTTTTGTATGATATCAATAATTTCGGTCGCAAGACCTAATTTTATCGAATACCAATTTAATACTTTATAGCGAACAAATTAGCGTTTATTATCAAAAGGTTAAAAATAAAAATAAAAATAAAAAACTGTACAAACTTACCTGTGAAATAGATTTCTTAGTGATATGCTCTAGCCCACTCATAAGATAGTCGGACTAATTGATTTTCCATGGCTACATAGGCGTAACCTCGAGCATTTAATGTTTTTTCTTCTAAACAAATGAACGGTCCGTCTCTGCATAAAGTAACAAATTCGGTGTTTGAATAGGTTTGATTATTTGAACATTTACCTTCGTGTGACCATTTTTCGCATTTGTGACATCTTTCAAGGTGTCGTGCTCTTCTTTTCGATGCGAATTTTGATTTTCCTTTACCAAATTGTAACTTATTATCTTCGCATCTGGATTCTTTTCTTACTCCGTCTAATTTACCTCTGATTAATGATACTAGTTCACTTGGAAGGGTGTCATTATTACGTTTAGTGATCAAAGCGTGTAGCATTAGACCATGGTTTAATTCACAGGAAGTCTTCATTTCGTAAAAACCTAAAAAAAATAAAAATTCAGAATGGGGGGAGAAGACTAGTTCTTTAGGGTCTGCTAGGGAAAGACCATTCGGGTTCCATTTTCGAGAACTACACGAAAACAGAAAATCTAACTCTAACATAAATACATATTATCCTTTAAAGACTTGATTCTCCCCACACTTAGTTAGCTGTGGTATCGAAATTGTGATTAACTTCGTTGTCCACTTCCATCGGACTATCTATGTAGTGTTTAACTCTGTGACCATTAACTTTAAATTCAATCCCATTTGAATTTATTAATTCTACTGTTCCGTATGAGAAAACTCTTTTGACTATGAATGGTCCAGACCATCTTGATTTCAATTTTCCAGGAAATAGCTTGAATCGTGAATTAAAAAGAAGAACTCTATCTCCTTCTTTAAATTCTTTTGAACTTCTGATTCTTTTATCATGCCATTTCTTCGTTCTTTCTTTATAGATTAACGAATTTTCGTATGCTTCATGTCTTAATTCTTCTAATTCGTTTAATTGACTTAACCGTAGACGTCCGGCTTCATGTAAATCAAGATTACATGTCTTTAAAGCCCAAAATGCTTTGTGTTCAATTTCTACTGGAAGATGACATGCTTTTCCATAAACGAGTCTAAAAGGTGTGGTTCCAATTGGAGTTTTGTAGGATGTTCTAAAAGCCCAGAGTGCATCCTCCAATTTAATTAACCATGAAATGGCATTTCTCCCAATTAAGTACTAGATTTGATTGTTCACATCTAATAAGCATTCGTTCAAGATTAACTAAACATGATTCAAATGTATCACCGAAGACTGAAAAGTCATCCATGAAAACTTCCATGCATTCTTCTATCATGTCGTGAAAAATCGTCATCATGCACCTTTGAAAGGTTGCAGGGGCGTTGTAAAATCTAAATGGCATGCGTTTGTAAGCAAAAGTACCATAAGGGCACGTGAATGTGGTTTTCTCTTGGTCTTCGGGTGCTATTAGAATTTGAAAATATCCGGAAAATCCACCAAGAAAACAATAGTAACTATTTCCGGCTAATCTTTCCAACATTTGATCAATGAAAGGTAAGGGATAGTGATCTTTTCTGGTGGCGTCATTTAATTTTCTATAATCAATACAAACACGCCATCCTGTTACAGTCCTAGTAGGAATAAGCTCATTTTTCTCATTTGTAATGACAGTCATGCCACCCTTCTTAGGCACGCATTGAACTGGGCTTACCCATGGACTATCAGAGATTGGATAAATTAAACCTCCATCTAGCAGTTTAATAATTTCTTTCTTAACAACATCTTGCATTTTCGGATTTAGTCTTCGTTGGCGTTGCACATACGTTTTATGACCTTCTTCCATAAGGATTTTATGTGTGCAATACGAAGGACTTATTCCTTTAATACCATGAATCTTCCATGCAATAGCTGGTTTATGAGCTTTTAACACAGAAATGAGTTGTGATTTCTCATTTTCAGTAAGAGAAGACGATATTATTACAGGTAATTCAGATTCACCATGTAAATAAGCGTATTCCAAATGGTTTGGAAGTGGCTTTAACTCTAATGTCGGAGGTTCTTCTATCGATGATTTATATCGATATCTGTCTTCTTCTTTTAGCATTTGAATTTCTTCTGTTGTTGGTTCATATCCATTAGCTATTAGTGTAGCTAACATTTCAGTTTCATCAATTGGTTCAGTTCATTCTCCTAAAGAACATTCTCCTGTTCCTTGTAATTCTGGAAATTCTTCTAACAATTCTGCATGTGAATCTATAGTTTGAATATAATAGCATGTATCATCTGCAGATTGCGGTTGTTGCATAGCTCTATCAACTGAAAAGGTAACACCCTCGTCCTCTATACTTAGGGTCAGTTTCTTACCAAACACGTCTATCATTGCTTTAGCCGTGTTTAAGAATGGTCTTCCTAATATGAGAGGAACTTGAGAATCTTCTTCCATGTCCAGAACAACAAAATCTACTGGAAATACTAAAGTACCAACTTTAACTAGCATGTTCTCCATTATCCCTCTAGTATATTTTATTGATCGATCGGCTAGTTGTATGCTTATTCTTGTTGGTTTCAATTCTCCAAGGTCTAGTTTAGCGTATAGTGAATACGGCATTAAATTTATACTAGCACCTAAATCTGCCAATGCTTCTATTGAACTAAGACTACCCAGAAAACATGAAATTGTGAAACTTCCTGGATCGGATAGTTTTTCTGGTATCTTATTCAACAGCACTGCTGAACAATTAGCATTCATAGTAATAGCCGAGAGTTCTTCCATTTTCTTTCTATTCGAGATTAGATCTTTCAGAAATTTAGCATATCTAGGCATTCCTGAAATCACATCAATGAAAGGAAGATTTACATTTATCTGTTTAAACATATCCAAGAATTTGGATTGCTCGACTTCAAGTTTCTCTTTTTTCATTTTACTAGGGTAAGGAAGTGGTGGTTGGTATGGTTTAACATAAGGTTTTTCCTTAACTGTGTTATCTTCATTAACCTTTTCAACTACCGGTTCTTTTTCCTTATCTTGTTCAGGTTGTGGTTCTTGTGGAGTAGGAATAGCTTCATCAGAAGTTACAGGTATTTCAGGTGGTTTAAGTGTAATACCACTTCTTGTGGTAATGGCTTTAGCTGTTTCATTCCGGGGGTTAGCATTTGTATCACTAGGTAAACTTCCCGGTTTTCTTTCACCTATTAACCTTGCTAGGTTATTCACTTCTTGTTTCAAATTTTGAATAGAAGCTTGTTGATTTCTAAATGCTTGAGCATTTTGTTCATTAGTTTGTTTCTGAGATGTGAAAAACTGCATTTGAGTTTCAACTAGCTTCGTCATCATATCTTCTAAATTCGGCTTTTTATCATCGGTTTGTGGTGATTTGTTTTGAAAATTAGGTCTTTGCTGATTGTAAGTATTATTGGATACTTGTTGATTGCTAGGACCTTGTTGGTTGTTGTATGGAACATTTCGGTTATAATTCTGGTTTTGATTGTAAATCGGTCTTGGCGGTTGACAATTATTCTGATAATTATTTCCAGGCCTTTGGTTTATGTATGAAATATTCTCTCTTTGTTCCATTGTTAGTTCAATACTGAGACAATCTTTTATCAAATGTGGTCCTCCACACTGCTCACAACTAATTCGTATTGAGTGTATATCCTTAGTCATCTTTTCCATTCGTCTCTCGACAGCATCTATCTTTGCGGAAATGGAATCTAAGTCATGGCTAGAATCGGCTCTAGCTGCTTTAGATGATCTAATGATATCTTTTTCTTGGTGCCATTCATGTGAGTGGGAAGCAGTGTTATCAATAATTTTGTAAGCATCAGTTTCAGTTTTCTTCATAATAGAACCACCAGCTGCTATATCTATGTCTTTTCTTGTAGTGATGTCGCATCCTTGGTAGAATATTTGTACTATTTGACAAGTGTCTAAACCATGTTGCGGACATCCTCTTAATAATTTTCCAAATCTTGTCCATGCCTCATATAGAGTTTCATTCGGCTTCTGTGTGAACGTAACAATTTCTCCTTGAAGTCTCACGGCTCTAGATGCCGGAAAGAATTGTTTAAGAAATTTTTCAACTAAAACGTCCCATGTATCAATCGCCCCTTCAGGTAACGATTCCAACCAATCTTTGGCTTTTCCCTTCAAAGTCCAGGGAAATAACATGAGATATATCTGTTCATCCTCAACTTCTCTTATTTTAAATAGTGTGCAGATCCTATTAAAGGTACGAAGATGTTCATTTGGATCTTCCTTCGGCGCACCACTAAATTGGCATTGATTAGTCACCATATGTAGAATTTGTCCTTTTATTTCATAATCTGGCGCATTAATGTCTGGATGAGTAATTGCGTGACCTTGGCCAGTGCGTTTAGCTCTCATTCGGTCTTCCATACTTAAAGGTTCCAGATTCTCCATAATTGAATTTATTGAATCTGAATCACTAGAGGATTATGATTTAATGGTTCGTTCCTCAACAATCTCTGATTGAATGATTGGTGGTTCCGGAGGAAAAATTAATGGTTCAGGATCTATGAATCGTCCCTGAATATTCTCCGGATTCTCAATTGTGAGGTCGGGTTCAAAAAATGGATTATTGGAAATTTGAATTGGAGTACTTGGTCGACTGGATGACGATTCTAAAGAAAAATCAACGGCGGTAATATTAGCCAGATGTCTTGATCGAGTTACAGGTGGTGAACGTACAAAAGGTGGTGAACGTCTTGCTCGGTGCATTCACTGAATATCCTATTAGTTTTTAAAAGGAAAGAAAAATTATATAAGTTATCCAATTAATAGACTTTTCTGATTTTGCCCACGTTTCGAATAGCCAAAAGATGCAGCAGTGGGGCAGGATTCGTTTGGTCTCAATATAATTGAGTACTGTTTGGCTCCAATAACCCGGTCCACGTACAAATCCAACTATCACTACGAACCGGAAAATTTGATGTCTATCAATTTAACCACTTAAAATAAATTTTCGTAATTTAAAGAAATTTAGAGAAGAAGTAGAAAAAATTCTAAGTCCTAAAACTAGAATGTCGAGAAATAAGAAAGAAAAAGAGCGCGTCGATATTAAATTTGGAGAAATAAGAAAGAAAAATAGTGACTTATAAAACTTTAAAACACTCGACTAACCGAACCTTATTACTATCACTAACTTAAAATTAAAATTGCAAATTGAGATTACTAATTGGAGTGATAATTGATACATAGGTAGAAGGCGTCGAAAAACAAAAATAAGAAAGTAGCGCGTCAAAACTTAAAAAGGAACTAAAAACTAAAAATTAAAAGTTGCGTCTAAAAATATTAAAGCTTAAAAGAAAAACTATATCCCAAATGGCAATATCTTAAAAAGGTACTAAAACTTAAAAAGGCGTCGCAAAATTCTAGAGCACCTAAATCTTAGTCTAAAGAAAAAGCACTTAAGGAAATTTACGGCAAATCCTAAAAATCTAGAAGTAAAAATAACTATGGCAAAAACTATGGATTAAAACTAAATATGAGCGAAAAATACAAAAAATTACGCTAAAACAATTAAAAAGGGACAAAATATAAAAATATACTAAAAGTTGTAAAAAGTACAATTTTTATAAAAATATTATTTTTATATTATTTATTTTATAAAAGTATTAATTTTTATATATTTATAAAACTAATTAAAACTTTAAATACAAATTAAATAACAAAACTAAATTAAGTAATAAAATAATAAACCCTAATTAGGGTTTAAGTATAATTAATAATAATACTCCGTAATGATTACTGAATTAGGGTTGTATGTGGCCTGTCAGGAGACCTCATGCGATCGCATGAGTTTATGCCTTCGGGCTCATGCGATCGCACGAGCTTGGATTTTGGGCCAGTTTACGGGCTGTAACAGTACCGGGCTCGAGTATTTATTTTTATTTTTTTCTGTTTTAAATATTTATATAATTACAAAATATTTAAATAAAATTTATATTTTTACAAACTAAAATAAAAATAAAGAAACTTTATAAAACTTATATATTTAACAAACTCTTAAAAATATTTATATTTTTCTTTTTCTTTTTATATTTTTGAATATTTAAAACGTATTTTTACAAAAACGTATTTTTTATAAAAGTAAACTAAAAATAAAAATCTTTTTTTTTATTTAGCGTTGCGCTTTCGGCTTTTAAGCTAGATTTCGAATCCTCGGCAGCGGCGCCAAAAAATACTTGATGTGCCCAGAGGTGTATATGAAATAGCTTATATTTTACTAGGAAAAACTATTAAATATGATACAATTTTACACAAGATATTTATTTATTTATAGAATGGATATACTTAATGTAAAGACCCGTCCTAATCCATCCGGACAAAGTCCACATCGATTATAAACGATTCACAATAGTTGATTACATCGCGAGGTATTTGACCTCTATATGATACATTTTACAAACATTGCATTCGTTTTTAAAAGACATACTTTCATTACATCGAAAGTTGACGGCATGCATACCATTTCATAATATATCCATCTATAATTGACTTAATAATAATCTTGATGAACTCGACAACTCGAATGTAACGTCTTTTGAAATATATTATGAATGACTCCAAGTAATGTCTCTAATAAGAGCAATTGCACAGCGGGAGATTTCTTTCATACCTGAGAATAAACATGCTTTAAAGTGTCAACCAAAAGGTTGGTGAGTTCATTAGTTTAACATAAATAATCATTTCATAATTTTAATAGACCACAAGATTTCATATTTCCAATTCTCATAAACATACGTCCCATGCATAGAGACAAAATATCATTCATATGGATTGAACACCTGGTAACCGACATTCACAATATGCATATAAGAATATCCCCATCATTCCGGGATCCTCCTTCGGACATGATATAAATTTCGAAGTACTAAAGCATCCGGTACTTTGGATGAGGCTTGTTGGGACCGATAGATCTATCTTTAGAGTTCGCGTCAATTAGGGTGTCTGTTCCCTAATTCTTAGATTACCAGACTTAATAAAAAGGGGCATATTCAGTTTCGATCATTAAACCATAGAACATAATTTCGATTACTTGTGTCTATTTCGTAAAACAGTTATAAAAGTTGCGCATGTATTCTCAGCCCAAAAATATAAAGGGTAAAAAGGTAAATGAAACTCACGCATATAAATATTGTAAAACAGTTAATAAAGCATTTGCATGTATTCTCAGCCCAAAAATGTATATAAAAAGGGAATAATGAAACTCACGCATATAAATATTGTAAAACAGTTAATAAAGCATTTGCATGTATTCTCAGCCCAAAAATGTAAAGAGTAAAAAGGGCAAATGAAACTCACTCTACTGTATTTTGTAGTAAAAATACATAAGACGATGTTGAACAACTGAACAATGCAGGGTTGGCCTCGGATTCACGAACCTATATCATTTGTATATATATTAAAATGTATAATCGTATTCGAACAAGTTTATATATTATAACTTGAATTATATATTATACTTATTTAGTTTGTGTATATATTTAAAATGTTTAATATCTATATATTTGGTTATATTAATATATCTCTATATATGTATGGTTAATATTATATGGAAATATTCTTAATTCGTTATATATAAGTATTTATAAAAATAATGTTATTATATTTGATATGTGATATATAAACTATTAATATGATTATAATATATGTATTAAGTATAGTTTAGGTACAAAATATTTATTTGTAACGAAAATGATAGTTTTGATAATAATGATTTACTAACAATAATAACTTTCTTAATATGGATAATACTAATATTAATAACGATATTGTTAAAATTAATACTTATATTAATAATAGTAGTAATAGTAATAATTACGAAAATGATATTAATACTAATATTAGTGAAACTAATTATAACTTGCATTACTTTTATATTAATTAATAATAATAATAATCCTAACATTAATAATAATGATAACGTCAGTAATGATTTTATTACTAATACTTTTGTTGATAGTAATAATAATAATAATACTAACAATTTTATAAAATGATACTAATAATAATATTTATAATAATAATTTGTATTATGTTCATAATAATGATAATGATAATAT